>NC_140962.1:107199934-107217434 GCF_056783735.1 Eptatretus burgeri
CAAAGGAAATTGAAAACCCACTCCATGAGAGTACCTTTGTGCAACTGCAGCTCACCGGATGACAGGATCGGGGCAAATCCTTCAGGACCCCCACTCTTTGATGACAGGAGGAAAACCACAGGGTAACCTACCCGGGTCAAATTGCAGTCGTGTGCGTCGGGGTGGTGCTGAGATTCCCATCGTGTGCTGCCTTTTTGGCTGCTGGTTGCATCATTGGTTCGGGGCGTGGCTATGCCGCTGATGCAGTGCCCCTATTACCAGTATAGTGGTGCTCATTTCGCCGACCTCGGAAGGATGACAGGCTGAGTCAACCCCCTGGAGTTCATTCAGTGGAAAACGGCTTGAACTCAGGACGCTAGGATCCCAAACCACCACCCTAACTGCTAAGCAAACATCAGGCTGGTGCTGAGGTGTCGTACACCAGATGGTGGTCTCGTTGGGTTAATCTGAGGCTGTCCCTTTGGGTGAGTGCCTGGAATGTCCTATCCCAAAGAGAGGATTTTTTGTTTATTTGTTTTTTTTTTGTATACATTGTCGAGGCTCATATGAGAGCTAACACACAATGTACAGCAAGGGGGGGCATAAGACAAGAGGGATAGGGGATGGGAGAACAAAACAGTGGGAAACAGAGACATGAGGAGATCTGTGGAAGGGAGAGGGATGGGGCGGGGAACACGGGGTATACAAGATGGGCATTACGGGGACTTTCAGGAAAGAAAGCAGGGAATTTTAAGGAGGTGGGTTTGGGGTAGATTAACAGGGGTAGAAAAGATGAAGGTTTTGGATGGGGGAGGATAAGAGGTGGTGGTGAATAGCTGCTTTGAAGGCCTGGAGGGAAGATGGGATTGAAGAGAGTGTGGGAGTTTATTCCAAAGGCAGGGAAAAAAGAGGAATGAAAGGGTGAAAGTGAGCAGTGATTTGTGATTTTGGTAGTTTTACCAGAAGTGGGTTGCTGGCAGACCTTGAGCGCCCTGCGGAAATATGGTGAGGACATATCACAGACAAAGCAGGGGGGGGGGGCGAGACCAGAGAGGAGACTGAATAAGACAGAATGACCACCAACCTGCCTGTGGTGAGAGAGTCAGGTCAGGTCAGGTATGGGAGCATGCACCAGAGCAGCGCGGCGCTGCATCCACTTTCCGCCGGTAGTCCACGGGCCTTCGTCTGGCCATCCCCCAGGCAGATTCCTGGCCCATCCCCATCTCCTTGAGATGCCGATCAACCTGCTGCAACCACAAGGTACGTGGTCGGCCCGTTGGCCTCCTTCACTCACGAGACTCCCTCGCTGAGAGAATCTGGTGAGCAGGATCAGCGTCAGGAAAACGAGCCACATGTCCATACAGCCGCAGCTGACGCTCACGGACCATGCAGGTAACAAATCTCATTTGAATCTCTCAGCAACTGCTCGTTGAACACAAAGTCCGACCAGCGAGAGCCAAGGATTCTATGAAGAGACCAGGTACCAAAGAAATTAAGTCTCCATCTCAGATCCCTGGTCAGAGTCCAAGTCTCACATCCACAGAGCAAGACTGGAAGCACCAAAGACCCGAAGACTTGGACTTTCATTCTCCCGCACAGGTACTGGCAGCGCCACACCCCATGGTCCGGTGAATCCATGACTCCCCAGCCCCGACCCAGACGTGAGAGAGTGAGAGGTCCAAAGACTCAGTCTCATCACGGGAGATGATCCCAAATGCCTTGGTTTCTACATCGTGAAGCTGAGAAAGGTGAGAGGCAGGAGCACCAACCCAGAGGGTGTAGAGCAGTACTCCATCAGGCTGCGGACGAAAGCTTTATATATGGTCAGGAGCTCAGGTGGACCGAGGAAGGACTTTGCACGACAGAGGATTCCCAGTCGGGGACTGGCTTGGGAGGCCAGGTTGGAAATGTGGCTTCACCAGGAAAGATCATGGCAGAGAGTGAAACCCAGAAGCTTGAATGAAAGGAGTTCTTCCAGAGGATTGTTGAGAAAGTCGATGGGTGGGGGGGGGGGTGGTTCCAAACGGACCTTTCGGAGAGACAACGAGAGTGTGAGATTTGTCAGGATTGAAAGACATGTTCCACGTGTTTGACCAGTTTGTGATTTTATCCAGATCTGAGTGAGCGAAGAAGCTGCGGCTTGTCAGTTTGAGTGATGACAGATGGTACGACAGAGGGTGGAGTCATCAACAAAGAGATAGAGGATTTTCCAGAGAGTGACAGAGATCATTGATGAAAACCAGAAAAAGAACAAGGCCCAGAACACTGCCTTGAGGAACTCCAGCCTGGACAGGAAGAGGGGATGAAAGAACTCCATTTAGAGCTACACGTTGGCTGCGACAGGAGAGGAAGTCTGCGAGCCATGAGTGGAGATGGCCTTGGATGCCATAGGTAGAGTTTGGTGTGCAGGGCAGGGTGCCAGCCAGACTGTCAAAAGCACATGATATATCAAGGGATATGGCTCTGTTTTCATGTCTGGCATTGAGTACCTCCAACCATTGTTGGAAGAGCAGAAGCAGTGTAGAAGAGGAAGGATTTAATGTCTGAAGCAATGATGGATTCCATAACCTTGCTGATGATTGGGATGATCACCTGTGTGGTGATACCATCTCTGACTTATTTCCAGTTGTTACTGGAGTTCCTCAAAGGTGTTGACTAGCCCCCACACTTTTCAGCGCATATATGGACTGGATTCTGCAGAGGATGTTGGAGAGATCAAGCTGCCGTGCATCGTTTGGGAATGTCAAAGTCTCTGACCTTAATTTCGCAGATGATGCAGTCATCCTAGCGGAAACTCAGGATAACCTTTTGGGGGCCCTCGACATGCTGAATGAAGAGTCAGAGCCGCTGGGATTACGGGTTTTCTGAGTCAAAACGAAGATCCAGGCTTTCATTGACATCTTGGATGCTGCTATCTCGTCTGTACCTGTTTGTGGCGAAGATGTTGAGGTCACAGAGAGATTCACGAACCTTGGCAGTGATATTACTATCTCTGATGGCTGTGAGACTGGTTAGTGGATGTCTGGGTTGGGTCTGAGGAGTCATGGATTCACTGGATCATGGGGTTTGATGCTGTTGGTGCCTCTGAAAGAAGACAAAAGTCTGAGTCGTCAGGTCCTTGGTGCTTCCAGTCTTGCTCGACGGATGTGAGACTTGGACTCTGACCAGGGATCGGAGATGGAGACTTAATTCCTTTGGTACCAGGTCTCTTTGGAGAATCCTTGGCTATCGCTGGTCGGACTTTGTGTCCTACGAGCGGTTGCTGAGAGAGACTCAAATGAGATTTGTTACCTACATAGTCCGTGAGTGTCAGCTGCGGCTGTATGGACATGTGGCTCATTTTCCTGATGCTGATCCTGCTCACCAGATTCTCTCAGCGAGGGAACCTCGTGAGTTTCGGAGGCCATTGGGCCAACCACGTTCCTCGTGGTTGCAGCAGGTTGATTGACATCTCGGGGACATGGGGATGAAGCAGGCATCTGCTTAGCGGATGGCCAGACAGAGGCCCCTAGAGAACCAGCAGAAAGTGGATGCAGCGATGCGCTGCTCCGGCGCATGCTCCCATACCTGACCTGACCTCACATTCTAATTGTACATACTTTATGGACATGCTCACATTCTAATTGTACATACCTAATCGAGGTACTCACCACATTCCAATTGTACATATTTTCTCAAGTTACCCGGGTGAAAAATATTGATGTGCATTGTACATATTGATGTGTGTTAGCTCTCACACGAGCCTCGACAAGGTATACAAAAAAAGGAGAACTTGTACTACTGGCTACCACTAGGTGGCGTTTTGTCCAACATGAGCGCATTCTGTGTGGAGACAGACAGACAAACGGACCCAAATGCAATACCCTCTCCTTTGGCGAGGTAATAACACGAAAGTAACATGGAAAGCCAAGAACTCATTGACAATGGTAGTTCACCATGAGGCTGCTTTCACTTCCTCTGATACTCGATCCACAAAAGCAGCAGCTGCTCCATCTTTTCTATCATGCTACCACGAGGATGGCAAGCTGGTTTAGCCGTTAACTGGTACATTCCCCCCTGTTGTTACTTTGGAACATTGTGTAAAAGAAACAAAGCAGGTGTACTGCATGCAAAAGCATTAAAAGATGGAGCATTCACGGACCGGCAGGACAGCAGACAGCAGCTTCTTTCCAGGAGGAACTTACTCTTTAACAACTCTAAGTGACTCCATATTGGTCGGGGGGCTCTCCCTGCACCCCTTTCACATGTTAACAGGCCACTGCCTATTGCCCAGCCGGCCCTCCACTACCCCTAAGCCAGGGGTCTCCAACCTTTTAGGGCGGAGGGCCACAAAACCAAAGTGGTGAGGGGCGGAGGGCCACACCCCAAAAAAGGACGCTAAATTCCGAAAAACGTGAAAAAACAGTAAAATACAGCTTTTATTGAAAAGGCACATGTAAACCTAAACACAATTGAGAAAAATAGAGTTACATGAAAGGTCCTACGAGCACATTCAATGAGATGGCTGGTGCTGCTTACCAGCAGAGAGTGTTACAACGTCCGGTTTGATGGAGGACACAGCAACAGAACGTCACTGAGATGGGCGTTTACAGCAGGGGAGAGGCAAGATATTTACCCCTCAAATCGTCACAGCACTGCAGGTCGATGAGCTCCATCTGCACATCAGGAGGGGCAGCGTCGCAGTCAACATCAAATGGCGAAGAAAACAACTGGAACTGCTGGCTGTGCAATCGGAGATCCTTGAAACGAGCAGCGAACTCGACCCTGAGGCAACCGATTGTGTTGGTGGCGAAGTCAGGTGCGTCACACAACTCACAGGACTTCAGGCGAGGGAAGTGTGTGAAGTCCCCCTTGCCCAGCTGAGACTCCCAAAGGCGCAATTTTAGCTCGAAGGCATTGAGGCGGGCAAACATTTCGGTGATGAGGTGACCTCTTCCTTGAAGCTGCAGGTTCAGCTCATTCAGATGGTGAAAAATATCAGTCAAGAAGGCCAGTCGTGAAAACCAATCAGGGTCAGAAAACTCTACGTACGGTTGTTCTTGGAGTCGAGTCATGGTTGTTGTTGATTGTTCTTTTCTTGCCAACGAATATGATAAATGAATAATCGTGTTAAAAACACGTGTCAAATATGAATCAGAATCATAATAAAAATTACAGAACGCTTTGATCATTGACCCTGACAAATTGGCAGTATCGTGGGCCGCATTGTAATGTAAACTTAATATGGCACCGCGGGCCGCATAAATCCGTCTAAGGGGCCTCATGTGGACCGCGGGCCGCAGGTTGGAGACCCCTGCCCTAAACCTTAGCAAGTTTTGCAGTAAATGGATAATATTTACAAAGTATTCCTTCCCATCCTCTCCATTGGCACAAGCAATTGGATACACTCATCCAATGTAAGTTTGGGCAGTGGGTCAACAGTCACATCAGGTATACAATACATTTCATCGGGTTCTAAGGGTGGGGGTGGGATGTACAACGCTGGAGCGGGAGGTGTAGTAATTGTAGGCAGAGTGGTGGCGGCAGTGTAAGCACAAGCAGAGGTCACCAGAACCATCTCTGTCTCCGTTGTTGTTGTCTTCTCTGTTGCTGAGGCACATCGTCTCACACATACCTTGATTAAAACCTTAATACAAGTAATGATAATGACAATAGCTACAAAAATCATGAGCCCTATGAACAACCAGTGGATTATCCAGGCTCCCCAACTGCCAAATATTCCCTTCAACTAAGATCCCATTGACCATCCTTTTTTAAAGTCATGGTACTTTGCACCTTCGGCCTTAATTTTGTGAGCCAAATTATCAATGTCTTCTGAATTGTCTGGAATGTATGTGCAGCATTCCGCCCCTATGAACGAACAAGTCCCTCCCTTTTCTGCTAACAGCATCTCAAGAGCGATGCAGTTTTGCATAACTGTCGTGCGCATAGCTACTAGTTCGGCACTTATCTTGTGAAAACCCTCGCTAGTGGTGTTGGCAAGTTTCTCCAATGATGCTGCCATGTTGATAATTTCCCTTGCACTATTGGCAGCTCCAAAAGGAGGGAATGCAATCATGAAAAACCTCTCAACTTCTGAAATGGCTCTTTTTGGTCTGGCCTGTGGCATAAATGGTGATTGGTCAATGATCTGAACCCTGGGTAATACGTATCCCAAATAGCACGATCCTTTCCATCCCACTAGTAGCCATGAGTATGCCCTATATCCGCACACAAAATACGTACCATTCAGGGGTGCCTGAGGTTCCAAAAGGTTATTTACTTGTATTTTTATAGGTGTGCTTGTCCCGTTAATTCGTCCTTTAACGGTAATTATCTCGTTACCATGTTCAGCATAATGTTGACACGTTGACTCTCCAAAGTGAAGTCCCGTACCCCGTCTTCTAACTCGGCAAATTAGTCCAACTTGTTTGTGCATGAGTTGAAAATGTGGAGGGTACTTTTCTAATCCCTCCCCCTTTTTTAACTCCTCATTGTCTGTCAACTTTGTTATTCTCACAAGGCCCTCCCTTTCACCTTGTTTTGCCTTCATTACGACTTTCAGCTTAAGAGTCCTGTACTTTGGGTAATACCAATGCTCATAGTCCGTACAATTATAGCCCCCTTTTTCCCAATTGCTCCTTATCTCCACTATTTTCCCTCGCACTGATGCTGGTGTCTTTTGTACTTTAGTTAAAGCTGGTCTATCCTGTCTACGGACTAAGTACCCACACATGTCCTCCCCCTTGAATGGGATTGTGAACAAGGGCAATCCATGTTTTGAGGAGTGTGGGAAGTGTGAATATACCCAACATTTATTTTTGTTCATTGCCCAAGCATACTGTGGAGATAGTGTCAGATAGTTGTTCAGTGGATGATCGGTCTTATGCAGAGTTATTTCTTGTATCTTTCTTTTACCACCTTTTGAGTCCACATCATCAGTGGTTCCTTCACTATCAGGGTTACCCTCGATATTGTGAATTACCCACGTACAAACAAGTGCGAAAATCCTGGTGTTGGCGCAGTGGTAAGGGCAGTGGCTTGGGACCCAAGAGGTCCTGAGTTCAAGCCCCGTTGGGACACTGAATTAATATATATATGTATGTATATGTATATATATATATATATATATATATATATATGTATATATATAATGTGTGTATATATATAATGTGTGTATATATATATATATATATATATATATATATATATATATATATATATATATATATATATATATATATATATATATATATATATATATCTTCTTCTTCTTCTTTTGGCTGCTCCCTTTTCGGGGTCGCCACAGCGGATCATCCGCATGATCCGCATAGTGATTTGGCACATGTTTTACGCCGGATGCCCTTCCTGACGCAACCCTGATCGCCTCTTACGACACAGGGATAAGGTACTCCTATATATATATATATATATATATATATATATATATATATTTATATATATATATATATATATATATATATATATATATATTTATATATATATATATATATATATATATATATATATATATATATATATATATATATATATATATATATATATATATATATATATATTTATATATATATATATATATATATATATATATATATATATATATATATATATATATATATATATATTTATATATATATATATATATATATATATATATATATATATATATATATATCCTATATATATATATATATATATATATATATATATATATATATATATATATATATATATATATATATATATATATATATATTTATATTTATATATATATATATATATTTATATATATATATTTATATATATATATATATTTATTTATATATATTTATATATATATATATATATATATATATATTTATATATATATATATATATATATATATATATATATATATATATATAAACCAAGTCGAAAACACCAGGGGTTGACTCAGCCTGCCATCCTTCCGAGGTCGGCGAAATGAGCACCAGTTGTACTGGGCCCGGTGTATGCCCCGGTTAGAATAGGTGTACCATATCCCTGTGTGTCGTAAGAGGCGACCAGGGTTGCGTCAGGAAGGGCATCCGGCGTAAAAACCAATGCCAAATCATTATGCGGACAACAAAACGAATTTCCATACCGGATCGGTCGAGGCCCGGGTTACCAACGACCGCCACCGGTACTGGTGGTCAGCAGGGTACCAGTGGAAATTGTGCTACTGCTGGGCGAAGGAGGAGAAGGAGACGGGGAAGGCGAGTCCGGAGGCAGTGTGAGAGGGGGAAGGGTAGAAGTGTGGAGGTGAGAGTTGGAACTCTGAATGTTGGGACGATGACTGGCAAAGGGCGAGAGTTGGCTGATATGATGGAGAGAAGAAAGGTGGACATACTGTGTGTACAAGAGACCAAGTGGATGGGGAGTAAGGCGAGGAGCATTGGAGGTGGTTTCAAACTGTTCTCCCATGGTGTGGATGGGAGGAGAAATGGTGTCGGGATAATCCTGAAGGAAGATCATGTCAAGAGGGTATTGGAGGTGAGGAGGGTGTCTGACTGAGTGATGAGTGTGAAGTTGGAAATTGAAGGGGTGATGATGAATGTCATCAGTGCATATGCCCCACATATGGGGTGTGAGATGGAATATAAAGAAGATTTCTGGAGTGAGTTAGATGAAGTGGTGGAGAGTGTATCCAAGGATGAAAGAGTGGTGATTGGAGCAGATTTCAATGGACATGTTGGGGAAGGGAATAAAGAGGATGAGGAGGTGATGGGGAGGTACGGTCTCAACAAGAGAAATGTGGAAGGGCAAATGGTGGTAGAGTTTGCAAAAAGAATGGAAATGGCAGTGGTAAACACGTATTTCAAGAAGAAGGAGGAACACAGGGTGACATACAAGAGTGGAGGAAAGTGCACACAGGTGGATTACATCTTAAGTAGGAGATGCAACCTGAAAGAGATTAGTGACTGTAAGGTTGTGGCAGGGGAGAGTGTAGCTCGACAGCATCGATTGGTGGTCTGTAGGATGACTTTAGAGGTGAGGTTGAGGAAGAGAGTGAGGGCTGAACCAAGGACCAGATGGTGGAAGCTGAAGGAGGAAGACTGTTGCGTGAAATTTAGGGAGGAGGTGAGACAGGCGTTGGATGGTGGTAAAGATGGGTGGGATGATTGGGCAACGACAGCAGAAGTTGTGAGGGAGATAGCTAGGAAGGTACTTGGTGTGACATCTGGACAGAGGAAGGAAGATAAGGAGACTTGGTGGTGGAATGAGGAAGTACAGGAAAGTATAAGGAAGAAGGGGTTGGCGAAAAAGAAGTGGGATAGTCAGAGAGATGAAGAAAGTCGGCAGGAGTACAAGGAGTGGCGTCGAAAAGCAAAAAGAGAGGTGGCTAAGGCCAAGGAAAAGGCATATGACGAGCTGTATGAGAAGTTGGATACAAAAGAAGGGGAAAAGGATTTATACCGATTGGCAAGACAGAGGGACCGAGCTGGGAAGGATGTGCTGCAGGTTAGGGTGATAAAGGATGCAAATGGGAATGTGCTGACGAGCGAGGAGAGTGTGTTGAGAAGGTGGATGGAGTACTTTGAGGAGCTGATGAATGAAGAAAATGAGAGAGAGAGAAGGTTGGAAGAGGTGGAGATAGTGAATCTGGAAGTGGGGTGGATCAGTAAGGATGAAGTGAGGACTGCTATGAAGAAGATGAAAAGTGGAAAAGCGGTTGGCCCAGATGGTATACCAGTGGAGGCATGGAAGTGCTTAGGAGAGATGGCAGTGGGGTTGTTAACCAGATTGTTTAATAAAGTCTTGGAAAGTGAGAGGATGCCGGAGGAGTGGAGATTAAGTGTGCTGGTTCCGATTTTCAAGAATAAGGGTGATGTGCAGAGCTGTGGAAATTACAGAGGGATAAAGTTGTTAAGCCACACCATGAAGTTGTGGGAAAGAGTAGTGGAAGCTCGGTTGAGAGGAGAGGTGATGATCTGTGAGCAGCAATATGGGTTTATGCCAGGAAAGAGCACCACTGATGCGATGTTTGCTTTGAGAATGTTGATGGAGAAGTATAGGGAAGGCCAGAAAGAGTTACATTGTGTGTTTGTGGATTTAGAGAAAGCTTATGATAGGGTGCCAAGAGAGGAGTTGTGGTATTGTATGAGGAAGTCGGGAGTGTTGGAGAAGTATGTGAGGATCGTGCAGGATATGTATGAGGACAGTGTGACAGCGGTGAGGTGTGCGGTAGGAATGACGGACCGGTTTAAGGTTAAAGTGGGATTGCACCAAGGATCGACTCTGAGCCCTTTCCTGTTTGCAATGGTGATGGACAGGTTGACGGACGAGATCAGACTGGAGTCTCCATGGACCATGATGTTCGCGGATGACATCATGATCTGTAGGGAGAGTAGGGAGCAGGCTGAATCGAGCCTTGAGAGGTGGAGGTACGCACTGGAGAGAAGGGGAATGTTAGTCAGTAGGAGTAAGACGGAGTACATGTGCGTAAATGAGAGGGAGGGTGGTGGTATGGTGCAGTTGCAAGGAGTTGAGGTGGGGAAGGTGGATTGGTTTAAATACTTGGGATCAACTGTCCAAAGTAACGGAGAGTGTGGGAGAGAAGTGAAAAAGAGAGTGCAGGCAGGATGGAGTGGGTGGAGAAGAGTTGCAGGAGTGATTTGTGACAGAAGGGTAGCTGCAAGAGTGAAGGGGAAAGTATACAAGACGGTAGTGAGACCAGCTATGTTCTATGGTTTGGAGGCGGTGGCGCTAACAAAAAGACAGGAAGCAGAGCTGGAGGTGGCAGAGTTAAAGATGCTGCGGTTCTCGTTGGGAGTGACGAGGATGGATAGGATAAGAAATGAGTGTATTAGAGGGACAGCGCAGGTAGGACGGTTTGGAAACAAAGTGAGAGAGGCGAGATTGAGATGGTTTGGACATGTGCACAGGAGGGAAACGGAGTATATCGGGAGAAGGATGTTGAAGATGGAGCCGCCAGGCAGGAGGAGTAGAGGAAGGCCAAAGAAGAGGTTCATGGATGCGGTGAGGGCGGACATGCGGGTGGTTGGAGTGTCAATGGAAGATGTGGAGGATAGAGCGAAATGGAGACAGTTGGTCCGCTGTGGCGACCCCTCACGGGAGCAAGCCGAAAGAGGAAGAAGAAGAAGAAGAAACAAGTGCGAAAATAATCGTGGTCATGGTAAGGTAGATGTTGTTCATGTTGCCCCCTTCTCTGTTGCTATTGCAAGTTTACAGTGTGTGGCGTGTATCCAGGCTATCTTACCTTCGCACTTTATCACAGTACAGTTGGTGTGGTCAGCAATACCTGAAATGGCCCTTTCCACCGAGGTTCCAAGGCTGTTTTCCTCATGAAGTGTTTTATCAGTACGTAGTCTCCCGGCTGGAAGGTGTGGTACGGCCTTTCCACTGGTCGGGTAAGGCCTCTTTCACCCTTGTGTGTATCGTCCTTGCGATCCTGGAAAGCTGTTTACAAAATGTCAGCAAGTTTTCGTCCATCATTGTGATATCCAACTTATTCATGTTGGTGGGGGGCAGTCACGGGCAGCCGCATCGGCCTTCTCATTAGTATTTCGTGAGGGGATAACCCTGTTTTCCGGTTTACCGTAGATTACATGCTCATTAGTGCCAAGGGTAATGCATCTGGCCATTTTAACCCTGTTTCCGTTGTTATCTTTGCCAATTTGTTTTTTAGGATTCCGGTCTGTCGTTCTTCAGCACCTGCTGACTGTGGGTGGTAAACACAATGAAATGCTTGTTTTGTTCCCAGTGCTTTACATGCTGCCTGTGTCACTTCCCCCATAAAGTGTCCCCCTTGATCATGGGATATTTTATGAGGGATACCAAATCGGCAGAAAATACTTAACAGGTGCTTTACCACGGCTGCGGCATCGGCCTTTGCACATGGGTATGCCTCTACCCACTTAGTGAACATGTCTGCCACTACCAGGACATTGCTGAACCCGCATGATGGAGGCATTTTTATGAAGTCCATTTGTAGGTGCACAAATGGCCCCCAGGGAGCCGGGTGAGCTCCCAGCTCCCATGTTTTCCCTTCTTTCTGCGGGTTGTGCCATTGACACACCTGACAGCTTTTACAGACCCCTTCAGCTATTTTTCCAATTCCTGGTGCATACCATTAATCCTGTACTTACCTCACTGTCCCCCTTTTGCACACATGTCCATTCAAATGGGCCATGCGTGCAAGCCATGGTAATATTTCTGCTGGTGCTGTAACCTTTCCCTGGTGCATCCACAATCCATCTTTATCCATACTTCCTCCTCTTTCCTGCCACTTATCGTGGTCGTCAGCTGGTGCGGTGGCCTGTATAGCAATGATATCTGATAAGCTATATCGGTGAAGTGGAACCTGCTCTTTTGCTACTTGTACTGGCATAACCAAGGGGATAGGCAGACCTGCTGCCACTTTTGCAGCTTTGTCCGCCTTATCGTTGCCTTTGTCAATGTCTGTCGTTAGCTTCTGGTGTGCTCGACATTTAATGACCGCAATTGCTTTTGGCACCATAATGCTTTTGGCACCATTATGCTTTTTAGAAGCTCGGACACCAAGCCACCATTTTTGATAGGTGTGCCCGCTGACGTGAGAAACCCTCGCATTTCCCAAATGGCCCCTTTGTCGTGTACCACACCAAACGTGAAAGTGGAGTCTGTATATATGTTGACCACCAGGCCCGCTCACAGTTCACAGGCCCTAATGAGAGCGCATAGCTCTGCCTGCTGGGTGGAGAAATGAGAGGGCAGAGGGATTGCTTCCATAATTTTACTGTCAGTACAAACCGCGTAGCCTGCGTGCCCTGAGCCATTCTGGCCTCGATAGGCTGACCCGTCGACGAACAAGATTAAGTCCGGATTCTCTAAGGGCTGGTCCTTCAAATCCGGGCGTACAGAGGATACTTCCTGGATCGCTTCGATGCAATTGTGAGGGTTGCCGTCTTCTTCTATTGGCAACAAGGAATCTGGATTAAGAACGTTACAGCGTTCGATCTGCAGATTCGGCTGGTGGAGCAGGGTTGTTTCGTACTGCATTAAATGCGTGTTGGTCAAGTGCTGCGTCTATTTTTGCATCAATAAAGCCGCAACACAATGGGGGACTCTCAAGGTAAGGGGATGACACCTTACAATTTCTGCCGTGCGTTTAACAACATAGCTTGCCGCAGCCACTACCTCTAAGCAGAGTGGTAGAGCGCGTTCGACTGGATCCAACCTTCGACTGAAGTATGCTTTTGGGCGTTGGCAATCACCGTGTGATTGCGTCAGCACAGTCTGTGCAAACCCTTTGGTTTTGTGAGAATAAAGGAAGAACGGCTTCTCATATTCTGGGAGGCCTAAAGCCGGGGCCATTGAGAGTGCTGCTTTCAATTTGTTAAAGCACTCTTCCATTTTCTCAGTCCACTCGATTACATTGGGCTGGTTCTTACCCGCCACAACATAAAGTTCCTTAGTCAGGATTGCATAATCGACAACTCACTGCCTACAGTAGGTTGCCATGCCTGGGAATCGCATCATCTCCTTTTTGGTATGACTGAGGGCGGAGCACTTTTGCAAACTAAGTTACCCTTCCCTTGTCCAATTCCCTCTTGCCGTGTGAAATGTGGTGTCCCAAATACTTAACCCTTTCCTGCACTAATTGCAGCTTGTCCCTGTTTACCTTGTGGCCTTTTCTTGCTTACGCCTGTAGCAGCTGCAGCGTATCTACTTCACACGCTGCTTTGTTTGGGGACAAATTAGCAAGTCATCCACATATTGTAGCAGCACTGATTTACCTTTGAAGACTATATCATCTAGGTCCTTATGCAATCCACGCGAGAAAAATGTAGGGCTATCGGCAAACCCCTGCGGCAGGACCGTCCACGTATATTGACGGCCCTTATACGTAAAAGCAAATAAAAACTGCGATTCCTTTGCGATGGGAACCGAGAAAAACGTGGAACATAAATCAAATACCGTAAAATGGGTGGTGCTTGCAGGGATAGATGTTATCAACCCCTCTGCACTGGGTACCACAGGGTGAACGCCCTGAATCACCTCATTCACTTCTCGCAAGTCTTGAACAAATCTCCACTTGTTATTCTGTGGCTTTTTCACTGGCAAAATAGGTGTGTTACATGGGCTTGAAGTTTCCACAATTATGCCTTGTCCCTTTAATGATTCAATTACCGGCGCTATTCCGGCTTCTTCCTCTGCGGAGAGGGTATTGGCGCACATTCGGCCATCCCACTCCAGCTTTGAATTTAACCACGAGGGGCGCTGCCCCAATAATACGACCCACATCATTATCATGCCGGGTCTACAATTCTTGTGGAACCCAATCTAACAGACTTTCTACGTCCCTTGTTTCACTTGTCGTTTCCATCAACATCTCACGTTTAGGAGGTAAATCAACCTCCTCCACCATCCCTCGTAACACCTGTTCTTTAACATCACAAATCCACCCTTCGTTATCCACCAACCTGTGTACTTGCCAATGCAATACTGTTGTTGTGCAGGTCACTGCTGCCTCCTGCAGGCGGTAAACCATAAAGCCCAAATCCTTTGGGTGATACCCTCTTGCCGTGGTTATTGTCACATGCGAGGTTACCCCCGGCGGGTACTTTGTCAATTGTCTTTGTTCCTCCGTGAGCTTAACCTCCATTGCAACCCCTTCTTTACCGATTATTAAACAGCAAACCAATAAATCATCACATCTTTCCAGACACTGAGCAATTTCCTCCGCAAATTCGGCATCATTCCCATTCACATCATAATAGATTGTACAATGTGGGGGGTCATAGTAGGTGTGTGTCATTACTTGTGCATTGTCTAACCACATTTGCATATTCTGATCTTCGGCTAAGATTGCATCCAAGCATATTAAAACATCACTAATCGGCTGTCTTGGAAACCTCCACCAATAGACAACCGGGTGCGGTGTCATCAAAATCATCATTGCTTAGTGTGTTTTCTCCCGGGGGATGTCAACATACACCCCCTTCTTCGTACATGCTATTGTGCATCCTAGTTTACACAACAAATCTCTACCGAACAAATTTACCGGCATGGTAGTTGTGAGAAGGAAGGTATGCTTTTCCTATCCACACCTTACTGGCAATTGTGTTGTTGTTTTTAATGTCTATCTTACCCCCTAACCCTACTACTTGCACATTGGTGTTGGATTTTCCAGCCCCTGGCAGCTCCTTAGCTGCTGTGGTGCAGTGAGTGGCCCCGTGTCAACCAAAAAGGAAAGTTTCTTACCTGAGACATCCAGAGTATAGGTCGGCTCCTCTGTTGGGTTCGATGTCAGCATTGCTCCTTGCAACACAGGTTCACCTGCGTTTTGTCAATACGGCTCACGGTCCTGTGGTCGCCTCGGTCCTCTTTCCTGTTGGAATCTCGGTCCTCTTCCCTGTGGGCAGTTCCTTTTCCAATGACCTAATTCCCCACACTGAAAACATTCCTGCGGCGCAGCCGGCTGTATTCGGCTTTGATCCGCTACGGTTCGAGAGCGGGTCTGTGGTGGCGTTCGTTCTGGGCCCTTGTTCCTTCCTCCCCATTTCTTAGGCCGTCTCCTCTGCACCACTGGTGGGGGTCAAGATGGAACTCCCATTCGTCGTGCCCACTGTCTGGCAGCCTCTTCCTCTGAGTCTGTATCGTCTTCCTCAAGTTCCCAACATCTCCGATCCTTGGCCTTACCCCTTTCCGCTACTTTATCTTGCAAGACCATCTAGAACACTTCTTCCTTTACCTTCGCTCTTGCGCCTTCCCTTTCTTGGAGCCGAGCTGAACATTGGTCAGCTGACGTGCAAATCTCCCTCGCCGGCCGAGCCTGCCATCCCAGCATTACATACTTCAGTTGTTTTTTTCACCGAGGGTCTGAATCCCTCCATAAGGAAGTTTGTTAACACTCGTGCTATATCTGCTTCAATTTGAAAATCCCCGTATTGCTGGAACGCCTGCACTAAGCGATGTAGAAACTCAGCTACCCGTTCCCCTGGGCATTGTTTTGTCTCATAGATCCTATCCCAATCTAGCGTGGCAGGTTGCAGTGCCGTTCCGATTGCATCATACAGCCGCTGGCGGGTGTCCTGCCGTTGCCGAAGAGTCCATTGCAGATTTTCGTCCTCTGGCCACGCAGCATCCTGCCTAGCTGTTCTCCAAACTGATGCGGACAATACTGCATGGCACAATATGCCGATGTCCCGATGTGTACAGCGGTGGGTCCCTATCCACTGTGTTAACTCCTTTGTTGCTCCTGCATTTCCTTTTAACTCTAAAACTCGCTCTCTCATGGATCTTAATTCATGTTCTTTGAATGGTTGGTATACCAATTGGGCTGGTTGTCCTATGCCCCTCCTACCCCCGGCACTGCTGGGATTACCTCCCACACCGGGAAGGCAGAAGCTGTGGCCAGCAACCCCATACTTCCCAGGTCCGGGTACAGGCTTGGTGTGTTATTTACATATGCAGGTGGGTCACCTGCTTCGATGCCCTGGTCTTCCCGCCTCTGCACTGCAGTTGTAGGGGCGGGATCTCTTCCTACTTCTGGCAATCCATTAGCTTGTGTCTCTAGTTTCAATATTTTCTGTTCTTCCATTTTCCAAGCTACTTCATTCACCTGTAAGGTTTCTTCCTCCCACATTTTAGAAGCTTCGAAATCTGGTTCGGGCGTTAATTTATCACTCGCCTGATGCTCAAGTTGAGATGACAAGTTATCTACAATTTCTGATCCTAAAGGGCCCCACCTTGGGAATGGGTGTGGGTCTCCCTTTGTCCACTTGCACCATAATGCTAATTGGGAACATGACCTCGGCCCATATTTTTCGGACATTAACCCCGCGGCTGGATTCGGGGTGGGGCATTTTTATCCAACTTTGGTTAAACCACTTTACCAACCATTTTCCCTTGGTCCTTCCTGGAGTGTTCTTGGGCTGGGTCAGGTGTTTCGCCTCGAGTGTTCTTGGGCTGGGTCGGGTGTTTTCCACTCCCTCAATCTCCCCATTTGGACCCTGGTCCTTCTGGAGTGCTCTTGGGCTGGGTTGGGTGTTTCCACACCTTTCCACTCCCTCAATCTCCCAATGGCACACCTTACCACTCCCTCAATTTCCCCTTTGGACCCTGGTCCTTCTGGAGTGCTCTTGGGCTGGGTCGGGTGTTTCCACACCTTTCCACTCCCTCAATCTCCCTTTCCGGACCCCTGTCCTCCCGGGTACCCCTTTTTGATGTGCACGAAACTCCTTCTCCCCTTTGTTTGTTTGAGGCGAGGACAGAGAGCAGTGAGCCCGTGTCCCCAGTGCGAGAGAGGATGCAGCTTTTCTTACCTTATCTTAAGCTGGCCGGCTCTTTCCTCCTTTGTCTCACCAGGGAAGCTCACCCCCTCTCCCGATCTGGCTCGCCCCTGCTCGCTGCGCCAATTGGTGAGATCGAGTTCTGTCCACACCAATCTTTAGGTAAAGAAGAGTTTATTACACATCAAACATATGTGCATATGGAGAATGGCTCGGAACGTCCAGTAGTTCGCAAAGACCAACTCTGGCAAGCTCAATTTTAGCT
>NC_140962.1:107227434-107282434 GCF_056783735.1 Eptatretus burgeri
CCCAGCCCTTCAGGATCAGAAATTGTAGATTACTTGTCATCTCGACTTGAGCATCGGGCAAGTGATAAATTAAGGCCCGAACCAGATTTCGAAGCTTCTAAAATGTTGGAGGAAGAAACCTTACAGGTGAATGAAGTAGCTAGAAAAATGGAAGAACAGAAAAATATTGAAACTAGAGACACAAGCTAATGGATTGCCAGAAGTAGGAAGAGATCCCGCCCCTACAACTGCAGTGCAGAGGCGGGAAGACCAGGGTATCGAAGCAGGTGACCCACCTGCATATGTAAATAACACACCAAGCCTGTACCCAGACCTGGGAAGTATGGGGTTGCTGGCCACAGCTTCTGCCTTCCCGGTGTGGGAGGTAATCCCAGCAGTGCCGGGGGTTGGAGGGGCATAGGACAACCAGCCCAATTGATATACCAACCATTCAAAGAACATGAATTAAGATCCATGAGAGAGCGAGTTTTCGAGTTAAAAGGAAATGCAGGAGCAACAAAGGAGTTAACGCAGTGGATAGGGACCCACCGCTGTACACATAGGGACATCGGCATATTGTGCCATGCAGTATTGTCCGCATCAGTTTGGAGAACAGCTTGGCAGGATGCTGCGTGGCCAGAGGACGAAAATCTGCAATGGACTCTTCGGCAACGGCAGGACACCCGCCAGCGGCTGTATGATGCAATCGGAACGGCACTGCAACCTGCCACGCTAGATTGGGATAGGATCTATGAGACAAAACAATGCCCAGGGGAACGGGTAGCCGAGTTTCTACATCGCGTAGTGCAGGCGTTCCATCAATACGGGGATTTTCAAATTGAAGCAGATATAGCACGAGTGTTAACAAACTTCCTTATGGAGGGATTCAGAACCTCGGTGAAAAAACAACTGAAGTATGTAATGCTGGGATGGCAGGCTCGGCCGGCGAGGGGGATTTGCACGTCAGCTGACCAATGTTCAGCTCGGCTCCAAGAAAGGGAAGGCATAAGAGCGAAGGTAAAGGAAGAAGTGTTCTAGATGGTCTTGCAAGATGAAGTAGCGGAAAGGGGTAAGGCCAAGGATTGGAGACGTTGGGAACTTGAGGAAGACGATACAGACTCAGAGGAAGAGGCTGCCAGACAGTGGGCACGACGAATGGGAGTTCCACCTTGACCCCCACCAGTGGTGCAGAGGAGACGGCCTAAGAAACGGGGAGGAAGGAACAAGGGCCCAGAACGAACGCCACCACAGACCCGCTCTCGAACCACAGCGGATCAAAGCCGAATACAGCCAGCTGCGCCGCAGGAATGTTTTCAGTGTGGGGAATTAGGTCATTGGAAAAGGAACTGCCCACATACACACATATATATATATATGTGTGTGTGTGTGTGTGTGTGTGTGTGTGTGTGTGTGTGTGTGTGTGTGTGTGTGTGTGTGTGTGTGTGTGTGTGTGTGTGTGTGTGTGTTTATATATATATATATATATATATATATCTATATATATATATATATATATGTATATATGTATATGTATATGTATATTTATATATATATATATATATATATATATGTATATGTAAATTAATATATATATATGTATATGTATATTAATATATATATATATATATATATATATATATATATATATATATATATATATATATATGTATATGTATATTAATATATATATATGTATATGTATATTAATATATATATATATATGTATATATATATGTATATGTATATTAATATACATATATATATACATATATATATATATATTAATATATATGTATATATTTATATGTATATGTATGTTAATATATATATATATATATGTATATATATATATATGTATATATATATATATGTATATGTATATATATATATATATATATATATATATGTATATATATATATATGTATATGTATATGTTTATATATGTATATATGTATATATATATATATATATATATATATATATATATATATATATATATATATATATATGTATATATATATATATATACATGTATATTGTGTATGCAAGGCAGGATGCCAGACTTTATCAGAAGCTCGAGATATGTCCAGAGACAGCCCTCATCTCATATCTGATATTGAGGACCTCCACCATTGTTGGGAAAGTAGAAGAAGCATGTCCAAGGTCGAGTGACCAGGTCTGAATCTGAAGTGATGATCTGAGATGAGGCTGTTGGATGAAAAGGAATGATTTTATGTCAACTACCATTATGGATTCCATAACCTTGCTGCCTATTTGGAAATAAGTTGATTCGTCTGAAGTTGAGATGATCCATTTCTGCACTGTCTTTTTTTTACCTCTGCCACTGAAGGTGAAGGTGTTTGTTTTCACCCCTTTCTGTCTTTGTTTGTTTGCTTGTTAGTTGCAAAATCGAAGATTTTTTCAAGTGTATTGGTTAGTCGATTGTGTTATTCTGTCTTTGTTTGTTTGTCTGTCTGTCTGTCTATCGCCTACAGGTCACAATTTTAAACTGATCTTTACGAAACTTTGCCACATGGTTAAGTTTGTCATAAGGAAGAAGCCTATTGTTTTTGAGGTCAAAAGGTCGACATCGACCAGAGGCCAACAACTTTCGTGAGATTTCTAAGATCCTCAATTTTCATCCGATTGACTTGAAATTTGAAGAGGATTTATATTTCACATTATTGAATTCAACTCGTCAATTATTTTGGAGGTTAACATGGACCAAAATGTCAACATAGGCCAAAGCTCAACAACTAGGGTGGTATTTCTAAAATTCTCAATTTTCATCCGACTGACTAGAAATTTGAAGAGGATTTATATTTCTGGTCACTGAATTCAACCAGACAGTTATTTTGGAGGTCAACATGGACCAAAATGTCAACATAGGCCAAAGCTCAACAACTGAGATAGTATTTCTAAAAGCCTCTTTTTATCTGATTGACTAGAAATTTGAAGAGGCTTTATAGTTCAGGTCACAGAATTCAATCAGTGAATTATTTTTGAGGTTAACATTAACCAAAAGGTCAACTAAGGTGGTATTTCTAAAATCCTCAATTTTCATCCGATTGACTTGAAATTTGACAAGTTGTTGCATATTTTGTCATTGAATTCAACCACCAATTATTTTTGAGGTCAAATTTGTTTTATGGATTTTGCAAGTTTTGTGCTTTGCAGGCCCGAGCTGCTCCTTAATTAAAATTACAAATTTCAGAAAATTAATTAAAATGACAAACTAGAATATCTTTGTTGGATTTGTGTCTACCCCCCCCCCCCCTTATAATAGCAATTGTAAAATATCTCAGGTGTAATGAATCACCTTAAAATCACACACCAAGTTAATTGGCCTCCACCTGTGTTGAATTGTAGTGATTCTGATTCTTTCAGAATAAAATCAGCTATTCCTGTCGGTTTCCTCTGCTGTATAGTGCATTTCACAGCAAAGACTCAACCATGAGAACCAAGGAGCTTTCAAAAGACCTCTGTAATAAAGCTGTGGAAAGGCACAGATCGGGGGATGGGGCACAGATCATATAAAACATTTCAATGGCCTTCAATATCCCTTGGAGCACAGTCAACATAGCCAGACCCACAAATCAACGAATGTGTCTGGTTGCAGTCCAGCTTTGATTGATGGGTCCGGCTGTGCCCTTCCTCATTTTCGCATTGTTTGTCAGGGGGATTTGGAGTTTTAATTTACTCATGAGAAAAGTCAGTGGATCCACGGTTGCTCTGTGTTGCCGATCGAAACGTCGAGTGATTGCTCAATTGAATGTTTGGAGAACTCAAAATGAAATTGCGTGATTATTTATTTTTATGTATATATATATATATATATATATATATATATATATATATATATATATATATATATATATATATATATATATATATATTATACATACGGACACTATATAATACAGTGTGGTCCAAAATGGTGTGCAATGTTTTATTTTACAATAATTTTTTTTATTATTGGTCGATTTTATTTTATTCTTTTTTTGTGTGTGTGCATTTGTTTTTTATCCCCCGCCACGTGGCGGAAAGGGGATATTGTTGTCACCCGGGTCGTCCGGCTGTCCGTCCGTCCGTCCGGGCGTCAACATTTATAGCTGTGAGTGCGATAACTCATAAACTGTTCGCCGTATTGATTTGAAATTTGGGTCACACATGTACCACATGAAAAGGAAGAACCCTATTGATTTTGGGCGTGGCCGGATCCAAGATGGCCAACTGGGGCTGCCATCTTGAAAAAATGTTTTTTGTAATAAATGGAAAACCGCTTATCTGATTTCAATTATTATTGGTTACTATGTTCCTCACCCCTGAGAAACTTTTTTGAGATGATGACCAAATGGTGTCTTGTTTCCAATTCACCTCCCTCATTATCTGGAATATGTATGACCTTTTTCATTCAATGGCTGGGGATTCCCCATCTCTGATGGTATATTTTTCCTAAGAATACTCAGGATTGGCTAAATGTTTGTTATCACAACAAAATACTTCAACAATCAATCAGAAGTGAGATCATTTGTCGATGATGAAGTGCTCAATCCAAGCATCATGTGTCTGCATGACAGCTGCCACACGGACACTGAAGTTGTCGATGACTCAGCTGAGCATGTCTGTTATTTTTCAACTCCTGCAGTGTGTGTGGGTTATTTGTGTATACTTTAGCTTTGAGAGAATCCCTTAGGTAGGAGACAGATCCAGATAGCAAGGAGCCAATGTTTTTGCTGTCCATCGAAAAATTTGTCGATCACCCAGGAAATATCGTCTCAAAAACTCCTTCGCACCATTAGACATATGCTGTGGTGCACCATCTTGCTGGAAGATGACTGGATTTCTAGAGATATCTTATCTCCTCAATGCCGGAAGAAATCTTCTCTGCAGCATGTCCACATATCCATCTGTGTTAACTGTCACTGTTTTTCCGGCTTCGTTCTCAAATAAGAATGGTCCTATTATACCGCTACGTCTGATAGATCACCAAACCATTACTTTCGCTCTCTAAACTGTTTTTTCCATGTGTTTGTTTGGTTGGTGTTCTGCCCAAAATCCCATGTTCTGTTTATTCACGTGGCCTGCTGATATGGAAGTGTACTTCATCATGAAGGAAGATGTCTAATATCCTGCTCTTCGATCCGCTCGGCATTGGCTGTGCAAACTTTTGATCCTCAACCTCTTGTTTGTTTCGGTCTCGTGTTGCAGTAACTGTATCTTGCACAGATATTTTCAGATCGTCATGTATTATTCTACCAATGGTTGTGTGAGAAGCTGTGCAAGTTAGCATGTCGACTTTTTTGGAAAAGCCTGCAAAGCTTCTCTTGCAGCCTCTATCTTGTCGGGTGTTCTCAATTAAGGTTTTCGACAACTATGTCCTTTAATTTGGTCTTTATAATCCGAAATTCTTTGTAATTGTGCAATTCTTGCATTTTGATAGACCCTACAAAACTGCCTTTGTGTGGAAACATGTGACATTGTCGCAAAAAACGCCTCCAAAATGAGCATCCATTGGGGCACAGAGAAATTGTTTGACATGATTGACGTTTCTATTGAAAAAATGTCTGTCTGTATGCCAATTGCTTGCAGGTCAGAATTCTACACCAATCTTCACAAAACTTAACCACCTGTTGGAGGTATGCAAAAGCTCGAAGCTTATTGATTTTGAGGTCAAAAGGTCAAGGTCGCATAAATTGTAAATTTTCATCTGTTTGACTTGAAATTTCAACATAAATGCATGTTGGGTCACTTAATTGGTTCGCCGATGAAAACCTAAAAACCTCATGTTTTTTTTCAGTCAGTCACCTAAAATCGTCAATTTTCATCTAATTAATGTGAAATTTGAACTGTTTGCATATTGGGTTACTTAAGCCTATTATTTTTGAGGTCAAAAGGTCAATGTCACAATATCGTCTATTTCCATCTGTTTGACTTGAAATTTGAACCGAATTGGAATATTGGGCCACTGAATTGATTCACCAATCAAAAGCTTGAAGCTTATTATTTTTGAGGTCCAAAGGGCAGGGTCGTAGCAACTGATTTCACAAGTCCCGGTCTATGATCGCTTTGTTTTTGTTTGAGCAAGTTGTATACTTTGTCTGTGTACTGCTGATCACTTTGCATTGAAGGATGTGGAAGTGTCCCATTTCTAATCGTTCTTTTTCAATGGAAGCACCTGCTAAGCTAAGGTTTTATAACAACCCACTTTCAATGTAAAAAAAAAACACATCCACACTTTCGTATTGCTCTT
Organism: Eptatretus burgeri; assembly: GCF_056783735.1. Lineage (NCBI taxonomy): Eukaryota > Metazoa > Chordata > Myxini > Myxiniformes > Myxinidae > Eptatretus > Eptatretus burgeri. Next base: position 107,233,668 of record NC_140962.1, read on the forward strand.
CGAATACCAGGCACCAAGTTCGCACCAGCAATCATATGTTAAACTCTTTTTGATTGTATAATTCTTCTTTCATTGGGGATACTCTGTTTTTCCTTGGTGTTGCAGCATCCTTTGCTTTTTATTTCTCTCTACTCTTGGTATAATGGTGGTGGGAATTTTTATTTGCCAAAGTCATTTATTTTCTTTCTTTTTTATGTTTGCTCATTTGTTTGCTTTAATTTTTTCCAACTGATGTACCTTGACTTGCTTGAATCTAACCTGGAAGCTCCAGTATTACAACTAATATTTCCATAAATGGAAACCCTTTGAAAATTTATTTAAATACTGTGTGTGTAATATATATATATATATATATATATATATATATATATATATATATATATATATATATATATATATATATATATCAAAACATGTGGAGTGTGATGATCACTGCACCGATATCGATTGGACACATTCCACACCAAAGCGTCACCTCCAACACAGGCCTCAGCCCAGTCACTGTCAAACATGCAAAGATTATATGGTCATCATCAGTTACACATCAAACGGTACCACCAATCTGGATTTCAGGCTTATTTGCCCTCATCAGGATGGCATACCGATAAATATCTAACCAATGATGACCACATTCGTCATTTATACATCCGACGCACCATATAATCTTGTCTGTTTGACAGTCACCGAGCCGAGGCCTCTGTGTTGGAGGTGACACTTTGGTGTGGACTATGTCCAATGGGGATCGGCGGAGTACTCGTCATGCTCCACATATTTTGATATTTATAAATTGGCTCATAATTTATTTTATGAGTCATTTTAAATATGTTTTAGTTGTTTTGAAATAAAAAGGAAACTCCAGAAGAGTTGATTTTCATTGTGGCTAGTAAGCAAGTCAAGGTCAATTGGTATTCTGCTCTTTGGTGCGCTCACATCGTTCTTGTGGACTCTTCCCTACGCCTGACTTACCCTGCAGTGCTAGGTTACAGAGATAAGCTGTTTACTGTCTCCTCCACAAAATCTGCATTCAAGGACAAGATGCTTCGTGAAGGTAAAGCGTTTTTCATTTTGAAGCGCTTGTCCAGGACTAACCATGACTGCTACTTCCTCATTACTCATTTAGCTGACAAACGTCGTTGCATTAAATTACTGACCTTTCTTCTTCATGCATGTTCTCAGCATTGCATGTTATGTTTCATTTCATTTTTATTTCTTCAGTTCCTGTTGCAATCTCACATCCTTTTTGTTCCACCTTGCTCAGTGCTGCAACCTCCATGCTGTTGCTTCCTCTCATTTTTCTCTCCATTCACTGGATATTTCTTAATCCCGTATTCGGAGTCATCTATTTGAATCTGCCTTTGCCGACGTTTTGGCTTTCTTTGCAAACATCATGCGGTTATCAATTTACAAACATTTGAGTTACTCGTCATTTAGTCTTTTCTTTAATCTTGTTACCACTTCTAGTAAAAGCAGAGCTGTAGGCTGTGCATGAGGTCGGGATGAAGTGAAGTCCAAGGACAAACAATCATTCAAGTTCTGATTTGCTTTGTCTTTTGATTTGAGTATCCCCCCCCCCACCCCAAATAAATAAATAAATAAATATGAGATTCACTGAACCAGTTGCTACTCCTTTCTGTCGATTTGTGCCTTGAGAGAATTTGGATGCTCCATTTATCACTTTTGTCCATTTGACATTGTTTAATCCCTTTGCTACTCAGACTGTGAACTTGCTACTAAGAAACTGTCTACTGCTGCTCAATACATCTTCATGACTTTAAGTTCATGACCACATTCAAATTGTTGTAATGAACAAAAACATGAGGGATAAGTATCTCCGATTACCGGGCTTGGAGTTATTGTAAGTATCGAGTCAGCGATTTGCTCCACCACACTCTGTGGGTACTATGCACAGCCACAGAATGCTGGTGAAATAGGATAGATAGTTATTTGAGATGATGGGAGCTGAAGAAGCAAGTAGCTCTATCTTGGAAGGAGTTGAGCTTCCTCGGTGTCTTTGCTTATTCGGGTTCCTTATGATGTCTCCAATCCAGTATTTGGTCTTTTATTTGATCTCAGAATTCTTCCTTCCATTTTAGTTATTCAAAGATCCTCCTTTTGTACCTACGATGCCAGTGGCTGGCCCATTTGAGCTTCTGGTGTTTGGTTCTCCTGCATTCCCTTTCCACCAAAGTATTGTTACGGTGCCGGTGCGTCGGCCGCGAGCCGACCGCTCTGACGGAGCAGCAAGTCGAGTCGGCTCGACCGATCGCCCGGAATATCGATCGCCGCCCAGATAACTCCGAGGACGACGGGTCCTTGTGCAAGAACCGAAATACGCCAATGGGCAGACCACGTGGGGTAGGGTCGATTGCCACTCTTCAATTTACCTAAATACCCATGTGATCCAACTACCAGGGTATTCCACCCTTGATGGAACTCGTACGGAACAAGCCGCTTAAGCGAGCCTGTCCCGTGCGTGATTCCGAGCAGCTTAATCACCGAGAACCATCAGTCCGAATGTCCCCCTTTTACGGCAAACCAACGGCTTTCAAACTACCAACACACGAAATGCTCAGTCAATGAAAGAATCGACGCGACGAGCTGAAAACATTTAACAATTGGGGTATTTATTAATAATAATGGGGAACTCGGGAAGCACGTAAGAGCAGAACTATACCGGCTACACGAAATGCAATCATTTACAGCACACAAAGCACTTAACAGTTTCCTACTTATTAGACGGGCCCACGGACACACGTGCACACACACACACACACCCAAGAAATGGTGGCTGATGCCTTTAATAACGGACTCCAGCTCGGAGGGACAGATGAGCTGAAACCCAGAACCTATCTCAAACCTCTCCACCTCGTGTGGTCTTCAAGCTGCTCGGACCCGGGCTCCACCGAGAGCGAGCTGGATCCAATCGCCGTGAGCCACGATCCTTCCCGAGCTCCAGCGAATCCTCTTGCGCTTCTCAACACGTGCTGGTGAGACGAGGCGCCGATCCTTCCCGTCGATGCGTCGCTATCTCGAAGAACCACCTCCAAGATGAGGCCGATGAGTCGCACCAAGCCGGGAACCAAGCGGAGAACAAAGAGCTCCACGAACCAAGAAGAGCCAGCCAGCTCAACTATCTTCCGATGAACAAGGCCTCTCACAACACGAACCAAGAACTCCGAGCCGAGCAACCAGCTCAACTCTCTTCCGATGAACAAAGTCTCTCTCTTTGACGAACCAAGAACTCAGAGCCGAGCAGAACCCGAAGGTCTGCTGAAAAGCCAAGCCGAAGCAAAAAGCTCTCCAAAAAGCCTCCACCTCGCCAAGCAGAACCGAAGCTCACTGAACCAAAAGTCTCAACCCTCGCCGAACAGAACCCAAAGGCCTGCTAAAAGCCAAGCCGAAGCAAAAAGCTTACTAAAAGCCAAGCTAAAGCAGAAAGCCTTCAAAAAGCCTCCGTCCTAACCCAAGCCAAGCAGAACCCGAAGGTCTACTAAAAAGCCCCCGAACAAAGCAGAGCATCTCTTCTTTATTCTTATTGGCCCCCTCCCCCGCTCCCGGCATGACTCATGCCCTCGTGCTCCATCCCCCGCTCAACCACAGGTGGGAGGGAGTTGTTGACGTCATGAATCACGGGACGGGAGGGCTCTTCTTCCTCTTCGCAGAAGAGGGGGAGGGGCGTCTTCCTTTGTGTTGTGATCGCTCACTAACTATTAAATTAAATCACAGCGCACTTAATCGATTTCTGCCCATTAAACAATGGAAGGTGAACTATCTAGGGAACAAGCACTTATCGACATAACTGACTAAATGAACCTGAATGTTGTGTGCAATCGAATTCCCAAATTCGTAACAGTATGTTAATACTGGAGGACTCTGAGATGGTCAGGTGGTGCTAACATTTAATTGTAAGTATATATATGAAAATTTTTTGATAATTAAATGCTGTGTGTGTGTGTGTGTGTGTGTGTGTGTGTGTGTGTGTGTGTGTGTGTGTGTGTGTGTGTGTGTGTGTGTGTGTGTGTGTGTGTGTGTGTGTGTGTGTGTGTGTGTCCTCCATAACTCCAAAACTATAAAATCTAGCAGCCTGAAACTTTGCATGCATGCCAAGAAAACTCCAAGGAAGTGCAAGAGTGAAAATTGGGTGTTTGGGTTAATTAAAACACCCTTTTTGAAGGTAGTTAACGGCTTTATTTAATTATATCCTTCATCGGGCGATCCTCGGCCACCTCACTCTCTGGGGTCTTAAAGCGTTTCCTGGGTAACCTTGCTGGGGTCTGAAGCCGCCATGTTTTTTGGCCTGCTCAACCTTACCTTGACTTGGAACAGGCCGCAACGATTTCTGAACGATGAAGTTGTTTTTACTTTCCTCACTCATATCATCGAATGCCTGCTCATCATAACTACGAATTGCTGGGTATGTTGCAATGCTTATAAACATCCGGAGACGTCAGCGTTCGTGGCTTGACATTTTGGGCATCTCCCGGAAGGTGTATGTTTAACATGGTGCTCATCATGTGCCAAACTAGCCATTTCTTTACAACTGTTTCGTTGGAGTGCTTAAGCCACTTGGCGAGCACTCTCCAAGCTGCTTGGTTTGTTTCGGTGAAGTATCTGTGCTCTCAAGGGAACATTGATTAAACAGACGTCCGTTTCCGCCTGTGTTAGCCCCTTTGGTGCCGTGCAGTTGGTGTCTCGGGAGGTGCAATTTTATTTTATAACAGAAGTGTGCGTGCGTGCAAGTTGCTGCTGTTGCCTGCTATCTCCACATGTGGGTGGGTTTCAGGAGGTTCAGCAGAGACCTGCCGTGTGTGTGTGTTTGTGTTCATAAAGTATAACATATTCTTTCCACTAACTCCCCCACCCCACCTCTTTCTTTTTCTCTCTCTTTCTCTCTGTCTTCCCCCTCTTTCTCTCCCCCCCCCCCCCCCATTTTATCGACCCGACGGTGAAGCAACCGGTTGTATTTGCTCTTAATTAATATTTTGTTGATAAACACTCATTAAGGTGGCATATAGTTTCGCTCTCCTTCATCCCCCTCTCTCATAACCCCTTGCCCCCCCCAATGTCCTCCAATCTGCTCCCATTCGACCCCAAACCCCCCCCCCTTTTCCCCCACATGCACACTTTGCTCCCCTTGGAGCCATGTGTGTATGTACAGTCAAAGCTGGACAGGTTCAGGTCTTCCAAGATTCTATTGCAATGTTTCTCATTATGACAAAAATATCTACATTTAATATTTATTTACAATCACAAATATATCTAACTTTTCTTGTTTTTTTTTTGTGTTTTTTACCCATGAAGTTTTTGATTTCATTTTTCTATATTATCATGTTGTCTGCATGCAAAAAAATTAATATTTAAATTTTCATATGAAATGTTTAATGAAATGTCCAATGAAAATGTACATTACAAGGCAGGCACAAAATGAAATCAACAAATCATATTAATCACTCCTTGAAGGAAGTCCATTATGAGCTGCTTGGTACCAGAAACCTTCACTTTCCTGCTCATTTCCTGCTGATACACTCCTGCAAGTTCATGATGTGGTCCAACATGTCATTAACCTCGGACATCGAAGATCGGAGGTTACTGTTTTCACCCCTTTCTGTTTGTTTGTTATCTTGCCAAAACGAAGTTTTTGCAAGATATGTTAGTCAGCTTGTATGTTTTTTTTTATTTTATTTTATTTTATTTTATTTTATTTTTTTTGTTTGTCTGTTATCACGTATCGATCACTCTGCAGAGCACAGTTATCATTGGAAATTTTTGTGACTTCCAATATCAGAGTCCTATAGAGGTCCCTTTCAGCGCATAAAATTTTCAAGGTCAAGGTCAAAGGTCAAGGTCACTTTGTCGCAAATCAGGGGAGTCGCTCGGCTCATCAAATGACGTCATGACGAAAAAACAGATTTTTCATGAAAATTTTATTTCCTCAGTTCTCATCAAAATCTCTTGATATTTCATGTACAATGGTCCTGGAGAGATACCATTAACCGTACGAAAATATAAAGGTCAAGGTCAAAGGTCAAGGTCACAAAAAGGTCAAGCATCAAGGTCGACAAAACCCTTATTTTTTGAGTAACTTTAATCGAATAAATAAGTCACTCATGTTCACATTTTGGCAAGATACTGGTCACCCTGGGGGTGACATTGGTTTTTATCTTGCCAAAAAAAAGTTTTTGCAAGATATGTTTGTCAGCCTGTATGGTTTTTTTTTTTGTTTGTTTGTTTGTCTGTAATCACATATAAAAAATTCTGCAGAGCACAGTTATCATTGGAAATTTTTGTAACTTCGCATATCAGAGGCCTATAGAGGTCCCATTCAGTGCACAAAATTTTGAAGTTCAAGGTCAAAGGTCAAGGTCACTTTGTCACAAATCAGGGAAGTCGACGAAACCCTGATTTTTTGAGTAATTTTGATCGGATCGTCTTCAAACTTCATGGGAATATAGTTCATGGTCTGGCGCTCAGCTGATTAATTTTTGGTGGCGATTGGCCTTGACCTTCATGGTTAGTGCCTTAGGTCAAACATATTTGACCCCAAGGTCAAATTTTCAAGTTTTAGGAACCATATCATGTAGTACCTCAAATTGAACACCTCAATGAGTGCTTTCTAGATATGTCAAGCTTGAGACATTATGACGTCATTTGGTGACGTTATGAGGCAAAAGCATATTTTTCATGGTTACTCTGTAGAATGATTCTCATCGGAATCTCTCGTAGGCAGATATTCCTCAAGGAGTCGCTCCTGGTGGATAGCAGCTCTGTTCACCTCAGTGTGACCTTAAAGAAGTCACACGTGGTCACCTTTTGGCAAGATAACTGTCACCCTGCGGGTGACATTAGTTTATTTTTTTGTTTGTTTGTTTGTTTGTGAACAGTATTACGGAAAAACTCCTCGACGGATTTCGACGAAACTTGGTGGGGGGATTAGGTATGGTCCAAGGATCATGCCATTAGATTTTGGACTTGGTCCAAAATCCAATATGGCCGCTATGGCGGCCATTTTGAAAAATATTTGAATTTTTTTTTTTTTTTGCATTTCTACATGTTTTAAGTGATTTCCAACCCTCCCCCCCTAAAAAAAATTGTTAGAGAAAAAAAAATTCACCTTTTTTTTCAATAAAATTTCTATTTTTTTTTTGCATTTCTTCATGTTATAAGTGATTTCCAACAAAAAAAAAACATGCCAAAATTATAATTGCGGCTGATTTTGGAACTTCAGGTGGATATACCCACGTAAAATCAATTTCTGTCTCAAGGAATCTAGTTATGACGAATGAATTGAGTATGTAAAAGTTAAAAGTAAAAGGGAAAGTTGCAAACTATAACTCTGTGAGCACTGTTGACATCAAATTGAATGAATAGGATATCAAGTTCACTTGAGTGACCCAGCAGTATTGGCGGCGGAGGTTTTGCACTCTACCGAGTGCTCCCCCTCTAGTTGTTACCTGTATTGGTGCAAAGACCTTGAGTTCACGCACACGAGAACCAGCCTTGGATATGGAGTAAATGGCGGGCGCAAGGGTTTACATTCTCCTTGTCATCACTGTCCTCATCAGATTTGCTGGTACCCGAGAACCATCAGTTCTCAGATGTTCCGGTCAGTCATCTCATGGCTGCATGTACCAACACTGGTGTCCACATCATCAAAGTCGTGGAGACGAGAACGATATGTCTTGAGCCACTTTCTCTATGTCCTCCAATTCGGTGTCATCACTTGTGTCACTGATACTGCTGAAATCACAGTTGTCTTGGGTGTTCACATGTCCACATTGGGAGAAACACTTCTTGGCTCCATTATATCCCAAGCCTTGCTAATACAGTAGACAGGGCTGGTTGACTTTCTTCATGAGATCTGTCCCAGGAGCAGTCTCATCTTTCACCATGGCACTGATCATAGGTCACAGCTGCAGACTTTGCAGTCCTTCACCTTCAGAGACTGGATAATCCCCTGATCCATTGGCTGCAGTTCACTGATGTTTGCAGTTTTGGATGTGATTTATATTTGCAGTTGTGGGTGTGATTGTGTATTGTCCAGGAACAGAAAAAATATTGTGATTTTTGTCAGCTCGTGTTCCTGTCTAGTTGTTTGTCAGTCTTCAGAGGGTTGGTAGGATGTCTATAGCCTGGGTTTGAATCCTGACCCAGCTATAAACTCTCATCCTGGTGTTTCATAAGCAGGGTGATTCATAAATGTGTGTGCCGTTCCTCGGATGGACGTTAAACCTGGCGTCTGGTCTGCCTGCTTTGGTTGCTGAACGATAAAGATCCCATCGTGTCCCATAAAGATTCTTCACGAAGAGCAGGCAAGCTATCACCGGCACCGTGAACAAATTGCATATTCCTGCCCTAACCTACAGAGGGCTTTGCATCAGGGGCACAGTCATGCCCTCAGTCAATGATGCTTCCCCAGTCTCGTGATGCATACAAAAGAAGAATAAGAAGAAGTCATTATTCAAACAGAAAATCTGTCATCCAACTTTTCTTGCTTGCTTATGAATCACCAGGATATAAATTTTATAAATGCTTTTAAAGCACCTTGGGTTATCATATTGGTCGAATGGCAGAGCTTTCTCCTTTTCACCAAGTATATTCATGCACAGCATAAGTTCCTTTATCCTTTTTTTACCCTGCACGAGTCACCACGTTTCACTTGAAAAGTCTTATCTGCAGTTGTGTGGCCAAACTTGACCATTTTGTGTTCAACATGGATCCTTGTACATTGTGTGATGTTGACCTTTCCATTCTTCAAACAACTTCACTGTCTACATCACCCCTCTCACCTGACATAGTATGAAACACAACATTCTCTTTAAGAATGAGTCCAACCATCCATGAAATAATTCAAGGCTTGTTTTGCACAAATTGCTCATGAGTTTCTCTAACTTTTCTTTCAATAATGGTGCAGTTATATTAATGCTCTGAGCTTTGGTATCTCAAAACCTCTTCCAGCAACTGTCATTGTCCTCATTATCTGTTGATACTCAGCTAAAACATCAACCTTATGCATTCTTCCAGTAACCCCTTCCAGGTGAAGCTTCCAAAATCCATGCTGACTGTGCACCTCAACTTTTATTTCTCGCTTCCACCGTCTATGGAACCACCTTCCAGATGCTGTTCTGTGTTGCTCTTCGCTCCAGGGCTTCTAGCAAGCAGTGTCCCGCCATCTCTTGTCATCTCAATTCTATCTCATGTTCTTCATTACCCCCATTAACCTTTCTTAACCCAACCATATTATTTGCTTGTTTCAGCATTTCCTCTCCTCCTCCCTTTCTTCTTATCCTGTTTGTTCATTCTCTCGATGTTTGGCCCACTGCCAGATAGATCTACCTTGCTCTTCTATGAGCCTCGCTGCTGTAAAGAAAAATAAATAAAATAATTTTAAAACCCTTGAATTTCACCCTTTTTGTTTGCCAACACAGTTCTTTTTCTGAGCACAATTTCCTTTCTCGGACACTTCCCCAACTTTTAAATGTTTTCCCGAGCATCAGTCTTGAATTTCCCCAACTCAAAATCCATACTGGTGGTGCATACATCCATACAAAATCCATACAAGTCACTGTAAGTGGTGTATTGATGTTTGTACACTGTTTCATACTGATATGAAGAGCCCCCTCAATAGCCAGAGCCCCCCCCCCCACTTCCCCTCACAATGTATTTTTTGCCTGTCTACAATGGCATGTCTGCATGGGCATGTTTTTGTGCATGTCGCATGTGGATGACATTTCATAGGATTGGCTGAGTTGCCACTTGTCCCACAGATCCGGTTTCCCTTTCTCCCCACTTTTCCCATTTATTACTATCATTTCATGAGCAGCTTGTGATGTTTTTTTTTTAATCAATCAAATGGCCAAGAGAACACACTCTTTGTCTGTTATGTCTGATGCAGAACACATCCCATGGCTTGCCTTGTTTTTGCTTGCAGGAAAGTGGTCATCACTGCGTGGCAGTACTCGCTTTGGCAGTCCAGCCATTTCTTCTGAGATCGGAGCCCGGTTGGCTGGAAAAGAGGCCTTGCCGACGTTGCACAATGGCATGGGTTCAGAGCGTGACTTGTTGAGAATGCAGAGCATTGCACTTTACATTCTCACTGATAAATCGCAGGGCAAGGTAAACAGTAGGATGTGTTTTTCTTTCTCAAAATATAAATCACTAATAATTCTTCAAATCCATCTTACTTTAATTTTATTTCTCTATTTGTGCAAGCAGGCCGTGCGTCTTGAGGCTCTGCATGGCTGTGAGGTGTGTGCTGTGGACTATCCAGATGTGCGGGCAGTCAAGGGAAGCTTCAAAAAGTTGTTGAGAGCCTGTGTCCCGAGTGCCATACCAGGCGCGACAGACGCTTCTTTTCTGCAATCGCTTCAAGAATCTGAATGGCTTCAGCAGGTGCACACACCTGAGCTTGTTTCTTTATGGTTGATTATTTATCTTTACCTTTATCTGGTGTGCTTAAGGTATTGCTGAGCCTGCAATGTTGCACAACTTTGTTTTGTTGTTTAATCTGAATAACTGAACATTTATTTTTTGCTGAATAATTTTTTTTTTAAGCTGGACAAGAGTGACGTTTTTGTTTTTTTGGCAAGGTCCTCTGTTGTTCATCACAGGAAATCTTTTCTCCAGCCAAGTCCTTTTGAGCCATGTTTTTAATTGTCCTTTTGAGCCTCAATACAAATAACATTGTTCAAGTTTGGCATGATTTTCTTTTACGAACCTAGATCCAGCGGTCACTGCAGTTGGCTGTTCTTATTGTGGAGTTGCTGGATAGTGGAGCTTCAGTCTGCGTGAGCCTAGAAGAAGGATGGGATATCACCACTCAGGTTTGCTGGACTTCACCTGGGCACTGAAGCTGGTTTTTAAAAAGAAAAAAAAACAAGTCTCCTTTATCATTCTTCGCTTTCTCTTTTGTATACGCAGTTGGTCTCACTAACTCAAGTTCTTCTGGATCCATACTATCGTACCTTGGAGGGATTCCGGCTACTCGTGGAGAAGGAATGGATCTCATTTGGACATCGATTTTGTCATCGCAATAACCAGACTTTGAATTTCCAAGGAAGAGGGTTGGCTCCTATATTTTTACAGTTTCTGGACTGTGTCCATCAGGCAAGTTTTCGGCATAGATCTTTCTATCAGCATTGTAGTTGGGTAGTTATCTTCATGAAAGCCTTTTTCTTCAGAGACAAATATGCTGTACTTTCTCTTTATGTCATGGTTGTTGGTCTACTCTTGAAGTTTACTGTAATATTAGACTTAATCATAAAGGTTTTCCCTTTCCAAAAGTTTCAAAATGGGAATCATTGCTTTTGTTCTCTTGGCATCAGGGAACTCACCACGCACTGCTGGAAATAATTTGTCAGGGGCTGGAAACAACAGACCCCAGAACAACCAACATCGGGCTGTTTCGTTTGCGTACAATGGTTCCTTAGTTGTTGGGGGGAAAACTTTTTGAATAATCATTTATTAAGCTATGCTGTGGATAACGTTGAAGTTAATTTATTACTCGTACAATTTAAAATATACAAAGTATATTGTCATTGCACTTGATATAAAGTGTATACTTTTTAATTTATCCTTACTCATTTTGTTGTCATTGCCTGCAGTATTATGACTATTCTAGTATGTTTTGCATAAACCTATTTAGTTTGAAGTAAATGCACAAATGACCGCACTGCTATGAAAATGACCAGATAATGAGTGCCAAGTGCTTAGTTGGTCCACATGCGATGCCCTCACTGTTCTCAAGACAAACACAACTAACCCCTACTACCCGCTCCCCAGAATCACCACCCACCCCCCACCCCCCCCCCCCATGGGTGCTCTCAAGTCAGGCAGCCATGGGGCGGGGGGGGGCAGCGATGCAGATGGATGTGGCATTCATGGGGGGAATGGTTCTGATTGGTGTCGTCAGCACATGGGCCTTAGGCTGGAGGACAGATGTGGAGGTAGTTCCAGATCTCACAATGAGGGCTCCACAAGGAATGACATTGGAAAGATTAATCATTCAAATGACCCATTACACTATTGTTGGTCCCTGGAAAGGTGTTTAATCATGTTTTACTAAATTTCCTGGAATCATTACTCACCTGTCGATGCCACCCACAACATTCCAGCTGCATGAAGGGAAGGTCTACCTTGGATGTGATGTTTGCCCTCGGGCTTTTGTCAGAGCTCCACTGCGAGTTTGTAAGACCGCTTATTGTTGGCTCCATTGACATCAAGGCTGCCTTTGACTCAGTGGACTGGACCGCTCTGTGGAAAGCCCTGGAAGTAGCCGGAACACCTTTATATTTGCTCCTTCCCATCCGGGACCTGCATGAGTGACCATACATTGAAAGTGATGTTTCCAGATTTTTCACCGCTTTGGGTGTCCGTCAAGGCTGCATCTTCACTCCAGCTCTATTCTGTTGTGTCATTGGCTAGATCCTGAGCCTGTGTCAGGGATACCTTGGAATAACTGCTGGTGGTGCACTTTTTATGGATCTGGACTACGTTGATGACGTCGCCTTGTTCCTCAGAAGGCCCGACCAATGACCATCATCACTACAGAGGTTCGAGGAAGAAGCTGGGAAAATGGGATTGCACGTTTCATGAGCAAAAACCAAGGTTCAGAACCCCAGCCCACCTCCGGCACCAGTCATTGTTGCAGGCCAGACCATTGCAGCAACAGAGAAGTTCAAGTACCTTGGATGTGATATCGACTCCCCAGGATACTCCTCACCTGACATTCACCGAAGTATGGGCCTCACCTCGTTAACTTTTGGCCAGCTTAACCGTGTGTGGTGGAATAAACTACTTAGTCTATAAATAATACTCAGAGGATACACCACCTATTTATTGCCAGTGCTCCTGTATGGGTCAAAAACCTGGGAGTTGCTTGTCGAGGACAAGCAAAAGCTTCAGTCAGGCCTTCCACATGAGATGCCACTGTGTCATATCCTTGGAGTGCAATCGTTTGACTTTGTCACTAAAAAGACAATATCACAAAGCATCAGTCTCGATGACATCCACAACACCATTTCGCATAGGTGCCACCTCCTTTTTGGGGATGGTCGAATGTTTCCAGACAACACACACGCACAAATTGCCCTCAAATTAAACATCGACATTCGCGGACCAATCAACCCCGGCCCAGATCGAAAACTCCTCCGAGGCTTCCCCCGGAGCAATTGACTGGATGAGCTAGAGGTTGACCACAAGACACAAGCTCAACAGTTGTGGCAGTCTGCATTTGACAGGAAGGAATGGGTGGCCTGACGTCCCTGTGCTGGATTTGGAGAAATATGATGATGAAGATAATATAGAACCCCATATTCTCCCTTCCCCACCCCCTAAAATTTACCCCCTCACCCTCCCATTTTAATTCCCATTTTCCTCCATTGTGTGTGCTAGCTTTGGTTATGATTGCTCAACCCAATTAAGATCCCCCTATGCCTCTTCCTCCAACCACTCCCCTGCAATTGCCCCCCTCCTCCCAAATGACACTCCCTATGAGGCTCCCATTACGTCTGCCAAGTTTGGTAGCTCAACATTGTTCCTCTCTCGAGATGTCCACATATAAGGGAACAGACAGAAACAGAAAATGGAGTGTAACAATAAAGGGTAGCTTTGTTTGTGTCAGCTTTGCCTGATCCATCCTGCAAGAAGGGAGCACCCTGCAGGCTATTTCATTAAGGTTGATGCAGGACTGGTTCGCAATGTGGACCTTGCCCCGACAAATAGTTTTTAGCAATCAGGTGATGAATGGTCATGGGAGTCTTTGTCGTTAATTAGCCCAATCAACTCAGGAGGTTATGACGATCATTTTGGTGGTTCACATTCCACATCAGAAAGCTCCAGTGAAGCACAAAAACACACACACACACACACACACACACACACACACACACACACACACACACACACACACACACACACACACACACACACACACACACATCATCAATTTATAGTAGATTCTTGATAAGACGCATCTGTCCCGATTATCCAGCTTCCATATCCCGCAGCTGTGTTAGACTTCCTTGTGCATGTTTTTCTTTTTCCAACATTTTATTACTTTGGAGATTGTCATTCTACTCAATACCTGAAAATAAGTTTTGTGTGTTCGGTTCCAGAAAATGCAAGCACCAACATTTGTTGTCTTTCAAAATCAGACTGGTCTCTAATTTTTGGCAAATTCCATCTATCTAGATCTGTAAAAAAAAAAAAGTGCGTTTAATAGAATTTTGTTGCATTTCCATGAAATACATGAATTATTACATGAAGAAACATTTTATGGAAGAATCCCTCTGCAAGCACTTTGGTGAGAAAAAAAAAACTTCTATGTGTGTGTGTGTGTGTGTGTGTGTGTGTGTGTGTGTGTGTGTGTGTGTGTGTGTGTGTGTGTGTGTGTGTGTGTGTGTGTGTGTGTGTGTGTGTGTGTGTGTTTTACAATTACCTCCAGGTTTAGGTTCTTTCTTTAGGTTAGGGAACTGTTTTGAGGTTTACAATTTCAATGAAGTTGAACACAGGATGTTGTGAAATTAACAGCAATCTTTTCAATTATATTGTTACGGACTCAGGGGTTTGAGGCTCTCCACAAGGGGAAGCACTTGTGTCCCTCTCAAACGCCCCGTCCTGAAGCCGCCGGGCATAGATATCTCTGTGTACCGGCAGATTGCTAAGTAACCATGAACGCCAATTGGGACTGCCAATTCCGGCATGGTTTCACCACTTCATGTGATACCTTACCTGTGGGCGGCCGAACCAATTGGGGTCTCATGCCCTCAGCGCACACCCGGGTAACTGCCAAGCGATACAGTGAGTGTGCACTGGCGAACGAGCAAATTAATGGGGGTAGAACTTCCCGGCTAAACTAATGCGTGGGCCATGCCAGACCAATGGGGAAAAGACGAACACGGACAGATCGGTGCATTTATAAGCAATTGATTTATAAGTAAGGGTGAGGGAAGGTCATGTGGCACAATAAAAGGTTTTATTCACAAGTGTAGAGCAGGGAAAGCATGGATGTGTGTGTTGCGGCAAAAGGAATGCAATTATTTACACAAAGAAGACAGAGCAGAGCTAAACCAATGTAAAACTTCTGCAATATTTAATTATATTACACATTGCAGCACCACCAGACACAAACCCAAGGAAATTAGATAGTCCAAAAAGAGGAGAAGAGGTGTAAGCGACCTCTTGGTACCTGGCGTGGTCGACGGACCTACGCAACTCAATCGTGTAGAAGGGGGGAGGAGGGAAGAAAACTTGGGTGTCTATGGTACATGAGTGGGAGGTGCAAATGTGATGCAGAAGAGGTGTGGTGTGAAGGAGTGCAAATCAGTCGTGCTCTTTTAGTTTCTGCGTCTACAGTAGTCGAGATGGTAGATGGGAGAGACAGATGCGTGAGAAGATAGCTTAACGGGGCATGTAAGAGATTCTGTAAATGTGATTTAATGATTATTGCTGCAGAACGCAGCGGGAGCCGAGTGCCGGTGACCTGGCAATAACCCAGCAACGACTCCTTACTAACGACTAATGTCCATCTTCTCTTCGCCATGTTCCCCGTCCCATCCCCATCCCTCTCCCTTCCACAGTTCACCTAATGTGTCTGTTCCCCACTGTTTTGTCCCTTCCACTCCCACCCCTCTTGTCTCATGCCCCCTTGCTGTGAGTTGTGTGTTAGCTCTCATATGAGCCTCGACAAGGTATACAAAAAAAAAAAAACGACTCGGTACTGCTCGCTTGGCTTGTTCTCGGTGACTTGTGCTGCCCTCTTGGCTCGCAATGGTGAGGCTCCACTCGGCTCTCGTTCAGTGAGTCTGGCGCTTGGCTTGGAGTGTTTCTCTTTATTGAGCCCGTGTGAAGGAGGAGCCAAAAATCTGATTAAAAGCCTCTGTAGGTGTTGCCGCGCATCCCCATTGGTGCGCAGATGCCACCCTGAGAAGTAGCCCCACCCTGCCAGACTTCAGAGCCAAAAATCTCCTCAGTTGCTCACAGGCTCAGCCACTTAATGGAGCTCCGTGATTTACATGGAGCGTGGGTTTTCGGGAGCACTTGACAGGCACAAAATTGCGGTGGACTCCACTTGTGAACTGTTATTTAGTTGAGCGCTTGGGCTACCTAGTTGTTACCGAATGAGTCCCAGCACACACTTGTACTTCGAGCTACACGCCAAAGTGTTCTGACTCACAGGCACCTGCATTGTCCCCCATTCCCCGGCATCTCCATTGACTATCGTGAGCGTCCATGGAGCTGACGGCAATTATGGTGATTGTCGTGAGGTGGGGGAAACGCTGTGTTGTTTGTGGTAAGGTCGTTGAAGCGTTGGGAGCGATTGTGGTGATGACATTGAAGAGGATGTTGCGGTTGTGGCATTTGTGTTGAAGACATCAGGCGTAGTCTATAATGGGGATTTTTAGGAGGCATTGTGGTGATTATGGTGAGGGTTGTAGCATCGTGGTGAGTATGGTGAGAGTCTGAAGTGAGGAGTCTGTTGGTTAATGGTGTGCAGTTTGAACGGGGACGCTGCAGTATATCTTCATGATGCTCCACAGGTTGCGTCTATGTCAGGCCCGTGGTACACATGCATGATGGGGTTCATGTGCGAAATAAAGTAAAGTAAATAAAATAAGTGAAAGAAAACCTCACTAAAAGCCATACGCAATGCATCTTGTCCCATTTACCCACAAGACATAATGGAAGGGCTAACTGAACGAATATTAATGAAATAACTGCCATGGGGTCGTTGTATGTTGGTTGCCATTGCCTTGGGGGAGTGCCGGCTTCGCAGAACCACAATATATTTAAGGAATAGGTGTGTGTGTGTGTGTGTGTGTGTGTGTGTGTGTGTGTGTGTGTGTGTGTGTGTGTGTGTGTGTGTGTGTGTGTGTGTGTGTGTGTGTGTGTGTGTGTGTGTGTTAGTTACAGAGTTATAGTTTGCATTGGACACTAGAATTTTGATGCCCACCAACCGATGCCCAGTTTAACGTCCATCCAAGGGACGGCACACACATTGACGAATCACCATGCCTGGTAAACACTGGATGACAGGATCAGGATTCAAACCCAGACCAGACAGCCGAGAGGAAGTGTGTGTACCTCCAGGCTCCACCCACCTCATTGGATTGTAATGGTGGACAGAGAGATCTGGTATTTTCGCAGACTGTTGAAGCACGTCTCATTTTTTTTTCATTTCCAAGGCACACATAATATTGATTGTTATTCGATTTCGACTTTCAATGAAATCAAGAAAGGATGGAGTGATCGTTTTGACTAAGATTTTGTGCAATAAAATTTATAACTGCACCTGTTTATGAAAATGAAATGTACAAATATTAATTTATGACATTTAAATGACTGTGTCCTCTTACTAGCTGCTGGCTAATACGTGATGGGCTTGATGTTGCATGTTCTAACACTATCTTATATTATGAAAAGCAATCCTTTAGAATAGCATGGATTGGTGAAATATCTCCCCTTTATCATCTAAGCTCTTCAGCTACCTTTAGCTTTTGTCATGAATTCATTTGAGCAGTGGATGTAGAGATTGTTTTGCTAGTTTGAGTTTGAGTCCTTTTTTCTGTTTTTTTCCCGATCCCTTATCCTTCAACCACAGATCCATCACCAATTTCCACTGGAGTTTGAGTTCAACAGTCATTACCTGAAGTTCATTGCTTATCATTATGTCTCTAATCGCTTCAAAACTTTCCTACTCAACTCTGATTATGAACGCATTGAAATGGGTGAGTCTCGAAGTGTTGTCCGAAAGGAAATTAGGTTGTCGTTTTTGTTGCTTTCGCATTTCCCAAATCGTTGTGGGTGGAGGAGGATGGGAATGGATACAAATAAGTGGAAGTAAGAGAGTCAATGGTACTCGCATTAGCACTCTTGCCCTTCTGGAGATTTTTTTTTTTGCCCTCCAGGTGAGAGTGCCCATCTCGGACCACCTTCGGTGGGCAATTTAAAGTGGTGATATTTCCACAAAGTAATACTTTCTTCTGGAACACACTGTACACTTGAAAAAATTGGAATATACTGTAAGCATATTTGGCTTTGCTGGACCACACTGTCAAGGTTTTGTGATGTAAAACACCAGTGATCAATTTTGAAATATTTGTCACATAGATAGGTTAGATAGATATGTCACATAGATAACCCAGGTTAGACAGCTTTTGAGGTGAGTGGCCATTCTGTCAGCTGTCAGCCCGATGAAGTCCACTACTAGATACAGTAAGCCAGCTGATGAAGATGTCCCTCCAATTTCCACCCAGCACTTTAAAAAACAAATATACCATCAGAGATGGGGAATCCCCCGCCATTGAAAAATAATTGAAATCAGATGAGCAGTTTTCCATTTATTACAAAAAACATTTTTTTCAAGATGGCCGCCCCAGTCGGCCATCTTGGATCCGGCCACGCCCAAAATCAACCGCCATTGAAAAATAATTGAAATCAGATAAGCGGTTTTCCATTTATTACAAAAAACATTTTTTCCAACATGGCCGCCCCAGTCGGCCATCTTGGATCTGGCCACACCCAAAATCAATAGGGTTCTTCCTTTTCAGGTGGTACATGTGTGACTCAAATTTCAAATCGATATGGCGAAAAAACATTTTTTTCAAGATGGCCGCCCCAGTCGGCCATCTTGGATCCGGCCACGCCCAAAATCAATAGGGTTCTTCCTTTTCAGGTGGTACATGTGTGACCCAAATTTCAAATCGATATGGCGAACAGTTTATGAGATTGCACTCACAGCTATAAATGTTGACGCCCGGACGGACGGACAGCCGGACGACCTGGGTGACAACAATATCCCCCTTCCGCCACGCGGCGGGGGATAAAAAACTGTTGGAGAACCTATGCTTGTTGAACTAGCTTTGTCCCTTTGGCTTAACAAATAATGCAGGAGTGAGTTCTGAACCTGACCATTACCTCACAGATTTTGGCTTTAATACAATTCGATTTCTGTTGATGGCCTACGGCCTCTCATGAATGCTTGGTTGAAATCTCTTAGACCTGTTATGGTGGCGATGTCAATGATTTGCTTTCCAGGAATGATGTATGAAGAAAAAGGAGAGAAGCTTGGGCCTCGACAAGTCAAGGGCCTGTGGGATTTCATTGATCGATTGCACCGAACCAGCCCTGTGTTCTACAATTACTTGTACACACCATCCGATGGAGAGGAGGTCTGTGATATTTCTACAATGCAATCAATGTTTTACATTTTTATTGAATTCTGTTTTTTGTTTGTTTTTGTATGCAAAGTCTCGGTGCATGGGAGAACAAGGAGGTCAAAATGGTGCTGCACTGAGTTTTGGCGAGTAGCAAAAGGTGGATGCAAAAAAGCAAGGGAATTAATGAACAGGAAGAGAAAGGAGAGATGTGCAGAAGAGGACATCCAGTCGTCTGCAAGGAAGAGGGATGGATTCGGTGGGGTTAATGAGGGATGAAAAGATTGTAGATTGGGATATGGAATCATGAGGTGCTGGATTACCACTGACTTGAAGTCATGTAGGGAAGAGTGTGATTTACCCATACCCGAGGAGGGGGTTCCACTAAGAATGCATTATGACTGAGGGAGCTCGGGAGGGACAGAGGGCTGTAAACAGAGGGAGCAAGAATGGGGGAGAGGCAGTAAAACATAGGGCCACAAATCTGTCTCCATTAGTGCAATAGGCTTAGTGCTTCTGCCTCATTGCTGGAAATACTAATATTGTCAGAGCTTTAGATTCTAAAAAAAACGTCCATGAGATAAATGTTTTAAGCGGAGGTACCAGCCCCAAGGGGAGAGCAGTACTCCGTGGCGCTTTAGACAAAGGCTTCTTTGTAGGCTATATATTAAGATTTTCCAATTAATGATTTGGAACAAGTGTGTGGGGGGGAGGGGGGGATAATAGTTGCCTGGTATTGGCTTAATGGTTAGGGTGGTGAGCTTGGGATCCGAGGATCCTGGGTTCAAATCCCCCTCGGTTGTTGAATTAATACCAGGTGGGGTTGACTCTGCCTGTCATTCTTCCGAGGTTGGCAAAATGAGTGCCAGCTTGATGGTATCCTGTATCGGAGTGGCGACCCGTCCAGGATTGTGCCCAATAGCCAAGGAGACTGCTTAGGCAGCACCAACACTCTGCACAGAGTATGGTCCCAATGGATGAATGGACTTGAAACGAATGAGGATTCTCTCTGCGGCTGACTTTGAATTCCAGCTGTGATCTATCGTCCATCTCGATGAGGCAGACTTGCCACAGGCTTCAGAGGTATTCATTGATGTTGAGGCTTGTCAAATCAAGAGACTGAACATCTTTCATTGGCTGCAGCTTGTCCATCGTTGAGTATCTGGTATGGAATGTGAAAAAGGAAGGACTTTGCAGTAATAATGGATTCAATAACTGTGCAATAACTTGTTGGAGATTATGAAATGTTGCTGTCCATGTTGCAAGTTCTTGACTTCGGCTGCTGATATTTGTAACCAAAATGTATTGTACAAAGCATGTCAACAACTGATTGTGCCCACATTTGTTATGTTCAGATGATCTAGTTCCGAATGTTTTAGAAATGCAGTGTTACACATTGTATTGCAACTATACTGTAGCGTTCTTTGCAGCAAATTTTTCAGACAGGCTTTGCACATTCAAAATTGACCCACATGTTTTTTGTTTGTTTTTTCTCCTATTTTAAAGTAATAATATTGATTGCATTTGATTTTTGTGCTGAATTGAAATAAATGGTATTAATGTGGTTTTTTTTTTTCTCCAACTCATTTGATGTCATAACTTGGTTTAACTGTACAGGGCCTGCAGCCCCTAACAGCCATGCCAGCATTGAGGCTATGGGACTTCTTTATTGAAGAGACATTAGGAGAAGATACTTGGTATGACTGGGAGCTGCAAGCTGGGCAGTTTGATGAAGATGGAACTGAAGATGAGCAGCATACGGGTTCAGTGCCTCGAAGCAAACGGAAAACCGTGTGGCCATGCTACAACAACGTCAGCCGACAACAACCCGATGCAATAACACAGACTCTAAAGGTAGGATCGAGGGATACTTTGTATTTGCCTATTATTTGTTCATGCATTGTAATTCGTTTAATGTATAATGCTGCATTGGACCATTGCTCAAATATCTGAATCTCTGCAGGAGATTGAGCAATTGGAAAATGACATTGTGCAAGCAAAAGAGCGGTGGAAAGAAGTGTGGGATAAAGCAAAGACAGTGGCACGCCCAGAGCAGGAGGTAAGCCATTCCAAACAAATTTACTTGCATACATGGACAGACAGAATGGGAAAAGGAGAGAGATTGGGATGAGGGGACAGACGGACAGGGATTGAGGAACATACACATTTATTATTACAGATGTATTGTGACTATTGACGAGCTGAATAACTTCATGAAAGGTCAATAAACCAAGAGCAAAACAGGAACAAGTGGACAGAGGCAAATAGATGTATTGAGAATAAGCAGAGATTTTTTTTTTGAATTGGATAGACTGTGAATGCAATTCGTTTGAGTCAAAAAAACTTATGGATATGCATTGGACAGCTCACAAAGTGTCCCTGAGCTGCAACCCTGAATGACTAAAGGGAGGAGCTTGAGACGACAGACTTGTGCAGGTGATTCCAACAGTAGGGGGGTGGGGGAATTATGATAGTTGAATTGAGTGAGGAGAAAGCTGAATCTTGAAGAGAGTGACAGCACGTGTGCGTCTGTGACCTTGGTCTCCAGGAGGGTAAGATGAGAAGCCAGAGTCCTCACTCAAATTGCGAAGCCACACTCAACGGCACTTAATTTGAATGCCTTGTGAACTTTTTACACTCCTTTAATGTTGGGAATTGCCAAAACAGGATATCGCTCGACAGAGTATTCTAAATTAGCAACCACGTTTGAAAGCCATTTTAGAGGTGTGGTTTGCACAAGTTTTAGCAAATCATTAAGACATGGAGTTTGTTCGATTTTACGTCTTTGGATGTTGATCACAATTGCATTGGGCATTTGACATTCTATATTTATGGAGAGACAGAGTGGTGGGGGTCCCTGTTGGGTGTACACCTTGGGGTTTCCTTCCCTTTGGTGTACGTATGTTGTTCGTGGTGCCGAACCAAGCTCATTCTCTAACGACTGCAATCCAAGGTTTGCACTTCACCAGTGTGAATGATCATACCAGTTGTCGGCTACCAATCAAATGCATCTTTGTCAGTTAGGGTCTGTGACTTCTGAGTGACATTACAGTTACCATATCAACAGTGTAACGTTTTTGAAACGTGTGTATTAAATAAACAGACAAAGTCAAATGAGGAAGTTCACCATTATATACAATGTCCAACACTGATTTTCGTGTTGAGTTTCCACCCAGGGTCCCTGTCCTGCTGGCTCAACTCATGCGTGTTCACCTCGTCCTCCAGAGCTGTCGAACGATCAAGTCCTGTCGCGTCGTTCTCACTCGATATCCTTGCAGCGTCCGTCGGGACTGTCCAACGATCGACTCACGTCGCGTTGTTCTCTCTCGTATGCTGGCCCGTTCAGGATGATTGAAGAGCTCAAAGGAATTCTTTCCCGAAACACAATCTTGATGAGTTTTCATAAAAATGATTACAATCGGCTTCGCACGTTCACAACCACTCTGCACATTAACATCTCATTCACTTATCCGAGTTGAATCGAGAACGGGGACGATGGATGCACACGTCTTGTCACATGTCACCTGTCTCTCTACACTTCCCTCTTGCGGGTTTATACTGTATAGTAACACCGAATGATCCCGTGCCTTCCAGCAAATGTGATTCTTGTCTCGACTGGTGAGATTTGTGAAAATGTTAGAAATGCACCAGGACGAAACTTCCGGGCAGTTTACAGTATAATACTGCCATCCACAGTCAAAATTAGCTGATTACATCAAGCAGTTTACAATTCACCGATTCGTGCTTCAACAAATTTATAACGTGTAACAATCAATTTTAATCGTTAATTTATAGGCATTTACTACTACTTGTCCACAATTACCACAACCAATGCTTACTGGCCATATCATCAAGCTTTTAACTGACCGTCCTTTCCAGCGTTGAATTGTCTCGGTTCGAGACAGTTTGATTTTGTCCGCATTTGCAGACACGGATTCCTTTCCAGCCTGACTGTCAGAGGGGGTGGAGATTATTACATAAAACTTACATGCTTTGAAGTAAATGCCTCAAACATTGATTTGGTGCCATCATCTTCAAAAAATGTTATCGTAATCAAGGAGAAGGTTCTGGGAATTGATAGTTGCGGAGTTGAAAGACTGCAGCAACGACGGGTCTTTTTGCTTCCTCATTTGATTGGGTGAGGGATGGGGCTTTCAATTGGATTCCGGTCATAGACACTGTCGGGTCTTCTTTCACTGTCTGTAATGTACAACTGGTCGGTTTTAAGGGATGAGAACTGAGCAGACTTCCCACAGTCCCAGTTTTCCTCCTGGCATTTTAACAATCAACCTTTTTTTATTTTTGTCCAAGGTATCGCTGAGACTGTTTTAAATACTCCCTGTACTGAACTGAAATGTGTTAGATTCTACTACAGTAGTACTGTTTTAATGGCCAAAATTTATCCAACCACTTCCTGGAGTCAGCCAAGGAAAGGTTTTGGCCCAATGTTTTGCAAACCGGCTGGCCAAGTCTGCCGTTCGATTGAAGGTGATGGTGTTTTTTTTACATGATGCCAGTGATAACTTGCCCACTCTTCACAAAATACACCATGTGAGCTATTACATCCACTAACTGAAGCTGGCAGACGGGACATCCAGCTTCATATCCATCCAAAGGATGAAGCAGTTTGTGATGCAGTGGCACAGTATATTGATAATGTCAATCATAATTTATAAAACTCCGAAACAATTTGCCTCATTTATTTAAAACTACTCTTTTTTAATGAATTAAATGTATTATTTTATGTACTCAAATTTAAGTAAATTAAATGTACTCAAATTATCCAGGAAAGATATTGATCCTCAGGGATGTGATGATCCCATTGATCATCTTTCTAAATTTTGTCAGGGATTTCATTCATCTTTATAATCTATGGCAACATTCTTTGTTCCACTCATGTTCATGTTCATACTTTGGATCTTGTTTTATCCTTTGGTATTTATCCTCTGACTGGTATTGCTTTTGAAATACTTCCTTGTTCTGACCATTAATTTATTGCCTTCACTTTTGCTTTGCTGAAACCTTTACATCTGAAAAATCATGTGACATACCATTATGTAAACTCCTTGGACATTCAACAATTCCAGCTAGAAACTAGAGGGAGAGCACTCGGGAGAGTGCAAAACCTCCGCCGCCAATACTGCTAGGTCACTCAAGTGAACCTGATATCCTATTCATTCAATTTGATTGTCAACAGTGCTCACAGAGTTATAGTTTGCAACTTTCCCTTTTGCTTTTAACTTTTACATACTCAATTCATTCGTCATAACTAGATTCCTTTGACAGAAATTGATTTTACGTGGGTATATCCACCTTAAGTTCCAAAATCAGCCGCAATTATAATTTTGGCATGTTTTTTGTTGGAAATCACTTATAACATGTAGAAATGCAAAGAAAAAATCGAAATTTTGTTGAAAAAAAAGTTGCAAATTTTTTTTTTCTATAACAATTTTTTTGGGGGTGGTGGGGGTTGGAAATCACTTAAAACATGTAGAAATGCAAAAAAAAAATTCAATTTTTTTTTCAAAATGGCCGCAATAGCGGCCATATTGGATTTTGGACCAAGTCCAAAATCTAATGGCATGATCCTTGGACCATACCTAATTTCCCCACCAAGTTTCGTCGAAATCCGTTGAGTTTTTTTCCGCAATACTGTTCACAAACAAACAAACAAACAAACAAACAGAAAGGGGTGAAAACAGTAACCTCCGATCTTCGATGGCGGAGGTTAACTAGATATCTGTGATCACAAAGCGATCACCAAGGATAAGCCTCCTCCGTGCCCGCGATCCAATGATGGCCATATTTTTTTCGGACCACCATATGACTTTGCCCTTCAACATTTAGTGTTTGAGTGTAAATTAAGGAAGTGTGTCACCATCTACAATCTATCCATAAAACTCGACATCATGAAAATCAGAGGAAAATTATTCAAGCTATGATCAAAACCGTGCTTTTCATAACTATGTCAAACAAAAGTAGGTCAAGGATACTAATCAAATTTGAGGTGCACAACTTCAGTGTAGGGACACTATTATGATGCAAAAACATCTTGGAAGGCCAAGCTGTCTTTGAGATTCCGCATTGGCAAAATTGAGTGATGACAAAATAAGCTGTTTTGTTTTTGTTTGTTTGTTTAAAAATTATGCCAACGTCAAAAATTATGTCAACCTGCATACATTTTTCTAACCATTATTGATGTAAAATTTCGTTCCAAAAGTCCCAGCAGGCTCCGAGATACAGATTAACAGAAAAAAAGGAAAAAAGTCAGGAGACAGATAAAGAAAGATAAAAAAACACAGCTTGACATTGACAGAAAAAAAATAGGAAAATCTAAATGGTGGTTTAATACCCCTTGGGGTCTAAGAAACTCGGGCATACATTACAAATTGGGGGCACTAATTGTTGAAACAACCCCTACAACAGGAATAAGCCTTCGATTGGACAGGGGGAGCCTTTATTATCGAATGCAATTTAATTCTCTCTCCTCTGTGACCCTGAACAACTGGTTTGATTTTCTATTAATGTGTCCTTGATCAATTTTCTCCACTTATCATGAGATTTCTTTATTCAGCCAAGCAAAACAACTTGCCACAAATTCGAAAGGAAATACAGGAAACCCTCAAATATCGCTGGAATATTATGTTCCTGGAAAATGCCGCAATAGTTAAAACCAAGGGCCTATGGAAAAGGGGGGGGTTAAGTTATTTTAAAAAATTAAATAAATAAAAAGGGGGGTGGGTTAAAAAATTATCCATTATGTCTTCTTATTTGTTTACACAACTTCCAATGCTACATGAACCTGTTTTAAAAACAAAACAATAAAAACAACCAAACTTGAACAAGAGATTACAGTGATGTCCAAAAACATTTTCACATGACCTACTCAAATTATTAGCACAATAACCCCTCTCTATCATAATGGAATACATCTTCTTGGCATGAACCACAAAATCATCTAACAGAACAAATTCAAGCAAATCTAATGACATGAGATGAATACACATTGCAGCTTATCTTAATTGGTACATTACTAGACGGAAAGGTATACAAGACAACAGGAAAACTAAAATAGTCAACTTTATGATACACATTTCTACTAAAACAATTATTTCCAACTCTAACTAATGCATCCAGATATGCCACTGCATTATTATCACTCTTATCTGCTATTAGGCTTTCTGGATAAATCCGATGAATCAGCCTCCCAAAAAATAATTAATCACAAATATCATAAATATTCCGACATGTAGAAGACAACATTTTCGCGAAGCCTAATTTCTTCTCTTTCATCAACCTCTGCTCAAATGAAAACTCATAATAAACAAGAAAAATGTCCATGAATAGGGGGCTACAGTTCCCTCCCATTGGAATCCCTTTTATTTGTTGAAATATTTTTCCACCAAAAGATACAAAAGTGTTGAACAAAATGAAATTAACATCATCATTAAATTTTGTTGGTCAAAACAATAAAAACCCAAATATTTTTCTTAGAAAAGAATGACATCGAGCCTGATGCATCACAATTTATAATAAGAGCTAAAAACTTCATCAACAACACGAAAGAGTGCATCCTTAAACCATTGCCAAATCCAAATTTGTATACGAGGTAGAAAAATCGAAGACATCAACAGATTTAATATTGTTACGGTTGTGGAAATTTATGGAACACCATACAGGTTCCCCTAAGATCAGTTATGTCGATAAGTCTGTGTTCAGATACATTTCCCCACCAATGTCTAAGGGATTTGTATACGAGGTAGAAAAATCGAAGACATCAACAGATTTAATATTGTTACGGTTATGGAAATTTACAGAACACCATACAGGTTCCCCTAAGATCAGTTATGTCGATAAGTCTGTGTTCAGATAGATTTCCCCACCGATGTCTAAGGGAATTATTCGTATAACCGGGCTGTGATCTTTGAGGTATCTTTTCTTTTGCTATCTTTATTTTGGACCAACCGCCTCTCAACCACCACAACCACCACCAACCGCATCTCAACAACCACAGCCACCTTCTCCACAACCGCCTTCAAAACAACCACCTTAACCACAACCGCCCAACCACACCACCATCATGACCACCACAAAACGCCAGCCACGCCACCATTACGACAACCGCCTTCACCACAACTACAACCGCATTTCCACCTCAGCACATCATTGCCAGAAGCCTTGCATTCATTAAAGGAAAGCAGACAACGGCCCCCACTCCCCAACGAATAACATCTCCGCCGGCCAACACGGGGGATTCTCAACCCGAGTGGATAAGAAAACGAAAGCTATGGCAAAGGCAAAAGAAAAGGCCCGATTCACCGAGAAAAATGCCCTTCTGGGAAAATTCCCTTGTACGCCGGGAAGAGAGGGGGGCAGGGCTCCGTGGATAAAGGTCAGAGGCACTGGAACGCTGAGGAGAGTGTCTGGGAGAGAGAGAATTGTGGTGGTGGAAGGATTGTGTGGTGCAGGAGAATTGTGGGGCAGAAGAGGAGAGAAAAGGTCTGAGGTGTGCGTGTGAGCGGACGGAAAGACGGGGTCTCTCTCTGATCGCGCGCGCTCGCTGGATAGCGCTGACTGGGTCGCTTCAGGATCGTGAGCGAGGTGGATCACTGGATCGAAGGCACTCTGAGGGGGTCGGTGGTCGTGACGGAGTCACTTTGGATCGTGTGCGGAGTCGGATCGTGGAGGACACGAGCTCGGGGAACTCACCACACGGTCACGTTTTCCTTTTATTTCTTTCTGGGTTTTTGTGTGTGTGTTTGTGGCGCCAGTCCTCAGTAAACCTGTTTAAATTAACTGTGAATAGTAATTATAGAGAACAGCTGCAGGCTTCCTTTACTCGAACCTTCTCCCCTTTCCCCCTCCCCCCCTCCCCCCTTACCCCCATTGCTTACATACGTGCTTGTACATTGCATTGCTTTTGTTTGCCTCGCCTGATTGCATACATGACTGCATATGTGTCGTGTGTGTAATAAATGTCATTGTGTGAATGTTGACCCGTTTGTTGCGTCCTTTCCCTCAATTGAACTGCCATAATTAAGTTCGGAATATAGCTGGTTGTTAATAACCGATAAGAGAATCGGATCCGGCGGGGCTTGGCGATATACACCGCTCGGCAAATCGCAAACGGAGCGATCTGCTTAGCAGCTCGTTTCCAAGCAGGCCCCGTTGAGGTACAGTCTCTCGGTAGTCGGCCCGCGCGATTAATTAGGTAAATCGACCATTTGCCGATCGGACCCTGTAGCGTGGGTAGAGTGTTGACTAGGCTGTGGTGTGCATTAAAAACACACCCATAGCGGGATTTCGGCGTTGTTCCGAAAGCTGCGACTAGATTGCTACGTCGGTGGGCGAGCGCAGCCACAATTAGCCAAACGCGGCCGCCCGCACGCCAGTGGGCGGAAATCCACAACAATATTGACAAATCGAATCCTATTTAAGAACTCGAAAGTGGAACTAATACTCCAGAAAGTGTTGATACCAGAATTCTTACTTATTGCTGAGCAATATTTTCTAAGTTGCTGACAATCCCGAACCACTCATAAACCTGAATTGACCTTAAAGGTCCCATGACACTCAAAAGTTTCTGGTTATTTATATATTAACTTGACCTCCCTAGTTAAGAAATCACCCATGTTTCTTTTTTAAAATCAACAATGGGATAATTAGACCAATATTTCGAACATTTCTAGTGCTTTTCGCAACTTGCTCTGCCCCACCCCTCAAAAAAGTTGAGTTCAGCGAACCGCACATCACGTGACCATTGACGTCATCTCCAGAACGCGACTCGCACAGAGTGGATTGATTAGACGTCGCGCGCTGTATAAAATACGTACAAATGCATTGTGCACGTGTGTTTGCTATCTCACTTATCGTCTTCTGATGAATGAATGTCTAGTTGGTATTGCTACGTCTAAGTTATGAGAAATAAATTACAAGTGGAGGCAAGCTAACAGCACTGTTGTTGTACATGCACTTATACCAAGGACGTTGGCATGTGAATCACTTTTTAATTAGGGAGCAAGCATAATTCATTTCAGAATTTTTTAATTTAAGACAATATTGGTGATGCAGCATGTTTCTGGTGGCAGCAAAAAAAAAAACCTATACACCGAAGACAATATGCTCTTTAGAATCTCAACGTTTTCACAAACGTCAACTGCAAGCCTGGTAGGGTAGGGTTCGCTTAGGATAATGAACGTCCCTGCTTCTCTGACACATCGACAAAGGTATCGGGTCGGCAACATGCTTTGTAAAGGCACATGAGGAGTATATTTTGTTACTGTACAAGTGGTCAGAATAATACAGTTTGCACCGGCACATACACGAATATACTTTTTGCAATACTGTAAAGGAATTAATACTGACTGCACATGGTAATTTGCCCAAAATATTACAGCAATTAAAATGTAAAGTACAATTATTAAATATAAATATATACATATAGTGTAAAGATAATGAGCAGACCTGCACAAAGAAATGAAAACTGCAACAGAAAAGAAATCTTCTTGTTGACTTGTGTTTACCCTTGCAATTAAGCTTACAAACAAGTAACAATACAGGAATACCCATACCCATGCCCACCCAAGATAAAAAATAATAACGACAATAAATGTCCATTTGGATATCTGACAAAATGCCCACTTCACGCTTCCTCAAATCCCCGATACTCCTATCACACAGCCTCATAGCCTCGGGACTCTTACGCATAGACTTATACATTGTGTGCCTAGAGTTGACAAGTACCTTGTATTAGCAGAGTCTAGACTAGTCCGATAAATCCGTCGTCCGTCCGACTAGGCCGATAAATCTGACGTGCTGTAGCTTTCATTTATTACTCTCTTTTCTTCATTGTTTCCTACTGGCGCTACATGATGACAGTAGGAATAAAATAAATAAAAATGCAACAGAACGTCAGATTTATTGGACTACTCAAGACGATTGTGTCACAAGGTGTGTTCTGCACACAAGTTTTCATCGTATCCGGACAGCGAGATTGCTTCGTTTTATGCGCGGAGAGATATGGCCGATGACATGCGCTGGCCTTGCTTGCGATTCATTCGCCGTGGTGCAACATGTCTGCTGCGCTGGTCACGTCACCTCACTAAAATATTTTTGATATCGAGCAGTATGCAAGTCGAATTTACATTATTGAATTACTAATAGGATTTTGTCTAACCAGTTGTTATTGCCAAGTCTTCCTTCGATGTCCTCCCGATAAGCATGAACGCCAGGAATTTAATCGCCAGTTTCCTCTGCTTGTCCTGCTTCGGGCTCGAACTGGTAAGGCCGTATTCCATTTCCAGCTGCCTGAACTTCACCTCCCGCGACTACGTTATCCGACAATTCTCCATCTAATTCAGACCAAAATCCTTCATTTCTCTCACACTCACTGTCGCTACCAGACAAATCAAAGTCCATGTCATCCATTATTCAAAACCAAATGTTCGATTTTTTTTAAAGCAGAAATGAACGAAGCGTTTGAGTCGACCAATCGAATGTGGAAACACACAGGAAGCCAATACAGTCACGTAGACCACCAACCCGAGTAATTTACGTGCAGCCTTTGTTGTTCTGGAGATAACGTCATGTGGGTTACGCCCCATTCAGTAGATTTCGGCAGAATTTTTAGGGGCGTTCCTGAAGAGGTTTTTTTTTTAATTTTACATTTTACAGAACGAGTATTGTGAAAAACATTGTCAGATCAGAAATCACGATGAAAAACTCCTATAGGACATATATACAGGGGGCTGCAAAAGTACAGTCAGGATTATACCAGTATTACCAGTATTATAATAGTTGTGCTAGGATTCATTTAATACTAGGATTCATTCATTAATACTACATTAATATGTTTATTTTTGATATGTTTATTATTGGTATGTTTTATTATTGATATGCTTGTATAATCAATAAAATACGTTTTGTGTGCACGTTTTGTTTTTCATTACTGTATACCTACTTTTGCAGCCCCATATATATATATATATATATATATATATATATATATATATATATATATATATATATATATATATATATATATATATATATATATGCAATTTCAGTATTTTTGAGTGTCATGGGACTTTTAACTGACAATTGTGTCAGTGCATTGTCTAGTTTCCACTATAAACCTAAACTTTTTTTATGTGGGTTTTTATGAAGTATGTATAAAAAAATGTATAAAATATATAAAATTTATGTATAAAAACCTGGGTTTTTATGAAGTTTTAGGATCCAGAAAAAAATGGGGAATACATTCATTTACTGTGCTGAAAAAATGATGTGAACCCTTTTGAATTTTCTTTATTTCTGCATAAATTTGATCTAAAATTTGATCAGATCTTCATCTAAGTCCTAGTAATAGATAAAGAGTACCTGATTAAACAAGCAGCACACACACAAAACAAAAAATCTACTTCATTTATTTAGTGAGCAAAATGATTCGACATTCCATTTCGTTGGTGGAAAAGTATATGAACTTATTCATTCAGTGACTGGCAGTGCCCCCATTGAGCAGCAATAACTTCAACCAAACATTTCCTGGAACTCTTGATCGGTTGTGCACATTGGCTTGGAGGAATTTTGGCCCATTCCTCCTGGCAGAGCTGCTTCAACTCGGAGATATTTGTGAGCTTTCTAGCACGAACGGCTTGCCTCAGGTTCTTCCACAACATTTCAATTGGGTGAAGTTCTGGACTTTGACTTGACTATTCCAAAAGGCAAAGTCTCTTCTGCTTCAGCCATTCTGTTGTAGAATTACTTGTGTGTTTAGGATCGTTGTCTTCTTGCATGATCCACTTTCTGTTGAGCTTCAGCTCACGGACAGATTCCCTGACATTCTCCTGTAGAATTTGCTGGTACAATCCAGAATTCATGGTTCTGTCAATGATGGCAAGCTGTCTGGATCCTGAGGCAGCAAAGCAGCTCCAAACCATGATACTCCCACCAACATGCTTCACGGTTGGATAGAGGTTCTTATGTTGGCATGCAGTGTTTGGTTTTCGCCAAACATAACTTTCTCATTTAAGCCAAAACAGTTTGTTTTTCATACAGGGTAGGGACACCCAAACTCACTCCTGATTGTCATCCCATTGATTGAAACACCGAACTGTAATTACCCCCTGAATTAAGCTGATTAACCTCCAGGTTCACATACTTTTTCCGACAAAGAAATTGAATGTTGGATAATTTTGCTCAATAAATAAATGAAAAAGTATATTTTTGTGTGTGGGATTTGTTTAATCAGGTACTCTTTATCTATTATTATGACTTAGATGAAGATCTGATCATGTTGTAGGTCAAATTCATTAAGAAATACAGAAAATTCTCAAGGGCTCACAAACTTTTTCTCATGTTGGTTGTTATCTCCATTTATGTGTTGTTCTCACCACGGTATCTCTTCATTTAATGTTAAATTATTAATCTAAACATCCTATTGCTTAGCCATTATGTCTTGGAGAGGCTTTTGACATGGAACACATGTGCTATTTCCTATACGGGTAAAAGTAACTCTGTCAATACCTACCTCCCTAAGGCCTAAGTCACATTTGCCACGGCGGCCGTGGGGTCTCCAAAATCTACGGCCACTAGCAATTACACGGTGGCCGCAGTATTTCCATGGTCACACAATGTAGCAGTCACATATGTTTTTATTTTTCGGGGAGCCGCACGGCGTATTTATAAATTGTGGAGACCAAAAACGTGGGGGTGCCGTACGGTCTTTGATTGATGTCGCACGGTGACCTTAGGGCGTTCCTGCGGCGGCCATAGAATTTTCAAGGCAGACGCAAGGCGACCGCAGGGGGACCGCAGGGGGGCCCAAAGGCGACTGTGCGGCCAGACGGACGGTAGCGAGTGGGTTCTTTTTTTTCTTTCTTTTTTTTTACCAGTTCTTTTGTTTTGGCTTGTCGAATTGCTACGGCGAACGTAGAAATGAAAAAAGTTATAACTCCACGCTATAATTCCACGGCGACCCTACGGCCTGTAAAATATAGCCATACGGCGTAGGGCCACCCTGAGGCCACCTCAGAAACTCTGCGGGCCGCCGCACGTTTCTGTCAATTCAGAGGGCGTATGGCCGCCGTATCCTCGCCGTAGAGCAAATGTGACTTAGGTTTAAATAAAACCTCGATGTAAAACGTTTTACAAACCACCACAAAATTATTCGCTGCTTTGTCTGCCAGAGCTACAATATACTTCTCGTGGAAATCCTGAATAGCCTTATGAAAATTAAGCTTACTCAACAATGTTTTTGACCAATCCTGGGAAACCAAGCCTCGACTGCTTAAAAAACTTAATCCTGTTGTCCAAAATATCCACAACCCTATCATACCATGTACTAAAACTATTTGCAGAAAACCTAAACTTTTTACACATTTACTAACAAAATTGGAAACTATCAACAATAGAAGATCTAATTCAACTCCATGGCTGAATCACTGGTTCCCTATATATATTTGGCTTCCATTTTCATACGATCCCTGATGTCACTATTACTAATAGTACTCAACTCTCCAGAAATCGCACGATCCCATGGATCATGCACATTCAGTGGCTAAAATATCCCGAACTGCATCTATCCTAAGAGTTTTAAGACATTCACCATAATTAAATAAGGATTGGCCCACAGTCTTGGTGAAAGTGAAATAAACTTTCAATGGGGTTCACTCCCCAACACTTTCTGGCAATAACTTCCCATACTCGAGTCCCTAAAAATTAAATGTAGTTGAAGCTTATTCACTTTCTTGCTAGAAAACGAACAAATGAAGAACTCTCAACTAGCATCGCTTTTGGTAGGAGACCTACTTATAAGAACCATGCTCCAAAAAGCCTCCACCAAAAAAGAACACGTCACATGTATTTGCTAAACTCCATGGAATACTAAGATATGCCCAGAAGATTATCTCAAAAAAAAACATAAAAGTCATGAAAAAAAAAGTCGTAATCTTGCATTTGCACAGCTCAAAATGCCATTAGGATGATAGAATACTCATCAGGTATGACTGTAACAAAATAGTTATCTGGACTCTAAATTCTACAAGATGTATCTTGATGGAGGAAGAGAATGCCCAAAAGAAAAAAAACATCCTTTCTGCAGGAAAATATATGCAGCAAACGCTTGAACATCACAGGCAACGTGTTTTTGTACCGATTTAGTTTTCGTGGGGTTTAATTTCGACATTCGCGGTTTTTGAGCTGAGCTGTGATGGTTATCTCTTACCACTCGGCTCTCGCACTGTTAAAAAATGGAATGGCACCAAAGTATAAAACGATAGACAAAAGTGATCCCTTTAATTTTATTTATTCGCTGGTTTCCGGAGCTGCAGAACGATAAAAAAAAACACATTGTCAGGTTACAAAGGAAAATAATTCAAGGGATTAATAGGGGAGGAGTGGTGGCGTCAAGGTGGCAAGTTTAATTACTTATGAACGTTTAATCTGCTTCAACCCAGCAGGAGATTTCATCGTAAACCCAATTTATATTTATTTTACACGTTTATTAGCCCCAGTTGGACTTTTTAGAAACGAGACGAATGAATTTGGTCAAGATTTTTCGTGTGCATGCGTCCACAACTATATCTCGAACATGTACGGATCAATTTTATTCGTACTTTGCACAGACAACACATGACGGTATACATATGCATGTCATTTTTTTTCGAAATCAGATCGAAGTTGGCCGACTGGCAGCCATTTTAGTTGTAAAAAACCTGGTGTTGAACACGTCCTCAACAATTTCTCGGACATGCATTTACCGATGTCGTTCAAACTTGGCACACAGATAACGAATGATGGCTTACATATGCACGTCATTTTTTTTAGAGATCAGATCCAAGATAGCCAACTGGCAGCCATTTTGTTACTTAAATGTGCTCCAGCTATTCCTCAGACATGCACGGTCCGATTCTGTTGAAACTTGGCACAATCCCCGTATGTGATGGCATTAACTTGCACCTCACTTTATTTTGTGATCTGATCAAAGATGGCCGACTGATAGACTGGCAGCCATTTTAGTTGTAAATCAATATGGGCTGGCCCTTTAACTCCGTGCAGCAAAATTACTAAAACACTGGGGGCTATGACATTTTTCCTTGTTTCAATGGTGGTGTTTATTTTTGGCTGCCGTCAACCTTCCTCGATATTTTCTCGAAGCCCAGGAACCTACCCCCCCTTCCCCTCCCCCAACCCTTATTTCCATAGGAAATTGGTTTTAACTATTGTGGCGTTTTCCCACGATATTTCAGGGTTTACTGTCATTTTTAATGTCAACAATATCTGTGCGAACACTCAAATGGCTGAGCATAGCACTTGTGTGAGGAGAAAATCCTCATGTCAGCAGCCTGCTTTGCTTTTGTTATTCTTCCATACTGCTTTACTTTCTTGATGTAATGACATCTTTGAATGCTTGGAGAAGTTGTTTTTAACCTTTCAGGAGTTGTTAAAAATAGGCTACAACTCTGCAGGCTTATGGTAGCCCAAGGTAAATACGTACTTGTTCAGACATAATCCATCCTCCCATTTTTCTTTTGGAATTACCTCACCTAATTATACAGAGATACTATGGAGCAATTTTATTATAATTTTTCAATAAATACTTCTAACTTCTTTGAAACTTTTATTTCTCTGAAACCTTTAACTTTGTGTTGACCTGTTTGGTTTTCCCATCTGAGGCTGGAATGCCTTGATATTGAAATTTCAGGTCCAAAATCTATATACTCTATTGATTTCTGTTGTTTCCTCATCACATTTCTTTCTGCATGCAATACATGTAGTTCATGCATAGACCATAGACACTGGAGAAAACAATGTATGGTGCAGTTCATTGATATTTCTTTTCTTTTCTTTTAACCTGAAACCCTTATTGAATGATTACAGCCGCTGTCCTTGCTGACTCCCAGTGCTCCCCGCCGACGGCGTTCTGCTCAATTGTTTCCCATGGGTCGTAATCCAGTCCCGCTGATTATGCACACACACCCGACAATTGTCAGCAATGCGCAAGGAAGTTTGTCGTCCCCTCGAGCAAATTCATCAGCCAACTATGGCCCATTCTCATCGCCGCATGATGTTGAAAACAGGTCAGATGACTGATCCATATTTGAACCTGCAAATATTCCAGATAAAACATTTCTTGTTGATTGTTTCCTAGAGTTAATATGTACAAGATGGGTTGGAATTTAATTTGAGACTGCT
The DNA here is from genome assembly GCF_056783735.1 of Eptatretus burgeri. NCBI lineage: Eukaryota > Metazoa > Chordata > Myxini > Myxiniformes > Myxinidae > Eptatretus > Eptatretus burgeri. Next base: position 107,270,012 of record NC_140962.1, read on the forward strand.
TACTGGGGTGTGCATTCGCTGAATAATTAACTAATCTGCATTTTTTTTTATGGTTAACTCGCCAAAAGATTCTGCTTGTTTTGCAATGTGCACTACGTTTGAGTGTATTTTATTTCTTCTTTATTTGTGTTTAGGTCCTTTGAAGGATTTTTGTTCAAAAGAGGTGCATTGTTGAAGGGTTGGAAACAGCGATGGTTTGTTTTGGACAAGACAAAGCACCAGGTAAAGAGTACATTTTGACCGACCTTTTATTGTTAAGATAAGAAGTGTCTGTCTGTTCCATTCCAAACATGAAGTCAAAAAGCCCAGACCCATTGGGTGCTTCACAATGGGTCTGGACTCCCCCCCCCCACCCCCACCCACTCAAAATAACTTTTCTACATAAAAAATATTGGGACAAGTGAAGTTATAGGAGGTTCCATTTTTGTGCCAATTTGATCATAATTTTATGATACACCCTTTGAATGCTTAAATGGGACGAGCCAAACCCGCGCTCCGCGCGAGGTTTCTAAAGTGAGGGTTCGTGAGGACGTCAATATATCCAGTGCTCACAATGTGATTGATAAAACTTCTTGAAATACAATGTTTCTTGTTACATTTTTTGTGTCAAATGCACCTTCTGACGTAGTCAGCATATGCAGAAGAGGGTTTTACATTACAGACGCTGTTTTCTCGGAGTGGCATTACGCCTCTCAGCGATGACGGCCTGTCGGCAACAGACGTAATGACGTCAGCGAATGACCGATGATGTCATGACGTCATTACGCCTCTCAGCAGTGACGTCACATGTCACCATGCAAACGAATGTAAAAATTAGAAAATCGCCAAAAATTCCCAAACCTGTCCGTCTGGCACGATCTCACATAGCCTATGCTGTTCATGAGACCACTGAGCACCCGCATGCCGAAAGTGGTGACAATCCGTCCGGCAGTTTCGGAGGAGATACGTCCACCAAATATGGCTTAGCGTCTTCTTCTTCTTCTTCTTTCGGCTGCTCCCGTTAGGGGTCGCCACAGCGGATCATCCGTATGATCCGCATCGTGATTTGGCACATGTTTTATGCCGGATGCCCTTCCTGACGCAACCCTGGTCGCCTCTTACGACACAGGGATATGGTACACCTATTTTAACCGGGGTATACACCGGCCCAGTACACTGGTACTCATTTCGCCGACCTCGGAAGGATGACAGGCTGAGTCAACCCCCTGGTGTATTAATTCAGTGGCCCAACGGGGCTTGAACTCAGGACCTCTTGGATCCCAAGCCGCTGCCCTAACCACTGCGCCAACACCAGGCATAAAATATGGCTTAGCGTATTAATATAATAATACATTGATAAACATTTCATTCAAGGGAAAGAAGGAATTTCCAAGTGTGTCTAAATATTTTACAGTGCTGATTTTCTTTCACTTTGATCCATTTTCTTTGAATATATGGTTCTCTTCAAAAGATATTTGACACTGTCTGGTACTTTCTCTCCAAACTTTCAGCCAAGAGCACCCAAGGCACCTCCTATCATGGCTTGCTGACTTCCTCCACTGTAAATCAGTACGTGGCTCTCAACTCCTCTCCCTGTTAAGGATGGAGGTGTGCCAAGGCAATGTCTTGAGCCCAGTCCTGTTTCTGATTTTCTGGAAAACCCCCGTCTTTTACTTGACCCTCACGAACCCTCATGGTCTCAGTCTCCGCCTCGGTCTCAGTCTCCGTCTCAGTCTCCGCCTCTCTGTCTCTGTCTCCCCCCTCAGCCTCCGTATCCGCCTCTCGGTCTCAGTCTCCATATCCGCCTCTCGGTCTCCGTATCCGCCTCTCGGTCTCCGTATCCGTCTCTCGGTCTCCGTATCCGCCTCCTCGTATCTGGTCTCCACCTATCTGTCTCAATCTTTTCTTCTCGATCTCTGCCTCTCGGTCTCCTTTGTTGCCTCACAGTCTGTCTTTTTGCTTCTGTTTGTCTCACTTTCTTTGGTGCTGTCGGTCTCTCTGCTGTCTAACTTTGTCATCTCCAAATTATTACCTCTGCCACTAAGGTGGGCAGAAGGTTGTTTCCACCTCTATTTATGAACAGGATATCTCGGAGTTGTGGATGGAATCAGACAATTTGTGGACAGGTTGGGTGTGTGACAAGGACCAAATTATTTGATTGTGGTCAAGATCTGGATACCAGAATTTTTCAAGTGATTCTTCACCATTGAAAGATAGGGCCAAACATGATAGATAGCACGATATCTCAAAAAGTTGTGGACATACAGTCCCACTCAAAAGTTTGGACACACCTACTCATTCAAGGGTTTTTCTTTATTTTTACTATTTTCTACATTGTAGAATAATAGTGAAGACATCAACACTATGAAATAACACACATGGAATTATGTCGTAACCAAAAAAGTGTAAAACAAATCTAAATATATTTTAGATTCTTCAAAGTAGCCACCCTTTGCCTTGATGACAGCTTTGTAAGCTCTTGGCATTCTCTCAACCAGCTTCATGAGGTAGTTACCTGGAATGCTTTTCCAACAGTCTTGAAAGAGTTCCCACCTATGCTGAGCACTTGTTGACTGCCTATCCTTCACACTGCGGTCCAACTCATCCCAAACCATCTCCATTTGGTTTAGGTTTGGTGATTGTGGAGGCCAGGTCATCTGAGGCAGCACTCCATCACTCTCCTTCTTGGTCAAATAACCCTTACTCAGTCTGGAGGTGTGTTTTGGGTCATTGTCCTGTTTAAAAACAAATGATGGTCCCACTAAGCGCAAACCAGATGGGATGACTTATCGCTGCAGATTGCTGTGGTAGCCATGCTAGTTAAGTGTGCTTTGAATTCTAAATAAATTGCCGACAGCAACGTGTCACCAGCAAAGCACCATCACACCCTCACACCTCCTCCTCCATGCTTCACGGTGGGAACCACACGTGCAGAGATCATACGTTCACCTTCTCTGTGTCTCACAAAGACACGGCGGTTGGAACCAAAAATCTCAAATTTGGACTCATCAGACCAAAGGAAACATTTCCACCGGTCTAATGTCCATTGCTCGTGTTACTTGGCCCAAGCAAGTCTCTTCTTATTGGTCTCCTTCAGTAGTGGTTTCTTTGCAGCAATTCAACAATGAAGGCCTGATTCATGCAGTCTCCTCTGAACAGTTGATGTTGAGATGGGTCTGTTACTTGAACTCTGTGAAGCATTTACTTGGGCTGCAATCTGAGGTGCAGTTAATTGGCGATTTCTGAGGCTGGTAACTCTAATAAACTCATCCTCTGTGGTGGAGGTAACTCTGGGTGCTCCTTTCCCGTGGTGGTCCTCATGAGAACCAGTTTTATCATCGTGCTTGATGTTTTTTTTGCAACTGCACTTGAAGAAACTTTCAAAGTTCTTGAAATTTTCTGGATTGACTGACCTTCGTGTTTTATTAAAGAGCCATTAAAGTGGGAAATTAGCGAAATTCAAAAATATATCAAGCCGACAGAACATAAAATGTTGTTCTGTGTTCTTTGCCTTCACAGGTGAATTATGGCAAACATGTGGTCGGATGGACCTTATTGGTTTTAGATATGTATCGATGTCAAAGTGAGGGGTCGATTATCTTAAAAGGAGATCGCACAAAAAGGTTAAACAAAACAATGTCCCGTAAAAATGAAATTGCACATTTTCAGCGGATGAGACACCTCCCGACGCACCCACCGCCCAGCACAGCAGGGACCAACACAGGCGGAAACGTATGTTTAATCGACGGTCGATTGAAAGCATGGGTACTTTGACTAAAACGAGAAACCAAGCAGCTTGGAGAGCACTCGCCAAGTGGCTTAAACACTCAAGCAAGCACTCCAATGAAACGGTTGATAAACAGCTCACTTGGCAAGCGATTAGCAATCAACGAACCATCATGTTAAACATGCACCTCCCAGAGATGCCCAAAATGTCAAATATGCCTGAGTTGGAGAAATGAACATTTTTCTAGGAGTCAGATCTGCTTGTAAGTTTGATTCTTCAGCTTAAATTTTGTATTTCTGCCTCGTTTAAGAGATTCTCACGGTGATCACATAAGCGGAAATGAAATAAAGCAATGAACACTGACGTCTCTGGGTGTTTATAAGCATTGCAATGTACCCAGCTATTCGTAGCTATAATCAACAGGCATTCCATAATACGAGTGAGGAAAGTGGAACACTACAAAACTTTATCGGTAAGAAATCGTTGCGGCCTGTTCCAAATCGAGGCAAGCATGAGCAGGCCAAAAAACATGCTGACTTCAGACCCCAGAGATGTTACCTAGGATACGCAATAAGACCCCAATGAGAGCGGTGTCCGAGGATGTGCCTGATAAAGGACATAATTAAATAAGGCTGTAAATTATCTTCCAAAAGGGTGTTTTAATTAACCCAAACACCCAATTTTCACTCTTTCCCTTCCTTGGAGTTGTCTTGATATGCATACAAAGTTTCAGACTGCTAGGTTTTTTTATTTTGGAGTTATGGAGAAGAAACACTGACGTACACACACACACACACACACACACACACACACACTTATTAGTGTAGATAGCATGCTAGCTGTGGTTGCCTTTGTTTAACAAGTCCTTGATCCTGTGATGTATCTTCTCATTGTGACCCCAGCTACGGTACTATGACGACGTTGAAGATCTTTCCTGCAAAGGAATCATTGACCTAGCAGAAGTGGAAACTGTCGCATTTGGTGCTCCTTCTCTTGGTGCACCAAAGATGGCTGAAGAAAAGGCTTTCTTTGATGTGAGTGTGATGCATCATTTCAGTTGCACTTTGCTTGTGTTGTGCATTTTCATGTCACCATTAATAATGCTTGGTGGCCTGCTACTGTTGTTTTTTTATTGCGATGAATTTGTGTATTTTCTTCCATTCCAGCTGAAAACGACAAAACGTGTTTACAACTTCTTCGCAAAAGACCCACAAATGGCTCAGCAGTGGTTAGACAAAATCCAGAGCTGTCTCTCAGATGCCTGATGGCAGCTTAAGAACATCACAACACCTGACTTATTCTTACAGCTACTTTACTATGAAGAGTTTTCAAAGTGGGTTGGGAAAGTCACAATTATCTTTCCAAAAATTTGCTGTCTGCCAGACAGAGGCTTTTTCCGATTAGATTACGATGTGTGATTAGCCAAAAAGTATTGTTAACAAACTTTTTGTCATTCCTTAGCCGATGAAGGTCATCTGGTTTGGAAATTAAGAAAAGATGATTGTGATTAATCTGGGCCCAATGATGACAAGATGCCATTTTGTTCAAATTTTCCATCATCACCAACATCATTTGGTGAAGGTTGTTATAAGAGGGGTTGAGTATTATACATTGCAGATACATATGCAAGTGAATTGAGCACTATTATTTTCCATATTAATTCAAATGCATCCATGCTGCTTCAATGTGCGTTGCCATTAGTGTTTGGTGTCTTCTTTTATTGAACAATCAGTGGGTCTTGTTTTCAACAGATATTAGAAAAATGGCACAGGGATTGTGCATTGCGAGCCATGTTTTATTTCAGTGTTTAGACATTATCTTAATATATAAATTGTTGTTTATATGGGATCACAAACCAAAATATGGTGGTGTGTTTACACTTGTCCCTGTTCCATGCACGTACTGATTTTGTTTTCCTCATTGTATTGGTCAGGGGGATCACTAATTTGTTTAAAACTGATATAGCTGCTTTTGTTGTAAAGAAATGATCTGTTTAAAGCCAGTAAATTAACTTCTAATCAGATGGGTATTGGTGAAATATGCGTTCCTACAAATTGTGCTCTAAGCCGGTGCTGTAGGTGGTTCCCACTGTGACTAACACATACTTTTTGTACATAGTCTATGTGCATGTACTATAGTAATAATGACCGTGTACTATTTTTTTTGTCTATTTGAGGCAAGTTTTAATTATATAAAGGGTTTCACTAAGGGAGCAAGCTTGACACTTGAGCACTGAGATTTCTGACCACTAAACAATTTTGGTATTTTGCGACGAGTGGAATAGTGGAGAAAATTGTTCATAAATTGTTGTATGTTACATTTGTTTTAAATTGTACATATTGTTTCGGGAGGTAACTCCAAGTGCTTTTTTTTCTTAAAGTGCATGGTGTCGTACAGTGGGTTCTTTTTGTAAACATTTGTTTTTAATCTCCGTGATGAACAAAATTAAATGTCAGCAACATACAATGAATTTATATTCTCATGTCTTTGAGCTCTTTTGCACTCTCGAGTCAGAGAATCCCAGATTGCTGAAAGCTTTCTCACCATGGTTCACTAGCTTTGAGCCATTCTGTCAGAAAGTGAAATGAGAGAGAAATGTTTGACTATTGATATCGCTTTTTGACAAAATGAAAATGTAAAAAATAATTAAAAGCAATAAAAGTAGAAAGGAAGATTGACAAGGTAATTTGAAATGAGAACAATTGAAGATCACTTTTCAATCAACCCATCTTGAACAGCACATGCTTACCATGTAATTGCAAATTTCAAATGATTTTTAAGTACATTTACCATGTTCAACACATTTTTGAAGAACAAATCAATGTGAAGTGCAAGTCACATAGGCTAATTTTCACGTTTTTCTTTCCTTCGTAGATAAGTTGATTTGGCGTCTCAAGACGAGGCTAGATCAACTGCAATAGTTAGCAAAACTGTCAGTCAGAACAATAGGTATTAATTCCTCTTCCATGGTCATGAATATTAATAAGCTGTTTTGTGCATATTATTTAAATTTGTCTCATTCTCTGCCTCTGTATCATTCCCTTGGCAGGGACGTTTCGGATAAATTGGGTATGTAAATAGTTTTTCAACATGTTTGTTGTCATATAAGAGAGAGAGGTACAGTATTTGAAACAAGCTGCAGAGTCATTATCAGCACTGTCTTAAACCATAGATAAGTCGATTCTGAGTACAAGTTAAGCCCCAGACTTCCTGGAAAAAAAAAATGTATGGACTTAACACCAAAAAATATGGTAGTCATGGAAAAAGAAAACAACTCGAGGTCGAGCTGGCATCATTGCTCCACAAAAATGTTACTACACCAATTGCAGGTGAGAACAACATCACATCTAGTTCCACCTTCTTTGCTTCTGATTGCCCCTTCCAATTCAAATATATTGTGAGGTTGGCCATTAACATCATTACAATTACTAGTAACCTTTTACATGCATGCAATCTAAGCATGAGCTACAATGCCTTCAGAAAGTAGTCACAATCCTTGACTTTTTAGGTCATCTCTAACGAGATGACCTAATAAAGCCGGACCAAATGTCCGTACGTCCGTCAACAATTTTTCTTTCCGATCTTGATGAAACTTAGTATGTGGGTAGAGGTCGATGAGTGTTGCACAACGATATAACTTTTGTCCAGGTTCAAGGTCAGGGACGAGGTCACGTAAGTTATAAAAATCGCCATTTTCAAAACCTATCTTGTCTGCCATGCTACAAGATATTCGGCAACTGTTTATTGATTATGATAGTAAAAAATATTATCTTGTATCTAACCGGACAGATTTTTGAATTTCCTTCCCGTTTGGCCGCCACGTAACCTGGAAGATGGGCAAAAACACCTCCCGATACAAAGAAAACTTTTTACTTCCGATCTTGATGAAATTTGGTATGTGGGTAGAGGTCAATGAGTGATACCCAACGGCATATTTTTTTTCCCGGATTCGAGGTCAGGGTCAAGGTCACGAGGTCACGAAAGTTGTGAAAGTCGCCATTTTCAAAGCCTATCTAGTCTGTCATTTTAGGAGATATCTGGCAACGGTTCATCGATTATGATAGTAAAAAACATTATAGTGATGAACGTCACCCCCACACGGGGGTAATTTTTCACATTTCTTTTTGTTTTTGAATACAATGTCGAGGCTTGTATGAGAGCGAACACACAACGCACAGCAAGGGGGACATGAGACAACAGGGAAGGACAAAACAGTGGGGAACAGAGACATCAGGAGATCTGTGGAAGGGAAAGGGATCGGAAGGGGAACACAGAGTATACAAGATGGAGATTACAGGGACTTTCAGGAAGGAAAGCAGGGAATTTGAAGGAGGTGGGTTTGGGGTGAATTAACGTAGGTAGAAAAGATCGTGGTTTTTGGATTGGGGAAGATAAGAGGAGGTGGTGAACAGCTGTTTGGAAGGCCGAGAAGGAAGAATGGGATTGAAGAGAGTGTGGGAGTTTATTCCAAAGGCAGGGAAAAAAGAGGAATGAAAGAGTGAAGGTGAGCAGTGATTTTGGTAGTTCTACCAGAAAGGGGGTTGTTGGTGGACCTTGAGCGCTTTGCGGAAATGTGGGGGGTCACAGACAGAGTGGGGGGGGGCGGTGATGAAGCTGGAAAGGAGATGGTCGAAGACAGAAAGACCACTGTCCTGCCTGCGGTGGGAGTAAGAGACCCAAAGACTCAGCCTCATCACGGGAGACACCAATGATCCTAAATGCCTTGGTTTCCACAGCTTGAAGCTGAGAAAGGTGAGAGGCAGGAGCACCAGCCCAGAGGGGAGAGCAGTACTCCATTAGGCTGTGGATGAAAGCTTTGTATTTGGTCAGGAGCTCTTGTGTGCCAACGAAGGACTTTGCACGACGGAGAATGCCCAGTCAACGACCGGCTTTGGAGGCCAACTTGTTTAAATTGAATGTTACCATGATAACTTAAGAATGGCTGAAGGGTTCTAAGTCAAACTTGGTCCAAGTATGTATCCTGATGTAAAGATGAACTGATTAAATTATGGGGTCAAATGTCTCATTTGGTAAAAATTCTGTTACTGTGCTAATTTGTGAACCAGTGATAAGATTTTGACGAAAGTTGGTATTAGTATGTTGTTGCAATTTTGCAAATACACCCCAAGAATACAGAGACACGAAGGTTCCCAGAGTGAGCTATATCATTAATTTGATTCGTAGATTAGATTTTCCTCCCCGTGTTTAGAGGGCTTGAGGGATGTGTGCGTTGTGTGGATTTAACTTGGACTTTTCCCTTCTTCATCTATCTCTTCAGTACTATCCAATATTCTATCCAGTATCCCATACCCTACCATCCTTCATCTCCACATTTTGTGCTTCCATTCCGAAGTAACACTTCACCCGTTCCCCTTCGCAACCCCACCCCTTGTAATAAACTTCCTTCCCATAATTTAATACCTGTTTGACCTTTCATCTCGCCTCCTTTGCCGTTTCATCTCCCACCTTATCTTGGAAACCCTCATTTGTCATCAAGTCATTATCGTAAATAAGCCCAACTAAAATCACCCTGTAAAACCAACACTGCATGTGGTCAGGAGCTCAGGTGTGTCAAGGAAGGACTTTGCACAGATAATGCTTAAAGTAAACGTAATTAATGAACAAAAGGAGTTAGATTATTTTTATTTCCAGCATATAAAAACCTTTCATTTCAAAGAACACAAGTTGCACTTTGCATTGATGTAACAGCCACAACAGCAATAAGCTTCACTCCTCCTCAAAAAGGACAGTGGAAGGATCAAGGCTTGCATGTCATGAGCAGCAGGATCAAGGCTGGCATGTCATGAGCAGAAGGATCAAGGCTGGCATGTCATGAGCGGAAGGATCAAGGCTGGCATGTCATGAGTGGAAGGATCAAGGCTGGCATGTCATGAGCGGAAGGATCAAGGCTGGCATGTCATGAGCGGAAGGATCAAGGCTGGCATGTCATGAGCGGAAGGATCAAGGCTGGCATGTCATGAGCGGAAGGATCAAGGCTGGCATGTCATGAGCAGCAGGATCAAGGCTGGCATGTCATGAGCAGAAAGATCAAGGCTGGCATGTCATGAGCAGAAGGATCAAGGCTGGCATGTCATGAGCGGAAGGATCAAGGCTGGCATGTCATGAGCGGAAGGATCAAGGCTGGCATGTCATGAGCGGAAGGATCAAGGCTGGCATGTCATGAGCAGCAGGATCAAGGCTGGCATGTCATGAGCAGAAGGATCAGGGCTGGCATGTCATGAGCGGAAGGATCAAGGCTGGCGTGTCATGAGCAGAAGGATCAAGACTGGCATGTCATGAGCGGAAGGATCAAGGCTGGCATGTCATGAGCGGAAGGATCAAGGCTGGCATGTCATGAGCGGAAGGATCAAGGCTGGCATGTCGTTTGTGGTCCCGTCTGTATGGTATTTAGAATTCTTGACGTGCCAGAACCAATAAGGAAATGCCACGAGTGAGTGGGAAGGACTTCAAGCCACACCTGTGCCAGACTAGATAAAAAGCAAGCGTGCCAGTAAAGAGGAAGAACTGCCGGGGAAAGGGAGCTGCCACTGAGGGGTCCAGTACGGCCCCACTGCACAAGAGCGGAGCTTTGCCCGAGTGCGATGTTGGCTGCCTGTACGACTTGGAGCCGGAGGCTAAATGCCTGCCTGCTCTACTCTGTCTAAAGCAGGAGATTCATTACCTTCACCCTTCTTCAAACAAGGCACTAATGGTTTCCACAGAATGTTAATATGCCTGCAGGTCTCATCATCATAATATAATGGGCGTAAGCCTGGAACTTCAAACACACTTTTCTCTTAACATATTCTGTTTATACTTCCGAAATCTTCACATTAAGTGTTTCATGTAATTACGCAGGTGATAGCGGATTTAAAAAAATCGAATGAAGATAGAATTTTCAAAGAGGGAATCGATAGCGTCACTAGCAGCAGTGTTCGGCGGCAAACCGACTGTGGGGTCCCAGACGACCCAGACGACGTGCTTTACTTATATTAACTAAGTCCATGAGTTCAGGACGTTTGTTCAACTCGGCATTTACGACTTATCCTGCCATGTTGTTTATTTGTTGATGGAGGTAATATAGAAACGATGAATAGGTCAAATTGTTTGTGTTACTCATCTAGTACTATGTGTCAAGGCCAACAATTTAAAGTGACCGGTCTCAAACGCTACCATGGGCACCCAGACACGCCACCAATATTAACTGAGCTGTTGAATGCGGCGCAAAACATCCAAAGAAACTACCGTAACCGAGTATTGTGATTCGTCCTGTCCCCCATACCCGTCAAACCAATGAACCTCATGGTTCCCAACCACCTTTGCACACCATACGGACACACCCTTTTCCTCAGTACCTCCTTCCCCCTCCCTCAACACCCCCACCCGCCCCACTCATTTTGGGACCAATACAGGCATGCATCCTCTGCATCGCGTGAGACGGAGTCGCACTAAACTCCACTCTTTTCTTTCTACTCATGTCCTCGCTTACCTTTCCTGGTTTATTGATGATGCGTCACATCCTATGTTCAGTGGTGGAAGACTGTCTAAGGGGGCTCCATAGAGTGGTGAGAAAAAGTTTGTGAACCCTTGAGAATTTTCTGTATTTCTGCATAAATTTGACCTAAGATGTGATTAGATCTTAATCAAAGTCCTAATAACAGATAAAGATGACCTGATTAAACAAATGGCACACAAATAAATATCTACTTTTTCATTTATTTATTGAGCAAAATGATCCAACATGCAGTTTATTTTTTGGAAAAAGTAGTTGAATCTTTACATTCAGTAACTGGTGGCACCCCCTTGAGCAGCAATAAGTTCAACCAAACGTTTCCTGTAGCCTGATGTTGGATTAGCGGTTAAGGTGGCTGGATTGGGACCGAGTCCTGAGTTCAAGCCCCTCTTCACCGTTGAATTAGCACGAGGTGGGGTTGACTCAGCTTGTGTATCCTTACAAGGATGGCGAAATGAGTACCAGTGTACTCGGGTAATAACCATTTGGGGGTAACGTGTGTCAGAGTGGCAACCCGTCCAGGACTACTCCTTACTCATGAAACTGCCTCAGCAGCTCTATGTGCTTTTACTGTGTGAATGGAATGGTATTAACACTTCCACCACCGAAGGTGAAGGAGGTTATGTTTTCACCCCTTTCTGTTGGGTCGCCAAAATAGGTGACCCTTATTGTCAGTAATTCTGTCTGTTTGTTGGGATGTTTGTTCGTTTGTTATCAGCATAATTGGTAGTAAACGTGGGTGGATTTTGACCAAACTTGGGTGGTAGGTACATCTTATGACCTCGTGCTTTGGAAATTGTGATGGTTGCTAGGGACGCTTTGGTTCCCTAGCAACAACCAAAAAAACCTTCAAAATCGGTACCGTTCACGCGAAATCAATTCCGAAAGCCATCATCCCATGTAGGGTTATGAAGTTTGGCACGAATGATCTACAGGTGATGCCCGATCAAATATATTCCAGTTTTTGTGATATATGGAATACTTTACCCGCAGCACCCCCTACAATTAGGGTATGAGCGAAAATTGAAGGCCCCCGAGCGACCAGGTGAGTACATTGATACGAATGAAACTTTGCAGGTTCATGGTACTCAATGAGTACTACAACTTTGCCTCAGGACATATTGACAGATTTCGCTTAGGTCAGGGGTCAAAGGTCAATTCGTGCAAAAATCGATAATATGCGAGAGCTGGAGGTGCCTTCACG
>NC_140962.1:107287434-107292434 GCF_056783735.1 Eptatretus burgeri
GACCCCCGATTCCCTCCAAATTACGAGCGATTCAAATTAACCCTTTAAGAGAAGCAAGATGGCGTCTCAAGGCGAGCGGGAGCCGGGGGTATTAGAAATGGATGTAGAATGTGTGGGATCCATGGTCCAGGATGGAATCCCCGAGCAGGAAATGTTGATTGTGCAGGAACACGGACTCGTCCAACTGAACCCAGAGCCCGAAATAGGTGCGGCAGCGGCCGCGGTGTATGACACCTCCCCTCCCCCTCTCCACCAAAACCCTTCCCCAACCCCTGCCGAAACGGCTCACCCAAGCGTACCCGACATGGCCCAGCTAATCACCATGCTGGCACAAATGAATGCGGAAATGACAGCGAAGATGAATGCGAACATGAACAAGCAAATGGACGAAGTAAAAACGAAGATGGATGCGAATACACAAAAATTGGATGCGAATACACAAAAATTGGATGCGAATACACAACAAATGAACGGAATGGAAGCAAACATGAGGGAAGAAATAAAAGAGCTACGGGGTGAGACGCAGAACATGGGCCGATGCCTGCAGGCGGGCATGAAGGCCGTGACCAGGGAGCTGGGAATGGCGACTCCACGTGTGGGAGCAAACAAGCTGGAAGGGGGTGCAACGGCTGACAGGCCCGCGGTGGAGGCGGGTAAAAAAATAATTCAGGGGGCGTGTTGGGCGAGGGTCGTGACAGAGGAATCGACGGTGACCAAGAGGGAAAAATTAAATGGGGAGACCAAAACGTGTGAGACGAGACACGAGGTGACGACGACAGAAACTTATAAATGTATAGAGACACGGGAGACAGAAAAATAGAGAGACAACACGATGAAGACGGGGTGTGACGCACACACACACACGGAGGTAGTGGAGGACAATGGGGGTGAGCTGGCGGACTGGGTGGAGACCCAGTGCGAGCACCTGGATGGCCTCCTCCAGGAACGAGGGGAGGGAGTATGCCCCCTTGAGGCGAGTCACGACCAGGTGAGTTCGGTCATGCTTTGCGAGGTTGAGGGGAGGAGTGCTGCGAACGGGTGCTTGGAGAGCTTGGGGGGTATAGAGGCCCCGGAGACCCTTGTGGGGACACGAATCCCCAGTGTGGTTGTCCCTGTGTGTGTGGGGCAAGGTGTAAGTGCGTCCCCGTGTGTGGAAGCGACCCCGTGTGTGAGTGGTGTGGTGGCGATTGTGCCGGAGTGCGTGCTTCCCAGCACGCCGAGTGTGGGTGAGGCACCGTGTGTGGAAGAGGCCGTGGGTGTGAGTGAAACGGCCTGTATGAGTGAGGCACCGTGTGTGGAAGAGGCCGTGTGTGTGAGTGAAACGGCCAGTGTGGATGAGGCACCGCGGTTGAGTGCCCCCGCGTGTATGAGCGAGGGACGGTGTGTGGATGAGGCACCGCGGGTGAGTTCCCCCGCGTGTGTGGATGAGGCACGGAGTGCGAGTGAGGCACCGCGGGTGAGTGCCCCCGCACGCGTGAGTGAACGGCCGTGTGCAAGGTCGCTGTGTGCAAGGGAGACCGTGTGTGTGAGAGAGCGGTATGTGAGGGAGATGTCGGTTGGCATGCGGGAGCACGCAGCCGCATCTCCCGGTGTGAATGTGATGGAGTGGACTGTGTGCGTCGTAACACGCAGGTATGCGTGTGTGGAATGGAGACGGAGACGGCGACAGAGGAGAAAAGCCGAGTCGCGGCTGTGGTTGTTTCGAGGACCGTGCCGGGTTCACCCAGCAGTGAGCACGCGGTTCGTGCTGTGCAACGCACGAGGCCACCACGTGCTCGCTTGCGAGAGTGAAGTCCCGGTCCGGAAACGCACGCGGTGGATTTGCCGATCCCGCGGACGGACAAAGTTCAGGCAGGATAATGGATTTGGACCGGACGGGTTCTCCACGCGATCGTGTGTGTTAAGCTCCAACGGGCAAAGCACATGCGTTCGCGTGGGGAACCCCTCGAGACGTGGGGCTTGTGTTTTTTTTTTTTATGCGCACGGTGACGCCATGGCTGCACGTGGGGTTGGAATCCGGCAGGAGGGGTATCTCTGCCGGATGGTACCGTCCAAGGAGGGACGAGGAACACGTGCAGCTGCATGACGTCACGGGCAGGTGCCAAGTGCGCGAGTTGCCGCGCAGGTGCTGCGCATGTAAAGAAAAAAAAAAAAAAAAAAAAAAGCAAGCCTCACTTTCGGGTGCACAGGATTCCTGGGCAAGGGGTGGAAGACCCCCTTGACCTGGGCACAGGATGGAAACTAGTTAGGGGGAAGGGTTAGCTTAGTTAGACCGACTTCATGGGGCAGGGGTAAGTCCTCATGGAGTCCGTGGAATGGATTAGATAGAGGGATTGTAGCCAGATTTAGGTTGGGAAATAAAATGATTTATTTGGAGACAGTGACAGACTTGTGAATGTGTAGAGGGGACGTAGCTTAGCTACGTAGTGTTAAAAGGAACGTGCTGTAGTTTAAGGGACGACGTGGGAGCACGAGTTAGTTAGGGGATGTAGTTAGGAGGATGGCAGAGTTCAGTGGTGTGTGTGTTGAAGAGTTGTTGGTGAGTGAAGTGGAAGCATGTGCTTGATGAGTGAGTGAGGCCAGCGGGTCTGTGTGTATGGAGCGAATGGGGAATGCATGGTGCGATGAGTGATTGGGGGGAGGAGTGACTCCCGCCCAAGGGACCCCGGGGTCAGTGTAGAGTGAGTTAGGGGGTTAGTTAAATTGAAAAATGGAGGTCGTTTTGCTGTTGGTGGGAGTGTAGGCTCGAAACCCGTTTGGAGGGGTGCAGGAGCCCTGTTGACGGGCTTGGGAGCGTGGCTGCGAAAGGTGAGTATCGCTGAGTGGGTACCCCGGGCATCAGGCTAGTCGGCCGCGGTAGGCCATGGGCCCATGGGGGGCCGGGATAGAGTAGTGGGCACGGGTGCGCCTGCTTGGTGCGGGGCCCGGGGCGCCATTAGCCGCGTGGGCAGTGTTGTGGGCACGGGTGACCCTCGGAAAGGGGCCCGGGAGGCCGGCCTGCGCCGTGTGCGTTTCAGGGGAGGTGCCATGGGGGGCACTCCCCGGTGTTAGGGAGCTGGTAGGCTCGGAGGCAGTGTAGTGCCCGGGGGTGCCATAGCGGGAGATTCGGCAGAGGGTCGTGCCTGCCAAAGGGAGCCACGTGTCCCAGCCAGGAGACCGTGTGAGGGCACGGAGAGAAAATTGGGGGGCGAGGCCCGAAATTGTGAGGACACCAACACAGGCGACGGGAATCTGGGTTGTTAGAACCAATAGTTTAAGCGAGAGGCGCTTGTTGAAAGCCCCGGGGTAGTTTAGCAGTTAAATGGATAGGGTAGAATAGGAGATGTACCCCTCCGCACCATCCATCCCCTCGCTGTCGTTGTGGGCCGCTGGACCCACTTGGTGTTAAGATCGCCGAACTCTGGGGAGGCCATTCTGAGGCTTCGTTGGGCCTTGACACAGGACGCTAGCTCTCCCTTATTCCCCTCCGGGAAGGGAACGTAGGGGTTGGGAGTAGGCTAGGTGACAGGATAGGTTAGCCGAACAAGGACGATAAAGGGGGTTAGGGGACGATTTATAGTGGGGAAGTAAAAATAAAAAAATAAAAAGTTGGGGCTAAATTGGGGTTTGACAAATTAAGGGAGTGGGTATGTACAGTGACAGGCAAAGGCGATAGGTTGGGAGGGAGACAGGTAGGTAGGTCCGAGCCCGCCTTCCAAGTGGCCAGCACCACCGCACTCCCTCCACCAACCTCCACTGAACGGCAAAGGCTGGACAACTTCATCGGCTGGCCGTGTTTTGCTTCAAGGCGGAGGCCGGCCAACTTCATCGGCAGCTGTTGTTTTGCTGCAAGGCCTGTGCCATCGGCTGGCCATGTTTTGCTTCAAGGCGGAGGCCGGCCAACTTCGTCTGCAGCTGCTGTGCTGCAAGGCCTGTGCCGGCCCACTTCATCTGCCGGCTGGCTGTTTTTTCTTCAAGGCCTGTGCCGGCCAGTTCATCTGCCGGCTGTGTTTGCCTGCAGCGGCCTTCTTCGGCGGGCTGTGTTTGCCTGCTACCTTTGCCATGCCATGCCCACTGCCCCTGTTCACCAGCCCCGTTCAATTTTGCTTTGCCCCCCCCCCCTTGTTCATTTCCATGTGCACCAGGATCCGCAAGGCAACAGTTTGCAAGCTGCGAGAACTGCCCTGTTGGCAGCTACAACACGGGCCTGCAGTGGCGGCCCGTGCACCGTGTTTGTGTCCATCCATCCATTCGTTGTGTTCATTGCGTGTGCCACTTGAGCTGGCACGGAGACTGCGTTGTGCAGCCCATGCACCGTTGTGGTTCACTGCGTTCAGTTCAAAAGGGAAGGCCTTGGACTGCGTGTGAGCAGCCAGCCACGTTCCCTGTCACCTGCATTGTTTGAGCCAGAGACTGCATGCGGGCAGCCTGGCTCCCTGCTAACTGCTTTCTTTTTGCAGAGTTCAATGATCCTGGGCCATGGTTTAGTGTAAAATTTGTAGGTTAAGGTTAAGATGTACTGTAAATATGAGTGCGCCCCCGGCATATATGTCTTAGCGCCGGCAATTTTATTTAAGTCGTCCGTGTGAGTGAGTTTGTTTAGGTAGTTACGCAGCCCTCAGGTTATTTATTTTGGGGACACGAATACCATGAATGTCGCACTCAGGGATCCGTAGGTAAAATGTACTAGGGGAAAACTACACATGATGGCACACGAAAATTTGACGACTCGGGACGAGTCTGTAAAAAGGGGAGGGGGTAGTGTTGTGGTTACCAAATTCGCAAACCACCATTCAGGTCCCTTAGGTGAGATATCTCGGTAAGTACATGTGTAGTTAGGCCCAAACCCGTTGTCTAGTGGGAATAAATGTTATTCATGCGTGCTGCGACTCTTCAGGATAGCCGTTTTTCTTTTACTATCTTTAATTTGGACCAACCGCCATTGTTACCACCAGTCACAACATCAACCACCAACCACAACGCCGCTTCACCACAACCGCCACGACCTTCACGTCACACCT
>NC_140962.1:107292934-107300434 GCF_056783735.1 Eptatretus burgeri
GCTCCGCTCCGTGATCACGATTGGCGGAAGGCAACGGCGGTGGGCCAATAAACGGCTCGATTGAAAGTGACGAGGACGGGAGGATAAAAAGGTTCTGTTCGGGGTCGAAAAGGAAGAGGAAGAAGATCGGGACAAAAAGATCGTGTTTTTTTTGGTGTGGAGGCTGTTGCGCGGAGAGCGTGCTTGTTGTTGTGCTGATTCGATCGTGTTCTTCATCGTGTCTTGGAGCCTTGCTGAGCCTCGTGCCTCACCTTGGTTGGCTCTGGGGTTCTGCTGACTCGGAGTACGGGGTCGAACGGCGGGCGGACCTGCCTCCCTCTCCTGCTTGCAATTTGGCGCCAGAACTAGTTCCCTGGCGGCTGTGAGCGGACTTGGGCCAAGACCAGGAGGTCGACAGCACCACGGTTTCTCCTACCCCCCCCTGACGAGAGCAAGGCCAGCTCGTCCGACGCCAATCCAGGGACAGTTGCGTTCACACCACGGTCCAGCCTGACCACCAGAAATAGCTACGTTGTGTGTGTGTGTGTGTGTGTGTGTGTGTGTGTGTGTGTGTGTGTGTGTGTGTGTGTGTGTGTGTGTGTGTGTGTGCTTGGCGCCTTAGAGGGTTTGAGATCTGTATATTCATTGGAATTGTCTGTGTTTTCCCCACGCCCGATCCCACACCATCCCGTCGAATCGCCCCGGATCCCTCTTCTTGCCGAGTCTTGTTATTTCTGGTTGCTAATAAAAACAAATAAACTCGTGCCCCCTTCCTCGTCCCGTTTGCGGTTGAGCGATTCGAACCGCCATGTTTGGGTTCTAAATAAATAAACCGCCTCCATCGTTTCGGCTCATTCGACATTGGCGGGACTGTTCCAGTCCCGTGGATGTCACATTGGTGTCAGGAGTGGGATGATCGAACCCCTCTAAATTATATTTGGTATCGGGAGAATATACCAAGATTAAAATCTCGCCACGAATTGGAATATAAAATTACTACAGAAAAGCGCGCGAGCGCGGGAAAATTTTGGCGGGATTTTTCAAATTTAAATTAATTGGCGGCAAACGGGACTTCTGCACCATGGCGGATGTGCAGATGTTTGAGGAGGAAGGCCACGTGTCTGGCAGCGAGTCGGGGGAAGAGGGGAGAGACGGGGGTAGGGTTGGAACCTCCCCCATTCCGAGCGTGGACCGTGCTTCATCGCCCGTAACGGAGCCGGAAACCGGCACGATGACGATCTGGACAATGTTGGAACGTTTAATGAGTGCAATTACATCACAGGGGGCAAAAATGACGGCACAGGGGGCACAAATGGCAGAAATGACGGCACAAATGGAAAATCAATTCGTGACACAAAGGGCAGACATGACGGCACAGGGGGCAGAAATGACGGCACAAATGGAAAATCAATTCGTGACACAGAGGGCAGAAATGACGGCACAAATGGAAAATCAATTTGTGACACAGAGGGCAGGAATGACGGCACAAATGGAAAATCAATTCGTGACACAGAGGGCAAAAATGACGGCACAGGGGGCAGAGATGGCGGATCGATTGGGGGTAATGGGGGAACAGTTGGGTACACGGATTGATTTAATGAGGGATGAATTGGGGGGAAAAGATGGAGAAAATGAAAACTGAGATGCAGGAGTGTGTGGATGTTAAATTGGGAGAAATACAAAGTAAATTCGAGGATAGATTGGAGGAAACAAAGGTAAAAATTACATTGGAGGGGGAAAATATACGAAAAAAATTGGTAGATAAAATTGATGCAACGAACATTCGGGTTGATAGTGGATGAAAGCCTGGAACATCATCGTGCCTGTGTAGATGCTCGTATGCAGCTGCAGGTTGAAGAGTGGGGAGAGCTGAGGAAGCAAGGGATGAATTTGGCGGAGGAGGTAAAAGGATTGGAGGCTCGTTTGGACGAACAAGATAAAATTATGAGCCAAGATGAAGTCTTGGATAAAGGCCTGGTAGAGCCGTCTTTTGTAAGTAGAATGTCCGGGTTGGTTGAGGAGCAGCTACAAACTCGCGACGGAGCCTTGGAGGAGATTGTGCGGGCCCAGAAGATCCTGCGGGAAGAGGTGAATCGGTCCATTCAACGTTTGGAACAGGAGGCAAAATTGACCCATGAGACCCTCACCACAAAACATTTTTGGCCACAGTGGGCTCCGAAATTGGATACGCAGCCACAAGGGTGTTTGATCCCTGGGCTGGATTCGGACAAGGGAGAAACTGAGAAGCGGGCCACCGTAAAAGTGATCCCCCTGGTAAATTTTGATGGGTCAGGGAGCGTTGAAGCTTTTCTGACGCAATTTCAGTGCATTTCCCGACTAAATGGGTGGAATGAGCGGGAACGTACAGGGAATTTGGTGGCAACGTTGCGGGGACCAGCCGCAGATGTGTTAAACGTGATCGCGGAGGGGATGTTGACCAGCTCACACATTTGTGAGGCGTTGAGCCGTCGGTTTGGGTTCGCGGCAAACTGTGATCTGGTGCGGGCCCAGCTCCAGCACCGCAGATTAAAGCCGGGTGAGACAGTGCAGGAGCTGGCACAGGACATTTACCAATCAGTCAGGATCGCGTATCGGGACCTTAAAGTGGAGGCGTGGGACAGACTGGCACTAGAGAATTTTTTAGCTGCTCTTCCGGACCCTGAGGTCCGAGCGCTAGTGGAGCTACAGGATCCACCCACCGTTCACCGAGCGGCTGAGTGCGCAGCCAGGCTGGCCTCGTGGAGGCGGCCGGGTCGGGTGCCCGAGAGGCCATCGGTGACGGTCCGACAGGCGGAGATCCAGGATCAAGGAGAGGGGCTGGGAGAAATTGGCATTACCCAAATGTTTCAGGAAATTTGCCAGAAACTGTCGAGTTTGATAAAGGGTAATCCGGTAGTTAGTGCGCCAAAGCGGCGGGGTCCAGCCCAGCCAATAGAGCAATTCGATTATGGCCGAGGGGGTCCGGAACTGGAAGAGACATCACACCGATACTCACGGGGGCCTTTTATGGGGAGTTGTTTCCGGTGCGGGCGAAGAGGACACATGCAACGATATTGCCGGTACCCGGCGATGGAGGGACCCTCCAATAGACTTTTAGACTCGGAGAGGGTGAATCCTCCTGCTGAACCGCCAGGTCTATCTGAGATGCCCTTTCATAGGTTGGATTCGGAGATCACTGTCGGGGGTCGGGGAGAGTAGATTGGGCTGAGCATATACGGCCATGCTCGGCTGCTGAGATTGTGGCGAAGTGCCTTCTTTGGTGAAAATAGTGAATTGTGGGAAAATTGGCATGGGTTTGTAAGTTCTGCTGGGTTTTAGAGTGACAATAGGGACAGTGGGTAATTGGTAACAAAGCGGGTACAAGTGGCTGTCCAATAGCTGGTGCGTGGATCGGGTGAGAAGTGCTGTGTGAGTTGTTTTAAGTTAAGAAGTGAATTGTATGGTGCACACATTGATTTTTTTATTGGACATGGTGTGGTAACAGGGAAGGTCATGGTCGGCGAAGTGTTAGAAATGCAGGTGTCACATGTAAGGCCGATGGGGTGGGGGAGTCATGTGGGTTTTGTGGGTGGGGATGATGTGCTTGTCCACAGGGATTGCTGAAGCTCACGGTGAGCGTGAATTGCGACCCCCTTCAAGGAGATTCACCACCTGGTGGCTAATGGTGACAGTGTCTGGAGGCAACTGGGAGAGGGTCTGGTTGGGCGACCAAGGCGGGTAGGACCTTGGCGACCCAGGAAGGCCAGAGGAGCCAGTGAGACCCCTTCCAGAGTGTTGTACGGGATTAGAGCTGATGGCTACCAGGGGGGAGGGAATCAAAGGGAGCGGGGCTGAGAAACGTCCGGGTTGGATTAAACTTACCTGTGGGCATGGTTGCACCTGAGATGCCCCCATCATCTTGTGGTAACCCACCCCACGGCCACGACGGGATTCAGCCTGCATGATTAAAATGAGGACCATGACCTAGAAATGTGATGATGACCATGGTGTGAGTGTTGTGAAGATGTATGAGTCCCACTCGATCCTGCACAACTTGACATGTGCAGCAAGGGCATGATGTCCGCATAATTTTGGGGCAAGCAAATTTGCTCCCCAGGTAACGCTGGGTCTATTCGCATCCACTGGGGGAGGCGGTCAAGTGTAAATATCCTGTGAATAGTGTCGTTAAGGCTTAGAGTAGGAATGTAAAGTATAAGTGTTGTGTTTTTGTGGAACCTTTTGTTTCCCCTCCCCAGATCACTGGAAGAGTGCTGGGCAAGAGCGATGATCCAGAAGATGAAGTGCAACTTCGCTCAGTGCTATCATGTGATAAAAAAAAACGAATGATTGTTCAGGCGAGGATAAGGCCATAAGGGGGTAGTACATTTAGCAGGATAGGTAAGTTTGCTGCGACTCGCTGCCCATTACCCTCCTACTTTATTTCGTTAGGTTAATTGGGTGTGAGTCAGTAAGTGTTAAGGCTGGTACGGTAGCGCCTGTGATATACCTTGCAGGAGCTGCGGTACCAGAGGAGGGGGCAGTGTTACGTTTGAGGGGGGGGTATGCATTCAAAGGGTAATTAGGATGTCTAATTAGGTATGCCATGCTGTTCGAGTTTACCAGGATCTCGATGTAATAAGTAGCAATTCAGTGGTGATAAGTTGTCTTGTAAATGTTCATTTCTTCAAGGGGGAAATGATAATTGGCACGTAATTAGATAGGGATACGGGATAGGGTAAGTGTGTCTGCGTGAACCCCTTTTGGTAGTCCCTGGAGGCTGGCCGTGACGTCACAGGACAGTGCTGCGGATGGCTCCGCCCCGTGATCACGATTGGCGGAAGGCGACGGCGGTGGGCCAATAAACGGCTCGATTGGAAGTGACGAGGACGGGAGGATAAAAAGGTTCTGTTCGGGGTCGAAAAGGAAGAGGAAGAAGATCGGGACAAAAAGATCGTGTTTTTTTTTGGTGTGGAGGCTGTTGCGCGGAGAGCGTGCTTGTTGTTGTGCTGATTCGATCGTGTTCTTCATCGTGTCTTGGAGCCTTGCTGAGCCTCGTGCCTCACCTTGGTTGGCTCTGGGGTTCTGCTGACTCGGAGTACGGGGTCGAACGGCGGGCGGACCTGCCTCCCTCTCCTGCTCGCAATAGAACTGGTTCCCTGGCGGCTGTGAGCGGACTTGGGCCAAGACCAGGAGGTCGACATCACCACGGTTTCTCCTGCCCCCCCCTGACGAGAACAAGGCCAGCTCGTCCGACGCCAATCCAGGGACAGTTGCGTCCACACCACGGTCCAGCCTGACCACCAGAAATAGCTACGTTTTGTGTGTGTGTGTGTGTGTGTGTGTGTGTGTGTGTGTGTGTGTGTGTGTGTGTGTACTTGTGTGTGCGCGCGTGTGTGTGTGTGTGTGTGTACTTGTGTGTGTGTGTGTGTGTGTGTGTACGTGTGTACGTGTGTGTGTGTGTGTGTGTGTGTGTGTGTGTGTGTGTGTGTGTGTGTGTGTGTGTGTGTGTGTGTGTGTGTGTGTGTGTGTGTGTGTATATATATGTATATATATATATATATATATATATATATATATATGTATATATATATATATATATATATATATATATATATATATATATATATATATATATATATATATATATATATATCTTCTTCTTCTTCCTCTTTCGGCTTGCTCCCGTTAGGGGTCGCCACAGCAGACCAACCGTCTCCATTTCACTCTATCCTCCACATCTTCCATTGACACTCCAACCACCCGCATGTCCGCCCTCATCGCATCCATGAACCTCTTCTTTGGCCTTCCTCTTCTCCTCCTGCCTGGCAGCTCCATCTTCAACATCCTTCTCCCGATATACTCCGTTTCCCTCCTGTGCACATGTCCAAACCATCTCAATCTCGCCTCCCTCACTTTGTCTCCAAACCGTCCTACCTGCGCTGTCCCTCTAATATACTCATTTCTTATCCTATCCATCCTCGTCACTCCCAACGAGAATCGCAGCATCTTTAACTCTGCCACCTCCAGCTCCGCTTCCTGTCTTTTTTTTAGTGCCACCGCCTCCAAACCACACAACATAGCTGGTCTCACTACCGTCTTGTATACTTTCCCCTTCACTCTTGCAGCTACCCTTCTGTCACAAATCACTCCTGCAACTCTTCTCCACCCACTCCATCCTGCCTGCACTCTCTTTTTCACTTCTCTCCTACACTCTCCGTTACTTTGGACAGTTGATCCCAAGTATTTAAACCAAACCACCTTCCCCACCTCAACTCCTTGCAACTGCACCATACCACCACCCTCCCTCTCATTTACGCACATGTACTCCGTCTTACTCCGACTGACTAACATTCCCCTTCTCTCCAGTGCGTACCTCCACCTCTCAAGGCTCGATTCAGCCTGCTCCCTACTCTCCCTACAGATCATGATGTCATCCGCGAACATCATAGTCCATGGAGACTCCAGTCTGATCTCGTCCGTCAACCTGTCCATCACCATTGCAAACAGGAAAGGGCTCAGAGTCGATCCTTGGTGCAATCCCACTTTAACCTTAAACCGGTCCGTGATTCCTACCGCACACCTCACCGCTGTCACACTGTCCTCATACATATCCTGCACGATCCTCACATACTTCTCCACCACTCCCGACTTCCTCATACAATACCACAACTCCTCTCTTGGCACCCTATCATAAGCTTTCTCTAAATCCACAAACACACAATGTAACTCCTTCTGGCCTTCCCTATACTTCTCCATCAACATTCTCAAAGCAAACATCCCATCAGTGGTGCTCTTTCCTGGCATAAACCCATATTGCTGCTCACAGATCGTCACCTCTCCTCTCAACCGAGCTTCCACTACTCTTTCCCACAACTTCATGGTGTGGCTTAACAACTTTATCCCTCTGTAATTTCCACAGCTCTGCACATCACCCTTATTCTTGAAAATCAGAACCAGTACACTTAATCTCCACTCCTCCGGCATCCTCTCACTTTCCAAGACTTTATTAAACAATCTGGTTAACAACCCCACTGCCATCTCTCCTAAACACTTCCATGCCTCCACTGGTATACCATCTGGGCCAACCGCCTTTCCACTTTTCATCTTCTTCATAGCAGTCCTCACTTCATCCTTACTGATCCACCCCACTTCCAGATTCACTATCTCCACCTCTTCCAACCTTCTCTCTCTCTCATTTTATTCATTCATCAGCTCCTCAAAGTACTCCATCCACCTTCTCAACACACTCTCCTCGCTCGTCAGCACATTCCCATTTGCGTCCTTTATCATCCTAACCTGCAGCACATCCTTCCCAGCTCGGTCCCTCTGTCTTGCCAATCGGTATAAATCCTTTTCCCCTTCTTTTGTATCCAACTTCTCATACAGCTCGTCATATGCCTTTTCCTTGGCCTTTGCCACCTCTCTTTTTGCTTTTCGACGCCACTCCTTGTACTCCTGCCGAATTTCTTCATCTCTCTGACTATCCCACTTCTTTTTCGCCAACCCCTTCTTCCTTATACTTTCCTGTACTTCCTCATTCCA
>NC_140962.1:107310434-107452934 GCF_056783735.1 Eptatretus burgeri
CTCTGATGTAAAACATATCCCTCTTTATTATAGAATGTTGTTAATAACTTTTCTGTTGATTTGCCTTTAATATTAAAACTTTTATGATAATCACTGAACCATTCTTTCTTTGGGGTTTCTTTCTCACATGCAAAAGGAAGGTCTTTATGCTTATTATGAAGAACACTCGGGTACCTCAAATCAACTTCAAAATAATAACCTTCTTCTTCGTCATTCAATTCCTCTTGAGAAGAAATAACAATATTCATCAAAGCCTTTTCATAATCCTTTTCTTCCACCCACTCTAATTTACCATAAGGTAGAGATTGAGACATTGCCCATCCATACAAATTATTAGCATCAAAATACGTCAAATAATTACTATCTTTTTCACTATCATAATTTGGGAGATATTTATTATTTGCTTTCGCATATCTTTTTGAACATACTTGTGATATTCCACCTCTCTTGGACTTCTCAATCATCAAAAGCATATCAACATCACTGATTAAATCTATATCTTGTTTTGTCATTTTCAACATTGCACTCCAAGCTAAACCAGGAGCTGTGAAATAGTGGGCAGGGTCTAATCCATAACAATTTTTATTATGACAGAGTGTTCTAAAAGCCTCAAACACATCAGCTAACAATAAAACATCTGTTGTTAGATATAAATCATGATATTCTCCAAGGTTCTTTATCTTAAATATTTTCCATATTTCTTGTGCGTGTTTATATTCCTTATCACTTATCTCTTCTTCATAAAGGTTATTATAGAAACTTTCTTTTGAAGGAAGTTGTGTTTCTTTAAATCTCATAAATGAATCCATATAATCATAAGGATAAATTCCCTTACTTGTAAGAATTTTCTCTTTACTTTGAATTTCATTCCTTGTTTGAATTTCCTCTCTCGTAAGAATTCCTTCTTTAATCAGAATTTCATCTTTAATCTGAATTTCCTCTTTAGTTAGAATTTCATTCATTGTTCGAATTTTCTTTATAATTAGAATTTCATCTTCAGTTAGAATTTCTTCATTAATTAGAGTTTCCTCTTTACTTTGAATTCTCTCTTTAATCTGAATTTCCTCTTTAGTGAGAATTTCCTCTTTTGGAAAGAATGAATTAAGATTTGGAAAAGAGTCTGTGGAGCTTAGATTTGATGCGAGGTAGGCTAGTGGTGTTCCCATAAACTTGTAAGAATCTAGAAACCTAATATGAGTTAAAGGTTTTGTGAATATCATTTTTGAAAATGAAATATACTTTTGACTTGTGTTTGTTATGGCAGAAATATTCCCTGGTGTTTTTGAAAGTTCATTTATAAATAGATGTGTATCATAGTTGGCGCTGTTGTGAAGAAAGACTGGAATAAAAGAAGGTAATTTATAATTAAGATTTCAACAGGAATGAGCGGGACCTCTATATTTACCAGTAAGATGACAATGGTCTCTAACTTTAGACTCCTTAATTTCCCCCTCACAAATATGACAGATATTGTTCATTCTAAATTCTAATTTTTCTTCTTTGGTTAATTTCATCGGTTCATTTGTTTCTTTCATTAATTTAGTGAGTCTTATACAATCCTTTTCTAATCGTTTTACAAACTCTTGTGAAGCATTTTTTCCACGATAATGTTCAAGTTTGTTATACTTTTCTCCAACAGATGATTTGATATAATAACAGAAACCACAAGGAATATGTTTTTGATATTTATTTGTATATGGTTCTTTTGGATTAGGAGAAGCAGTATTTATCTTTTTAAGGATACATTCAAAATCAGCGTATATCACAAATGGGTGCATGATAGATTTATTATAATCTTCAAAAGAAATCTTTTCACCAGGTTTAGGCATTGTAATTACAGCTGATTTATGATTACTACAATATTTTGAATGTTGTTCTTATCGTTCTTTTGTATGAAATGAATTAAGACATCGCTTACAAGGATATATTTTGTTTGCTGTTCTGAATACCTGAGAAGAGATTAATCTTGATAAATTATTGATGTATGTGTAATGTGAATTCTTTCCAACACTAAAATATAAAAGGTCAATGTGTGTTTCTTCATTTTTATAGTTGTTTGAAATTTTTAATATTCGAACTTTGTTTGTATCCGTTAATCCATATACATTAATAGAAAGATTATTCTTTTTCTCAAATTTAGGAATATCTGTTAGTGGCATTGGGAATTTAAAATCTTTAATGTCCAAGGTATTCTCATATTTCATATATTGTTTTACTCTTTCTGAATTACATTTTGGTGGATGAAAGTGAGCAAGAACAGACCAGAGAAAACATTTATTATCATTGTTCTTAATATTAACAACTGCCTTCTTTAGTTTTATTTCTTTTGGTAATTCAATATAAGAAGAAGCTTTAAGAGGGTTTGATTTTTAGAATGTGTATATCTAAAAAGATGATTTTTTAATATTGAATCCACTTCCTACCACTGTATTATCAACATCCTCCTCTTGTCTTGATAGTTCTTCATAAACCCCACTATTCAAAAAATCTTGAAATGATGTTATAAAATGAAGACCTGTTCTCATATAAGGAGTATGTTCTTCATCTTGTCTTTTCATATTCATTTTCACTCCCATATAAAACTTTAAAGTTTTCATTTCTTTTAATGTCTTTTTCATAAATTTTTCAACATCGGGTTTCACTATTTCAATTGATTCAGCTATTGATGATGGACCGGGTTCTCCAAATTGAAAAATCCTTATTTTTATATGCCCTTTAAATGCCCCATCAGTGTTTTCAATATAATAGTCTCCCTTTACTTTAAACTCATTTTTCTTGTGTTTTTGTGATTGAAGATGTTTATTATAACTACTCTTCAAAACATCCTTTGAACAGATATCACAATGTTTTCTTTCCAACTCAAGAGGAGATATTTGATGAAATAGATTAAATGTGTGTTTGTTGGTTCGGAGGTGTTTTCTATAATGTTTATATTCGTGATTACAAACATCGCAGTACGTTGTATTCACCATATTTATATAATAAAACTTTGCTTCAACTAAAATTTTCTTGATGAAAATTTTGTTTAATTTATAGGTGAATCTGTGCTTAAAAACATTTTATCCTCCAACTTTTTCACTTAATAAATACAATGTTTCAAGACACAAAAGACAAGTTTCAATCAATCTCTTCATCTGTTAAAGATACTGAGAAATATGTCAAGGATGTAAAATTGAACAAAGATAAATATGACAACTATTGGATAAAAACTATTATGGTAAATAATATGAGTTCTTCAATTTCCTTCAGTGGAAGGGCTTTTAGTATACCTGGTAGAACATCAATTAAAGTATCTCTAACAAAAGTTTCTCCTCTCCTTCTAGTAATATATTCAAAACTAGAAAAAGCAATGAAACAAGAAAAAGTATCAAAGAACAAAAACCTTATGGATGAAGCTTTAGAAAGAAAAGATAAGACCATCTGTAATATGCAAGGAGAAATTTGTATTTTTTTCAACAACCCTAAAGATGTAAATCCTGATGAAATAAAGGATGTTAATATATCAGGTGAAATGACATTTCGTTCAATAGTAGTTAACGATAATTTTAAAATTACCTTTAATATAAAAAATGTTGTCGTTGAATCTGATAATGAAAAAAGTATATCGATATCGATGGTAATATACAACTGAAAGTATAGATGAATTTCAGTTTAAGTAAAGTTTTACTTTATAAATATGCTAGACTTTCCTGATTCTCCATATGACAAATTTGAGAATTGTCCTGCGTGTGAAAGACGGGGATTAAACACAGAGTCAAAAGCCTATAAACAATGTATATTCTGTGATTATCTTCTAATTAATGATAATAAAAAATATAAAAAGGAAAATAATTCTTTTAGATTTACACCAAAAATGAATTACTTTACAAGATTGATTAGAGAAATGAATGTAAAGTATGAGGATGATAACACACCTTTCCTTACAAGGGAAGAAACTGAACGTATAAGAGAAATGTTCAAAGGATTGTTGTTGTATATTATTCATGGATGTAATTTTCAGGGAAATATCAACACAAGATATTGTATAAATAAAATAATGGATTATCTTGAAATTAAACCTGA
The DNA here is from genome assembly GCF_056783735.1 of Eptatretus burgeri. Lineage (NCBI taxonomy): Eukaryota > Metazoa > Chordata > Myxini > Myxiniformes > Myxinidae > Eptatretus > Eptatretus burgeri. The sequence goes on from NC_140962.1 coordinate 107,314,497, forward strand.
ACTTAGGATAAAATATAGAGTTTCTAAAAAAGCCAATAATAAATTAAATAACCTGTTTTTCAAATATATAAATGAATGATTTTTTACCTATTTGGGAAAATAAGATAATTTAACAACCATAAAAATCTCCCAAATTCATTAAGATGTCTCATAGTTGGTTCAAGTGGATGTGGAAAAACCTGCTTACTTTAAAAAATGCTCCTCACTCCCAACTTTTTAGATTATGATAATTTAATAATTTTCACAAAGTCGAGTTTTCAACCAGAGTATCAACTACTCTCACAAGGTTTTAATGCTGGTCTTCAAAAAGAAGATATAATCGGTTTATTTAAACGTCAAAAAAACCTAAATGATTATAACATTGAAGATATAATTCAACTATTTTGTGATACACAGAGATGTAAAAAGAAATCAAATCCTATAACTTGTATTCTTAGTGATAATACGGATGATATACCGTCTCCCAAAGATTTGGATAAATCAAAAAGAACCTCGTTATCTTTGATGATTGTGTTAATGAGAGAAACCAAACGGTAATGGACAGCTACTACACAAGAGGGAGACATTCTTCTTGTAATTGTATTTATCTTAGTCAATCGTACTTTCAACTTCCTCGTCGTTCCATCAGAAACAATGCTAATACTTTTATTTTATTCAAGTTAAATTCAATAGATATCAATAATTTTTGGAGAGATAATTGTTCTACATTATGTAGTAAAAAGAAATTTGAGGATTACATGAAGCACACGACTGAAAAATATAAATATATTGTTGTGAAACAAGATGAGATATTAAGGGATATATTTTTGTTTTATAAACAATTACATATATAAATGACAACTATTATTATAAATATTGTGGGTAAATCTGCTTCTGGAAAAAACTTTCATAAATCAAGGTTCTTGTGTAGTACAAATGAGAATATTGTAAATTTACTTAAAAAACACCCCGTGATACGCATTGTATCAACAACAACTAGAGCAATAAGACCTGGAGAAATAAAAGGTGAAGATTATCACTAAAGTTCCTCTTAAAGGTATATTTGGATTTTGTGATTATGATAAAGTTCTGTATGGTCTTAAAATTAGATTTCAACTACAAAGGAATGATAATGAAAATAGATTGCTTTTTGGTGTTGGTAGTGCTTTTGGTGAACAGAATAAATTTGTAATTGAGGAGATGAGTTGGTATATCAGTGAATATACTCCTAATCTTAAAACAGAAGAGATGTTGAATCGAAGACTTAACTCAAAGAAACCACTCAGTGTATCATACCTCAAAAGAAGATGTCAACACGTTAAACTCAATCAAACTACTTACACGTGGAATTTGGGTGTTCTGGAAGGAAAGCCACGATATCTGTGGATCATTTTTAAAAAGCCAGATGGTGATACTGCGACTGATAAGAATGATGCATTGAGTGATAATGCTAAGGTGAAACAACTTCGCGTTTCTCTAGATGGAACATTTTATCCACGAGATAGATTGGAAATTAATTGGGAAAAAATGATTTTGCTGAAGCATACAAGTCTTACCAAAAGGTGTGTGAAAGTAATGGAAATAAAGAACCTATTTTAGATATGACAGCATTTAAAAGTTTGTATACAATCTATGCGTTTGACCTGAGCGCTCAAAAGGAAACTATAAAGTCTAATCGAGTGGATACTTCCCTATACATTGAAAGAGGAGAGAGTGAAGAAGTTGATACATATTGTTTGCTTTTGGAAGAAACAGAATTGCAGATTAATACAGATAATGGTGTGATGATTAGTCTCACATAATTTTTTGTTAAATAAATGAGTGGCAAAGTACCAACTGGGGTATATGTTAATCAAATCAATCTTCATAAACTATCATCTTGTGTTCAAAATCAAAAGCCTTGTACGATTAACGTTAATACAATTCAGAGAAAAGGAGCAGTAAGAATTGATGTTTTGCTCACAAGAGAACAGGTTAAAATCTTGAATGACACTGGCTCACTTAAAATTAAAATGACAAAACCAATGTTGAAAAAATATTCAATAAGAGAGACGAGTGGAGGATTTCTCCCATTTCTAATTCCTTTATTTGCTGGTTTAAGTGCGGTTGGAGCATTGACGGGTGGTATTTCAACAGCGGTGAAAACTGCCAACGAAAGGAAGGCTCAACTCCAGGCTCAAAAAGAATTGGAAAGACATAACAAAGAGTTGGAGAAACAAATTAGTGGAAGTGGTGTAATTGTAGATTTTGCTGAAAAACTTGAAGGTCTGCCTGATAAAGCGAGATTGTTAGTTGGAGATATGCTTTCTTCTATAACACAAGCAGGTGTAAAATTAACGAAAAGAGGTAATGGATTATATCTTTCTAATAAATAAATGAGCATTGATGAGTGGTTGAAAGAATTTGGAAAGAATACAACATCAAATTTACAACTTGCCAAATATTGTAAGAAATTAAAAATTCATAATGTGGTTATTTGTATGAGAGATGAATTAACAAATGTGCCGAAACATACAAAGAATATTATTATGAACTTAGAAGATAATGATGGGAACGGTACTCATTGGGTTTGTATTTTTAATAGTCAAGACAAATATTATTTTGATAGTTTTGGTCTTCCACCACCTGTTGAAGTCATAAAATTCTTACAGAATGGTGTTTATCAAACATTTCAAGTCCAAGAATTAAATTCCAAGTATTGTGGTCAATTATGTCCATATGTGTTATTTCAACTCATCAAAAATAAAAAATTTTATGATATTATTTTTAATCTAATATAAATGACTTATGTTGGTAAAGATGGTTCTATCTTTGGTGTATCTCAAGAACTGGATATTGATTTATCAAATTATTATACAAAGGCACAGGCTGAACGACATAAATATAATATAAACAAAAATATTAACATGAAAAATGCTTATAAATTAAAAAATTATCCAAGCCCGACTGACGCGAATGACTTGGTGAGATTAAGCGATTTATCACAATATATATACTTAAATAAAACGGCTGTGTATTCCAAAGATACAGAAGTGTTGATATTATCTCCAGGTCATACAGAATTCACAGTTCGAATTAAAATAAATTTTTATAAAGAAGGGCGTATCGTTTGTATGAGAATAGAACAATGGGGGTATGATATGAATGATTTAGGGTATAATTGGTCATTTAAAATTAACCTCGAAGACCTGGAACAATTAAATCAGTCTCGTAAGGAAGAATATTATCCACTTGGTATCGAGAATGAGTTTTGTGGAGCCACGATTAGTAAACAACAAATAAAAAGAATTTAATAAGGGTAAATATAATAATGGTTTTGCCCTTGTTTATCTCATGAAAACAGAAAAAACAGGATTATATATAATAAGTAAGGAAATACAAAATGATTTAACTATGGGAAGATGGGGAGGTGTTTCGTGCCATAATATTATTCTAACATATATTTCTAATACATAAATGACAGCAAGAAGGCTTCAAGAAAATTATCATTTCTGTGTCCAAGCATACCTTCAAGAAAAGGGTATTCGTTATTTTAATAAATATGTTCTACAACATAAGAATGAGGTATTTTCAATAAAAGATTGGCATTATGCTGATGTTGATAAACCGACAACTTTAGATTTAATTAGAATGTTAAATAATGAAAAAATTATAAGGTTAAGAAAAGGTAAGGCTCTTTTAGAAATTCAAAAGAAATTTTATTGGTTTCCTGTTGTAAAAAAAATTATTTTAGATACAGGAATAACAAGAAATCCTGATGAATATATGTATAATATTCTATGGGGTGTAAACGATTCAAGGATAGTAAGGGATGAGGAAGGAGTTGAAGAAGAGAGGGAAGAGGAGGAAAAGGAGAAGGAGGAAAAGGAGAAGAGAGAGAGGGAGGAAAGAGAGAGAATAAATAAATATTATAGTATGGAAACCAGTGAGATTCAAAAAAGAATAGAGGTATTACAGAAAATAACTCAACCCACCGAGGAGGAATACAAAGAATTAACAAGTCTATTTGCAATACTTTCGACAAAACTATTGGCATCGTCAAGCTATTCATTTTAATTCAAGTTTTTCATTTTTTTTTCTTAAATAAATGGAGGAGAGAGTGAAGGCATTTCTAAGGATTCTTTATGTTTTAAAAATTAAGATTCAAATGTGCATGTTGGAAACTAAAAAGGTTTTTGCACTCTGCAGGAATTTTTCTCATAAATAAATGAGTTATTGTCTCAAATGTAAAAAGAAAACTAATACTACAAATATTTCATATATTAAAAGTAAAAATAACAGGGTTATACAAAAAGGTATATGTTTGGTGTGTGGTTCAAAAAAAATCAATTTATCTCCAAACACAAACTCGGAGGAGATATACAAAAGTTTTTATCAGGAAGTAAATTTACAACTACTGGAATACCAGGGGAATTACATCTTCCAGGGTATTCTTTCTGTGGTCCAGGCACAAACTTGGATAAAAGATTAGATGAGGCAGACAATCCTAAATCCTGGAGTAAACCAATCAATAGAGTTGATGAAGTGTGCATGAGACACGATATTGATTATGGGAATACCACAACGTTGGAAGAAAAGCATGAAGCCGATAGAGAAATGTTGTATAATTTGTCTCTGATACAAAATCCAACCTTGAGAGAAAAAGTTGATAGGTTCATCATGAAGAAGATGATTAGTGCTAAATTGAAACTTGGACTTGGAAATTCAAAAAACTTATAGGCTCTAATGATGCCATTAAGACTGAAGAGCAATTAGCTGATGAATTACATAAACCAATATTCACAAAGTTTCAGAGAAGGAAAGTTTATTCCAAGGAAGTTGATTATATCTGGTCTGCTGATTTGATTGAACTCAATAATGATAAGGGGTACAAGTATGCTTTAACCGTTATTGATTTGAGGAGTAGATATGCGTGGGTTATCCCTTTAAAAAACAAAACAGGTAATACTCTTATGTTAGCTTTTCAACAGATATTTAATAAAAGTAAGAGAAAACCTAAAAAATTGTGGACTGATGAGGGTAGAGAGTTTTATAACAAGACATTTATGAATTTTCAAAAAAATAACAGTATTACATTATACTTATATATTATATTATATTAATTAATACACATTAATATATTATATTAATGAAGGGAAGGCAGTTGTTGTTGAACGTTTTAATCGTACCTTAAAAGAGAGACTATATAAAAAATTCACACAACTCGGTTCACAACAATGGTCATCTTTTATTCAGGATATTGTGGATAAGTATAATGACACGATTCACACGTCAACAAATATGAAACCATCAGAAACATTTACAAAATTAAAATATGAAAAAGAGATTAATGTCAGAAAACCTAAGTTCAAAGTTGGTGATATCGTAAGAATATATAGGTGGAAATCTCATTTTGAAAAGGGTTTTACTGAACGATGGACGAAAGAACTTTTTAAAATTGTTGATGTAATAGATACAGTTCCTTGGACTTATAAAATATATGATTTGGAAGGGGAAGAGATTTTAGGTTCATTTTATTCACAGGAATTACAAAAGACAAAACTAAGCAGATAATACACCTTTGTGGACACTCGAGGGCCAAGTCCGAGGTGTACAAGTATATAATGTGTGTCAAGGGGTGGACGTTCTTAGATCTGTGAACCCCAAACACAGAATCCTCAACTGAATAGTCAAGGCTTAACTTTTGTTTGTGTGTGTGTGTGTGTGTGTGTGTGTGTGTGTGTGTGTGTGTGTGTGTGTGTGTGTGTGTGTGTGTGTGTGTGTGCAATGGGAGCAATAGGTTGGCGCTTCACTCCCTCCTACTATACACCGTTGTGGACACTCGAGGGCCAAGTCCGAGGTGTATAACAGTATATAATGTGTGTCAAGGGGTGGACGTTCTTAGATCTGTGAACCCCAAACACAGAATCCTCAACTGAATAGTCAAGGCTTAACTTTTGTTTGTTGATGTGTATGTGTGTGTGTGTCCCAACCCTCACATTCAAAATCTCAACCCCAACCCTCACATTCAAAATCTCAACCCCAACTCAATCCTCACCCAACACAGTCTTTTTCAAAATGAGATTTCCACCTATATATATATATATATATATATATATATATATATATATATATATATATATATATATATATATATATATATATATATATATATATATATATATACATATATATACATATATATATATATATATATATATATATATATTTATATATTTTTTTTACTTTTTTTTTTTTTCTCTTGTTCCAATTCTGTCTTTTAAGGCTTTCAGGTTTGATGACATAGAAAGAGGGAGTAAGAACTTTCTTGATAGGTTTAAATCCCAAAGAGTGGTAGCATTTCAAGTCTTCAAAATAACCCCAACTTTCCAAGTCTCCAAGGTAGTTATTTAAACCATCAAGGCAGAACTCATTTACTGATTTTTCAAAATTTGTGAGTCTCCAAGGTAGTTCCCATATTTAGAACCATCTTGGCAGAACCCTTTTCCTGAGTCTCCAAGGTAGTTATTTAAACCATCAAGGCAGAACTCATTTACTGATTTTTCAAAATTTGTGAGTCTCCAAGGTAAAACTTGTATTCTGGCTCATCAACGTATAACTTGTTCAGTGGGTATTGTCTTGATAACTCACAATGAGTACTATTGCTGTAAAACTCTTTTTCAGGATTTTGCTGGTCTCCAAGGTATAACTCTTTGGTTGGGTCATCAAGGACGAACTCGTTCTGTGGGTCTTGGTCGCTCATAAGGTCTTCAACCAAGCCAACAATTTCGCCCCAAGTTGTAGCAAAAGCAGTATTTTCATTTCGTATTTCAGACACAATTTCCTGTGAGAGAAAATAATAATGTATTAATTAAGTTATTTAATTATTAAATGAGTATGCTTCAATCAAAGTTTGAAAATAGGAAAATAAAAATCTTACCTCAACAGATAAGAGGTTTGAATCCAGTTCATCAACTTGAAGGTTTAGTTCCATACAAGACAGAGAGCTCCAGGCAAGCACACAGCACACCATTGCCAGCAAAAACAAATGTTTAAAATGGAGCCTAGGCTTGAAGCTTTTCTAGAGAAAGACTGGTGGGTGTGGTTTCCTTTGGAAATTCCCTGGGCAAGCCTAGGCAAGCCTTCATTGGGAAATTTTTCAAAACCATAACATCCTGTAATTTTCTAGTGATTTCTTTGTGAGTCAGAGATGAACTGGAAATGATGTAAGAGTGGGCGAGGCTTAACAAAAGTAGGCGGGGCTTAGGAAAAGTGGGCGTGGCCTAGAAAAATACCTTATGAAAAGTGGGTGGAGCTTAGCAAAAGTGGGCGGGGCTTAGGAAAAGTGGGCGTGGCTTAGAAAAAATACCTCATGAAAAGTGGGCGGAGCTTAGCAAAAGTGGGCGGGGCTTAGAAAAAGTGGGCGTGGCTTAGAAAAAATACCTCACGAAAAGTGGGTGGAGCTTAGCAAAAGTGGGCGGGGCTTAGAAAAAGTGGGCGTGGCTTAGAAAAAATACCTCATGAAAAGTGGGCGGAGCTTAGCAAAAGTGGGCGGGGCTTAGAAAAAGTGGGCGTGGCTTAGAAAAAATACCTCACGAAAAGTGGGTGGAGCTTAGCAAAAGTGGGCGGGGCTTAGGACAAGTGGGCGTGGCTTAGAAAAAACCTCATAAAAGTGGGCGGAGCTTAGCAAAAGTGGGCGGGGCTTAGGAAAAGTGGGCGTGGCTTAGAAAAAATACCTCACAAAAAGTGGGTGGAGCTTAGCAAAAGTGGGCGGGGCTTAACAAAAAAATAACCTGTGGCTCAGGAGGTGGTCAAACGAGCATTAAGAGAAGTTTATCATTTCGTAATGGCACAAAAGGGGTATCTTCAAAAATATAAAGATTCAAATGTTTTGTTTGTCAATATTTTAGATGGGGATTATTGTGCAAAGAAAATTAAACTATTGAAGGAATTTGAGAATGAACAAATCTTTATAGGTTCAATGAGTGAGCTGTTCAACCCCCAGGTGTTCAATTCAATGAGGTTCAACCTCCAGGTTAAAAGGGGAGACAAATAAATATACCTTGGGATAAAAAGGGGGTTTATTTTTAGGGGGAAAAAAAGGGAATCGCTGAAAATCCCCCATTCATTTACATGGGGAAAAGTGAGCCAGAATCAGTATTCTTACCCTACTTACATACATATATATATATATATATATATATATATATATATATATATATATATATATATATATATATATATATATATATATATATATATATATATATATATATATATATATATATATATAAATATATACATATATATATATATATATATATATATATATATATATACATATATATGCAACATAAAACCTAAATTAATAACAGTGGACTTGCAAACAAAACTATATCAATTGCAACATAAATTAACAGCAATATGTGCATGCTATTTATATTCAGTGCGCCACCATAGGTGCACCCCACATGACATTCTATTTTTTGTTTGAACCTGTGGGTATGTTCTGTTTGACCCAAGTAACAATTGGGCAGGTTTCACCCTTGCAAATTTTTGCTCAAAGTCCAGAAACGTAAATCCAATATGGCCATAATTCGATTTATCATTCGACAACTGAGTCCGTGTTCATGTCTTGACACAGGGTACATTTCCCGGGTGTGCCAGTGCATCAGCAACCAATGTTGCAGGAAACACCTCTCCGAGAAGATGAACAGTTCATGCTTGCACAACCTGCTTTGCAGTTGCAGGACCGTGGCTTTGACATTTGGCCAAGTATGTTGGTGTTCCACAATATGTTTTTGAGGTACAGCGTCATGATCTGAATAATAAACATCATGAACATCAACATGCACGTCACCATTCATCTGTTTGTTTGTTACTTGGCGAAATTTTTTTTGTCAAGTATGTTTGTATGTCGTGTTTGTCTGTCTTTTTTGGGGGGGCCACAGTTTTCAAGCAATCGTTTTGAAGTGTGTGTGTGTGTGTGTGTGTGTGTGTGTGTGTGTGTGTGTGTGTGTGTGTGTGTGTGTGTGTGTGTGTGTGTGTGTGTGTGTGTGTGTGTGTGTGTGTGTGTGTGTGTGTGTAGGTGACAGGCCAGCAAAAAATGTTTTAAGTGCTTCTTCATCATTGAGAGATGGGGCCAAAAACTATATTTAGCACAATATCTCAAAAAGGTATGGACTGATTCGGCTGAAACTTGATGGACAGCTTGTAAAGGACTAATTGATACGATTTTGGTGAAGATCCGAATCCAGATCTGGATACGATAATTATTTAATTTTTTAACTGATTCTTCACCATTTAGAGATGGGGCTAAAAACGATATTGCATATCTCAAAAAGTTGAGGATGGATTCGGATGAAACTTGGTGGACAGGTTGGGCATGTTACAAGGACTGATTGATTCGATTTTGGTGAAGATCTAAATGCGGATCCGGATTCGATAATTTTTCAGGTCATTCATTGAGAGATGGGGCCAAAAATTATGTATAGCATGTTATCTGTTCATTGTGGACGATTTGTGACAATACGAGGTTGAAGAGTTGGTTAGGTGACAAGAACAAGCCAATTCGATTTTGGTTAAGGTCTGGAATCAGATCCCGACCTATGGCATACAAATGTAAACTATTCAGCCTTGCGGAGGTAGGTTCTCTTCGGAGTGCCATTCAGTTTCGCCAAGTTGTCACTCTGAGTGGTTTTTCATTTGTTTGTTATTGTGGACAGATCCGGATGGAATTTTGTGAACAGGTTTAGAATGTGACAAGGACGAATTGGTTAGATTTTGGTGAAGATTCGAATCCGGATCCGACTACTCGAAATTTTCAAGTGATTCTTCACCATTGAGAGATCGGGCCAAAAACGATATATACTAGAGTGGTGTCAAAGCCACCCAATGTTCGCCTGTTTATACATTTATCGTTTTTAAAAGACTAGTCTAATCATATTTTTATAAAGCATTGCAGTGAAGTCTGATCCAAATAATTTTAAAGCAATATATGTCTTTGTATACTGTAATCAGTAAAAAATAGTGTGGTTGATAAAAACATTAGAAAGGAAATAACTTGCACCAAAAACTTTAACATTTTCACGCTCTCGCTGACGCTGACGCTCACGCCGGGGGTATCGCTATAGCTCTCTGTTCTTCGAACAGGTGAGCTAAAAATGATATATCAAAAAGTTGTGGACGGATTCAGATGAAGCTGAGGGGACATGTTGGGTGTGTGACAAGGAAGAGTTGATTCAATTTTGGTGAAGATCCAAATCCGGATCCGGATCTCATTTTTTTAAGTGATTCTTCACCATTGAGAAATAGGGCTAAACCGATATAGAGCACAATATCTCAAAAAGTTGTGGACGGATTCGGCTGAAACTTTGTGGACAGGTTGAGTGTGTGGTAAGGACAAATTGATTTCATTTTGGTGAAGATCTGAATCCGGATCTCGATACGAGAATTATTCAATTTTTGAAGAGATTCTTCACCATTGAGAGATAGGGCCAAAAACTATATTGTACTGTATTGCATGGTATTTCAAAAATGTAATGGGTCCGATATGTTCTCGTGGATCAGGCATTGCGTGGTGGAGGTACGTGCTCTACCAAGTGCCCTTATCATTTCAATCGTAATGTGTTTATTTCTGGCAACTGTCGATCTTCCTCGATATTTTCTTGAAGTGCAGGAACTGAACCCCCCTCTTCCCATTGGCCCTTGGTTTCGACGATCGTGGTTTTAACGATCGCGATATTAGAAGGTTTCCTGTGTTTGGGTGTGGGGTCAGGCATTGCTGCTGCCGGCCTGCAGGCAAAAGGTAACCACCATGAGGCCAATAACTCCATCACTTTTCAATGTCCAACACGTTCCAAAACCACCGTCAGGAAAAGCTCACCCAGCCGGGCAGCACAACGGATAGCCCCTGCTAGTAATTCTATAATTTCTAACTCGTGTGCCTGGAAATCGTCTCTCGAGAAGAAACTCCATCAAGGAAATAGACCTGAAACATGCAATGTTGCAATTATTGCCTCCACCTGAACTGAGTGATCCTAGAAATGATTTGCAAATCATAGCTCTCACAGAATATGTATACACGTTTCCAAATGATCCATGCGTATACCCTCTATAAATTGGCCACCAATGTGGTCTAATGCAGTTTTGGAATGGATCGGCATCGTTTAATACCAAATGAGAGGCTCACATCATCAGAAGTGTTCAATTAGGAGAGATGAATTTGACATCCTGTGCTTCTCAGTATTATGTTCTTCACTGTCTTAGGGCTGGCAGCATAGCCACGAGGTACACACACTCACCTATAAGCTATTTCACCTGCGTTTAAATCCCAAACCAGCTATAAACTTATCATCCTTGTGTTTCACAGGAAAGGTGATTAATCAAAGTGTGGGCAGGCCCTCGGATGGGCATTAAACTGGGTGCCCCATCTGTTTTGGGGTTGCTGATGATTTGCATCATTGCAGGGGGTGAGCTGTGCAACTGATGCAGTCAGTGCCCTCAGTAGGTTAGGGCAGGAAATGTGTTCATAGGGTGCCGGCGATAGCTTAGCTGCTTTTCGCGAAGGAAGTCTTTAACGTTTACCAACAGCCAGGATTCCCGTTTAGCATCCATCCAAGGGATGACCACAACATTGATGAATTGCGTGTGAAACACCAGGATGACAGTTTATTGCTGGGTCAGGATTTCAACCCAGGTTATACAGGTTTGGAGGCAAGAGTGGATACCTCTCGGCCATAATGTCAGCCGGCATTAGTTTGTGGGCATTAAAGATCCCACAGTGTCCTTCGTGAAGAGTAGGCAAGCCATCACAGGCACCCTGATCAAATTACAAATTCCTGCCTTAACCTACTTCAGCGGCACAAGCTGTGCCCTCAGCCAATTATTTTACTCGCAGCCATGTGCTGCATTATAAAGAAAATCACTTTCTTATTTCTAGAGAACTAACGAGGTACCTTCAGACTAAATAGTTCACGGAAGGACCTCATTCAGATCAAGAAAGAGTTAAAACCCCTTGTGAAGATTGTTACCTGATCACCCTTGCCAAGATAAATTGCTTTTCAACAGCATAATCTCAGCAGATGACCTGCAAAGAGCAATAAACCATCAAATCTTGGCCCAGACAGTTTGGAACAGGCTTCATACTCATAGTATGAGGTCCAAATGACCAGTGAGTGCTCTGCACCACTCCAACACAGCACTATAGACATTAGCGAACGCAATAGGTGACACATTACAACTAAAGGATGAACTCATGGTACCATGTTACTTCCACAGACACTTCTAGATTCTGGTAATTTGAACGATGGACATACTAAAGAGCGTACACGAGGTAAGAAGCGATTTGCTCATTGTATCATTTGGGAGCGTGATCTGTTTTGGTGGGGGGAACCTGATGGCATGGGCTGGTGTTGAAGATGGCCGAACAGCTGATATCATTCAGAAGGGAGCTATGGCTGGTGTCGGACACAGGGATGAGATCATTACGCCTGGAGTTGTCACTCTGGGCCAACAGCAAAGCCTCAACTTCATCTTTATGATAGACAATGCCTGTCCACACCAGGCACATGTGAGTGATGATGTGAACTGAACAACATGTAGACTGACTTGCATGTTATCTGGGCTTTAAGTCCGATTTAACATGCTTAGCACATCCTCGTGAGGTGTTTGAGGTCATCAGGTCTCCTGAGGTCTCTCTGCTCCACCAAGTCTCCTGATCAACTGCAAGTGGCCCTGGTCAAAGAATAGTGCAACCTCCCACATTGAGAACTGGATTGTGTGATTTGGTCGATGATGGGACGAAAAATTACATTCATTGGAATCGATGATCGCATACATTGTTTAAGCAATTTCTACCCAAGAAACACGAATCTGTGAACATTTATGGACCGGCGTTGCTACCAATTTGCATACGTTTCGGACAGCCGTGTTGTTTTCAAAGAACAACTGGACTTTAGCTCTTACTGACATCATGTTTGCTTATGGAATTGACAGATCAATGTGCTGCTCCAGTTTACACTAACACGTTTGAATGTACAAGCGTATGAAAACATTTGCAAAAAGAATACAAGGGTCAAACCTTTCATTGATTAATTAATTTTTTGTGACGAGCATGATTTAATAATTAAACGTTGACAGACATAGCTCATCTATTCTGATCGGATTGGAATTAGAAAAGTCCAGATAGGATTCTGGCTGAAGACCCATTCTGCCATAAAACTAAACTTCTCATTAATAACAGAAGTAAGTGGCTGTTTGAAACGAGGGACGCCAGCCTCGAGTGTTGATGTGGTATGTACGAGAGTACGAGAAGTTGTTTTGAAAAGGCTCAACACTTGTACAACGCTACAATCCTGTACATTCGGATGGGTTTGGGAGGCAGTGGGCTGTGTCAGACACGCCTCAGTCATGGGGCTGTGCTTACAACTATATTAAAAGATCCAAGAGTTATGGGGTCATAATTGAATGTTTGTGCGTCTATTACCAAACAAGCTCAACGAGTGTAGTGCAGATCTTCAGAATGATGGTAGAGGTAGTTAACTTATTGCTACGTATTCCAGTGTCCGTGTGTGTGTGTTCGTGTACAAATTACAGCAATAACTCCAGGATTTGTCGTTGATGCGATTGGGATCTTCAAATGATGTTTCTTCGTGCTTTGGTTGCAGAAAATCTTTGATCCTTCGCACATAATCCGACCCGAGGACACATCCTTGAAGATGCATCAGAAGACTGAATACAGAAACTTTGAGGTGAGAATTACCCCTCACTGCCATACCTGAATTGTATCAAAGCATTCTGACTATCCCTTCTCTTTTGGACACGTTTTCTAAATTATTTCTAAATTTCCACAATATTGTATTCTGTGACGCTCCTGATTTGTTGCTCCTGCCCCGGCGTTTAGGATGGTCCACTGAGTCATCGTGTGTGCAAGACGTATCGTCAGATGCACACGTTTCAGACTGTGGACTACGTCAAGAAGAAGGTGAACATCAGTAAACATTCAGGGTGTTCTTTGGACTGTCAATGGTTTTCATGTTGCCAAGATGTTCAGGTTTCCCGTGTATACACCGTGTGTTGCGGATTGCAGAAAGAGGAGTTTTCGCACTTCTCGCGTGCGAAGATGACGATCATGGAGGCTGTCGGGTTGATGGACAAACTGGTAGACGAATCCGATCCAGATCTCAACATTCCAAACTCTGTCCACGGGTATCAAACCGCAGATGCGATCCGAGAGGTGTACCCGCAACAAGGTGTGTAAAATGGGGTTCACTTTGGAATAGTATGCCGTGGTGATCATGGATGACTATTTGTGTACACACAGTGTTTATTACATCATGCAGACAAACAGCGACCCCGAATTGAGATAAAATGGAACTAAGGCAGGAATGGAAGCAGCGCATTGCACAATATGACTGTGAGTGTAACCATTGGCAGCAGATCGATGGCGAATTTTACCTGTGTGTGCCTCACCTTAGATTGGTTCCACTTGATTGGACTCCTTCACGACTTGGGCAAGGTGCTTGCCCTGTGGGGTGAGCCACAGGTATGGAGCAGTTTAATCCAGAGAGCAGATAATCCACTTCCATGAATGCATGCAATCACGTACAATCACTCTCAAGGCATTGTACAAAGAAATGTCTATGGAATTTAATAAACTACAGATTTGTATTTTTAACTATTTTTTTCCTGACGCTTTTCTCACTTCTTTAATATTCCTTTTTTTTTTAATCCTTATTTTAATTCACATTTCGATATTACATGCTTAAATAATGGTGACATTTTAGGACCCTTTTCTACTTTGCTTCTTATTCAGTTATTCTTATTTCTTACTAGCGAGGGTATCCGACGTTGCCAGGCAACGCCTGGTCCCTCCTTCCTACCATCCCTTCCCCTCCCTCATCCCAACCCTCCCCTTACGTTCTCCCACCCCTCTCCTTCCCTCCTCCCACCCCCTTTCCCCTGCCTCCCCTGATTAGTGGAGGTTGACTTTGGGGCTTCCCCCTCTCTGGAGTGGAGTATAATGCAAGAATGCAAGTTATCTCCACAGCTGACTTCTAATACCCTCTGCTACCACCACCGGGTGGCATTACACGATATTACATCGAGAATTTTCATCGACCTTCCCTCCCGAACCCCCACGATTCCAGATGAAACTAAGTCGCCCATGTTCACCACGAGGTCGAACTTGGTCCATGTGCCAAGTTTGGTGGCAATTGGCCCAGTAGTTTTGGCATGATTGGTGTTACACACAGACAGACAGAAAGAAAATGATATTTATTTGTTAGATTATTACTTCCACCACCTAAGGAGGATGGAGGTGTCGTATTCACATCTCTGTCTGTCTGTTTGTCTGTCTGTGAGCAGGATAACTACAAAAGTTATGGACAGATTTGGATGAAACTTGGCAGACAGGTTGAGTGTGTGAGGACCAACTGATTCTATTTTGGTGAAGATCCGACGACAAGAATTTTTTTAAGTGCTTCTTCATCATTGAGAGATGGGGCCAAAAACAATATATCGCACAATATCTCAAAAAGACATGGACTGATTCGGCCGAAACTTGATGGACAGCTTGTCAAGGCCAAATTGATTCGATTTTGGTGAAAATCTGGATCCAGATCTGGATACGAGAATTTTATTTTTTTAAATGATTATTCACCATTGATAAATGGGGCCAAAAACGATATATAGAGCATGATATTTCAAAACTTCGTGGGCATGTTATAATGAAACTAGGTGTTTGAGTTGGGTGGGTGACAAGAACAAGTCAATTAGATTTTGTTTCAGGTCTGGATGCAGATCTGGCTTATTAGTGGGATCCAAAACGTAAACTATTCAAATGGTGGAAGTATGCGCTCTACCGAGTGCCGTTCTGGCTCCCCTTTTTGTTATTGTACAGTATCCCTCCATATTCCATCTCCAGGTGCTGTATGACGTGATTACCGCCGAACCGCGCTGGAAGTGCGTACTCAGTTTTCACTCCGTTTGTTCGTTTGTCCGAGCGATATTTCATCCATCCTTTGAGCTAGGAAGCTGAAATTTGGGCAAAATAATGAACAAGTGCTTTGGCAAAAATGGTATTTTTAATTTTTTTTATTTATCAAATTGATTCAATACTTAATTATTATTGATTTATTAATTCCATATTTATTTTCTTTCTCATCTGGCCAATATCTCAGGCAATTTTTTTAGCTAGGAAGCTGATATTTGAACACGACAGTAAACAAGCGATATGGCTAAAAAGGGGATTTTTGATTTATCGATTCATTAATTGATTAATTATTTGATTTTTCGATTAATTAATTAATTTTCAAAAAGTTACAGATTTGGATGAAACGGTGGTGGTTTAGGTATGCTATTCGCCAATTGCTGAATAAATTAATTATTTTACGATTATTATTTATTTTATTTAAGCTATTAATCAATTAAAATATGACTTTGCACCGCTCCCTCCCGATTCTGTCTCCATGTGCTGCACGGCAGCATTGCTGGGCACCTTAGGCGCCCCGGCAATGTCACGCGCTGGAGGATATATTATTATCTTGCCAAAACGAAGTTTTTGCAAGATATATTAGTCAGCTTGTATGTTTTTTTTTTTTGTTTGTTTTTTTTGTCTGTAATCACGTATAAAAAATTCTGCTGAGCACAGTTATCATTGGAAATTTTTGTAACTTCGCATATCAGAAGCCTATAGAGGTCCCTTTCAGTGCACAAAATTTTGAAGGTCAAGGTCAAAGGTCAAGGTCACTTTGTCGCAAATCAGAGGAGTCGACGAAACCCTTATTTTTGAGTAATTTTGATCGGATCGTCTTAAAACTTCATGGGAATATAGTTGATGGTCTGGCGCTCAGCTGATTAATTTTTGGTGGCGATTGGCCTTGACCTTCATATGTTTGTTTTTTTTTTTTGGTCTGTAATCGTGTATAAATCACTCTGCAGAGCACAGTTATCATTGGAAATTTTTGTAACTTCGCATATCAGAGGCCTATAGACGTCCCTTTCAGCGCATAAAATTTTGAAGGTCAAGGTCAAAGGTCAAGGTCACTTTGTCACAAATCAGGGGAGTCAACAAAACCCTTATTTTTTTGAGTAATTTTGATCGGATCGTCTTCAAACTTCATGGGAATATAGATCATGGTGTGGCGCTCAGCTGATTAATTTTTGGTGGTGATTGGCCTTGTCCTTCATGGTTAGCGCTTGAGGTCAAACATATTTGACCCCAAGGTCAAATTTTCAAGTTTTAGGAACCATATCGTGTAGTACCTCAAATTGAACACCTCGATGAGTGCTTTCTAGATATGTCAAGCTTGAGACATTATGATGTCATTTGGTGACATTATGA
Organism: Eptatretus burgeri; assembly: GCF_056783735.1. Lineage (NCBI taxonomy): Eukaryota > Metazoa > Chordata > Myxini > Myxiniformes > Myxinidae > Eptatretus > Eptatretus burgeri. The sequence goes on from NC_140962.1 coordinate 107,331,799, forward strand.
GACAAACGCATATTTTTCATGGTTACTCTGGAGAACGATTCTCATCGGAATCTCTCGTAGGCAGATATTCCTCAAGGAGTCGCTCCTGGTGGATAGCAGCTCTGTTCACCTCAGTGTGACCTTAAAGAAGTCACACGTGGTCACCTTTTGGCAAGATACGGGTCACCCTGCGGGTGACATTGGTTTTATTTATATTTTTATTTGTCATGAGGGTAGTGTCCCTTGAATGTAGCTCGACTTGCTCTTATTTCTGATCACCCTCACGATATTTTTCTACAACTTCCTTACCATCTCTATACAACTCTTCTATTTGCATATGTTTGTTTTTTGAAGGCTTGATTTTTATTTTGATATATTTCAGGCGATGGTATAATTTATAAATCAATATGGTGCATTAACACTGGATAGATTGGGTTGGCTTGTTTTACATCACATAAACCCATGGCTCATCATCCAAAGACTCCAGGTTAAAATCATGTCTATTGTGTTGATTAGTCTGATATCTACTAATGATCTCAGAGTTTGTCTCTAAATCTCATGTCCCCAACCCATTCCACTCTGGCCCTATCTTACCACTTCAGACACATGGTCTACTAAACTGTGTGTCCTCACCAAAGAAGATAGATATAGTTCAGCTTTGTCCTACTTTGTCAATGGACCCACATAGCATTGGTGCCCATGTTCTCAAATCCTGCTCTGCTGCTCTTTCTTCTCTTCTGTCGACACTCTTCAGCTTGGTTTTCTCCTATAACCACATCACATCTGCCTGGAAGTCAGCACACATCACTCCCATCCATGAGAACGGTTCATAAATGGATCCAATCAAATATCCCTTACTGGCCTGTATTTGATTGCTTCCAATTACAAACAGTCATTGAATTCAGCACGAATGCTGATGTTGTCCCTTGGGTCATTCCGTGTCAAATTAGCCCAAAAAATGAAATTCTGCGGTGACCCCCTCAGATTTTCCTGAAAAAATTCTCAAAGCTACCTTAACATATATGAGGAACGTTTGCCAAGTTATAGCTCAAAATTCCAAGTAGTGTCTGAGATATGGCCCTACAAACACCCGAGGGGTGTTTCAATTCTGGCAGTCGCGAGTTGCAGATTTGTATCTGAAGCATTTTTGGAGGGCTCGAAATTCCAGAGTTTTAGAGTTCTGAAAATTCACACAAATGGTGTCTATTAATAAGGCTTTCAGAATCTGACATCAAAAATGTTCTACTTAAAATACTTTTTAAGATAAGTACTCTCAAAAGCAGTGATTGGTAAAATGCAGTCAAAAAATTTGAGTTTTCAAATTGCTGCCAACAGTCAGTTTATTCATCATGAAGAATTTTGTTGCCTGATTTACATAATCTAGTGTCTGGATCATTTACACAAGAAAACTGAAACCTTTTGGAGCAAAATCTTGGGTACTATAGGTGTCTTAACTTTGCTCCAGACTCAACGACACTGAAATTTACCCCGGTTTTACCCCAAGTGTTCACCATGTTGACAGTTACACAGCTCTTTTAAATTTTTGTCACTTAAAGACACAAACATAGGCAAACTGTGGTAGAAAATTCAAGAGTTGTTCTCAATCCCTTTTATTTTTAAACGAATTTTTTTTTTAATGCATCAATTTCTAATGATTCTGCAGTCCCAAAAGCTACGTTTTTTAAAATAATTTTTTTTACTAACAAACATATCGAAAAAATAAAGATATTGTAAGGAAGTATGACTAAAGTAGAATATAACAATATATAATTCAGTTTGGTTAAGCTTAAAGAAGTGTACCAAAATAATTTCCAAAGTTAGGCATGAAGCACAACTCTATCTTATTTAGGCTTAAACCAAATACACAGCCAACACAAATACACAGATTCAGTAACTGCCAATGCTCATTGTTACATTTTATTATATCCTGGCAATTATAAAACTAATCACTGTTCACTTTGTAAAATGGATTCAAGTACATTTGTCCAAATAATTTGATATGAAATTATGAAAAAAAAGTTGAATCAGATATTGTACCTACATTTACAAATGGATGTAGACTTTCGTACAATGTAAACTAAGTATATAAACAATTAGATATGCAAATTAATATTTATAATGATGATTATTATGATCACATTATGTGTCTTAATTTGTAGTTGAGATTGGCGGCGGCCTTAAACTAAAATATCCTTTAAAAAAATGAGCCAAATTAAAGTAACAATATACTTGTGACCAAAAAAACACAACAATTTGATCATTGTGGTGCCAACTTATGAATGTTTGGCATGGCTTCCACTTCAAAAGCACACCTATTGCTTTTATTCTACATCTTTCATCGAACATGTTTTTTTAAAATAGTGGGCCTTTTTAAAAATAGAAGGGATTGAGAACAGCTCTTGAATTTTCTACCACAGTTTGCCTCTATTTGTGTCTTTAAGTGACAAAAATTTAAAAGAGCTGTGTAGCTATCAACATGGAGAACACTTGGGGTAAAACCAGGGTAAATTTCAGTGTCGTTGAGTCTGGAGCAAAGTTCAGACACCTAAAAGCACCCAAGATTTTGCTCCAAAAGGTTTCAGTTTTCTTGTGTAAATGATCCAGTCACGAGATTATGTAAATCTTCTTCTTCTTCTTCTTCTTCTTCTTCTTCTTCTTCTTCTTCTTCTTCTTCTTTCGGCTGCTCCCGTTCGGGGTCGCCACAGCGGATCATCCGTATGATCCGCATAGTGATTTGGCACATGTTTTACGCCGGATGCCCTTCCTGACGCAACCCTGGTCGCCTCTTACGATGCAGGGATATGGTACACCTATTTTAACCGGGGTATACACCGGCCCAGTATACTGGTACTCATTTCACCGACCTCGGAAGGATGACAGGCTGAGTCAACCCCCTGGTGTATTAATTCAGTGGCCCAATGGGGCTTGAACTCAGGACCTTTTGGATCCCAAGCCACTGCCCTAACCACTGCGCCAACACCAGGCATCACTAGATTATGTAAATCAGGCAACAAAATTCTTCATGATGAATAAACTGACTGTTGGCAGCAATTTGAAAACTCAAATTTTTTTGACTGCATGTTACAAATCACTACTTTTGAGAGTACTTATCTTATATGTGGTGACTTCATTTGTCATCATGCCAGTTGGCTAGGTGTGGGTACCTCTCTCACCTGTCATGGCACTTCAGCAAAAGCTTTCTGCAACTCATTGAGACTGACTCAATCGGTCAATTTCCCAACCCAGATCTCAACCAATGGTGCTCCATCTCTTCTGGATCTGATTTTGACAAATTTCCCTGACAATACCTGCTGCTCTTTCTCCGCTCCAATCGGTTCTTCTGACCACGTCCTTGTCAAAGTGGACATCTCTCTGGCTGAAACACCTCACCGCCGCTGAGTCTGGCATTTCACTCAAGCCGACTGGCAGGGTCTCCAAGCAGCCATCAAACTTACAGACTGACCTCCTATCGCTACTTTCTCCAACATCAACTCATCCTGGGAATTCTTTCAAAGAAACTTGCTCTCCCTCATGCACAGATTAGTCCCCTCTCGTCTTCAGTTGTCCTCCCATTCCTCCCGCCCTTGGTACACTGAAGCTGAGGGTAATCCAAGTTTCTTCCATAAAGCTCGGAACAAGTGTGTATCTACCCTCAGGAGAGCCAGAAAACATCTTCCTAAGCTGAAGTCTGAACTTTCAAACCTCTCTCCCTCCTCAAAATCCTGTTGGCATCAAATCAAATCTGTTTCTGGTGTATGTTCCCCCTCCATCCCCTCCCTTACCTCAAATGGCCACACTGCTGATACCACACGTGAAAAGGCTGAATACCTAAACTCGGTGTTTGCAGCTAAATCTTGTGTCCAAAACCCATCGCTTTCTGTACCCACCTTACTCAGTCACACCCAACTGTCCTTGGACTCTGTGTCCTTTTCTCCTGACAATGTGGAGAGCTTGCTGTCAAACCTCAACTCAGATTCTGCAACTGGTCCAGACGGCATCAGCCGTGTCCTAAAAACCTGCTCTTCTGCTCTTGCTCACCCTCTCTCTGTTCTATTCACCCTCTCATTTGCTCAAGGTCTTCTGCCATCTGCTTGGAAATCAGCAAACATTACTGCCCGACATAAAAAGGTGCAAAAACAGATCCCTGCAACTACAGACAAATCGGCCTTCTCCCAATCATCAGCAAGGTTATGGAATCCATCATTGATTCAGACATTAAATCCTTCCACTTCTCCAATGGCTTGATATCCGATCATCAATTTGGTTTCAGACCAGGTCACTCTACCCTGGATATTCTGCTTCTGCTCTCCCAACAATGGATGGAGGTCCTCAATGCCAGACATGAAATCCGAGCCGTATCCCTGGACATATCATGTGCTTTTGACACGGTCTGGCACCCTGCCCTGCTCACCAAACTCTCTTCCTATGGTATCCAAGACCATCTCCACTCATGGCTCGCAGATTTCCTCTCCTGTCGCAGTCAACGTGTGGCCCTAAATGGCATTCTTTCATCCCCTCTTCCTGTCCAGGCTGGAGTTCCTCAAGGTAGCGTTCTGGGGCCTGTTCTTTTTCTGGTTTTCATCAATGATCTCTCCAATTCTCTGGAAAATCCTCTTTATCTCTTTGCTGATGACTCCACCCTCTGCTGTACAATCGGTCATCCCTCAGACTGGCAAGTAGCAGCTTCTTTGCTCACTGAAGATCTGGATAAAATCACAAACTGGTCCAACACGTTGAACATGTCTTTCAATCCGGACAAATCTCACACTCTCACAATGTCTCTCCGAAAGGACCCTTCAGAACCTCCCCCCCCCCCCATCCACTTTCTCAACAATCCTCTGGAAGAAGTCCTTTCAGTCAAGCTTCTAGGTCTCACTATCTGCCATGATCTTTCCTGGGAAAGCCACATTTCCAACCTGGCCTCCAAAGCCAGTCGCCGACTGGGAATCCTCCGTCGTGTAAAGTCCTTCTTCGGCCCACCTGAGCTCCTGACCACAAACAAAGCTTTTGTCTGCAGCCTGATGGAGTACTGCTCTCCCCTCTAGGCTGGTGCTCCTGCCTCCCACCTTTCTAGGCTTCATGCTGTGGAAACCAAGGCATTTCGGATCATTGGCATCTCCCGCAATGAGGCTGAGTCTTTGGGCCTCTCACTCTCTCACCGCAGGCTGGTCGGTGGTCTTTCTGTCTTCAATCGTTTCCTCACCAGCCTCGCCCCCCCCTGCTCTCTCTGCGATTTGTCCCCACCACATTTCCGCGGGGTGCTCAAGGTCCGCCAACAACCCCCTTCTGGTAAAACTACCAAAATCACGAATCACTTCTCACCTTCACTCTTTCATTCCTCTTTTTTCCTGCCTTTGGAATAAACTCCCTCACTCTATTCAATCCCATTCTTCCCTCCAGGACTTCAAAACAGCTGTTCTTCACCACCTCTCATCATCCCCCATCCAAATCCTCGATCTTTTCTACCCCCCGATAATCCACCCAAGCCCACCTCATTCAAATTCCCTGCTTTCCTTCCTGAAAGTCCCTGTAATGTCCAGCTTGTATTCCCCATGTTCCCCGCCCCATCCCTCTCCCTTCCACAGAACTCCTAATGTCTCTGTTCCCCACTGTTTTGTCCTTCCCACTCCCGCTCCTCTTGTCTCATGCCCCCTTGCTGTGCGTTGTGTGTTAGCTCTCACACGAACCTCGACAAGGTATACAAAAAAAAAATACTTAGTGGCTAAACTTATGGCAAGAAGGGAAGTTTGCAAGGCTAAAAAATAAGTGCAGCATTCGCTTTCAGATGTGATAAATAATGCAGATAGTAGAGGGGAGATATTTAGGAAAGCAAAGCAAATGATCAGTTATAATATGGATCTCTTAGGAGAACAGTGTGCGAAGGATGATATGGGAAATGTACTTGTTGACCATGGGGAGATTAGAAATGCTTGGATGCGTTACACTGAGCACCTGCTAAATGAGGAGTTCCCTTGGAATGGGGATATTCTGGAGGCAATAGAGCCGGTGCAGGGCCCACCACCTGAGAAAAAGAATGAATGGGTGAAGAAAGCCATCGATGAAATGAAGAATGGTAAAGCGGCGATCAGCATTGGTGTTGTTGCAAAGCTGCTGAAGGCATCTGGTGATATTGGAGTGAATTTAATCACTAAACTGATAAATGCAATTATAAGGGAGATATCTGTCCCAAATGACTGGTTGAAGAGCGTAATAGTAAATAGTTATAAAGGGAAGGGTGATTCCTGAGTTCGGAGCAACTATCGGGGTCTGAAGTTGCTGGACCATGAAATGAAAGTGGTGGAGAGTCCTGGATAAATTGATGACAGACTTAATACACATGAAATGCAATTTAGTTTCATGCCAGGAAGGGGCACGATGGAGGCAATTACAGGAAAAATATGTGGGGAAGAATAAGTAACTACTTTCTATTTGTAGATTTGGAGAAGGCATTCAATATGGTGCAATGGTCCATGAGAAAGTTACGTGTGGAGGATTGGTTTGTTCTGGTAGTCATGGCAATCCATGATGGGCCAAAAACCCTAGCTGTGAGGATAAATGGAGTGCAGAGTGAGGATGTTGAAGTGAAAGTGTGTGTTCATCAGGGGTCAGTCTTGAGCCCAATCCTGTTCATCATGGTTCATGGCTATATCACAGTAATTTAGAGGCAGCTCATCTTGGAAACTCCTGTATGCTGATGACCTCATGCTGGAAGCCGACAGTGTGGAAGAGGTAATGGGTAAATATACAGAATGGAAGGAGGAGGCCAGAGGACTGAAAATGAATACAGGGAAAACGAAAGTACTTATTGGTGGTGAAGGAAGGAAGTTTGGAAAAAAGAGGGAGGTGGCCCTTTGCTGTCTGTAGAAAAGGTGGTGGTAGCAATTCAACATTGTGTAAATCCTGTAACTGCTGGGTGCACAAAAGGTGTAGTGGCATCAGAAGTAGACTGCAGGTGCTTCCTGACTTCAAATGTGCTGTTTGTGCAGGTAAACAAGTGGCTCCAGTTCGAGTATAAAGGTTAGTTTTTATGGGGATATATCCCTGGAATGTGTCGATAAACTCTGTTACCTTGGTGACATGATTGGTGCAGTGGTGGTGTTGAAGCAGCAGTGATTGCAAGAATTAGAGTGGCTGGAGGAAGTTTAGGGAGTTGTTACCCCAAGTGACATCAAGAGGGACCTCTCTCCAAATAAAGGGAAAACTTTATGCAGCTTTCCAGAAGTGTGTTGCTGTATGGCAGTGAAATATGGGTGATCAAAAAGGAGGACAAACGGAGGTGTGAACGAAATGAAATGAGAATGGTGAGGTGGATGTGTAATGTGACACTGAAGCATCAGGAGTGAGGTACATTCCCAGCCTATGCTTCTCCCCACTCGGTCCTACCCCCAGCTCACCTCCGAGCACATATTCACCACCATCTGCCATTACATAGAGATCTGCCGTTTTGTCCAATTTTCCCATGTGCGTTCAAATTGAAAATAAAACCTTTTAACACTCAAATTTGAGTTTAAAATTTCCTGGGGATGGTGTCAGAACAATTCCCGCACTCTTGATCACCAGATGTCATGTCTGAGGTTCCATTGACACAGTATACCTCAGCCTCTGGACCTTTCATCCTGGGAAATGGCTAACAGGCTCTATTCATGTACTGCGTTCAATTATATTGATCAACTTTGTTGTATACAACTCTTATTGAAATTATTATACACCTCAAACACGTTTTCCTCCCCTTTAAAGAGTTTATTTGTAAATAAAAGTACAGGGACGGGGATATATGAGACACTATCATAAACAGTACGAACCAAGCGATCAATGGACATAGATAGAAATGAGGGGGAACGCAAACTTGTGTACAAGGAATAATTAATATGCACCGCTAAGGTGCCGACAATACCGATTCAAATGAACAATGGGGCAAGCGAGGTCCTGGATGGCACAAAGTGACTGGTATTTGCAGGTCGCTGATGCACAGGCAAAGTGCTGCTCAGTACGGGCAATGTCACAGGATGATTAATGGATTAAAGTTCAGCTCCAGCCTCCAACTCTCCGTGCGTGTCCAGTGCCAGTCCCCGTGCCTCTGTCCTGACCTCCTTTCTCCACCCCTGGTCCTCTGGCCCTCCCTCCGTACTTCAGAACTGCCTTTTTCCTGTCGCAGGCCCTGTTATTTGTTTCCCGATCATTGTGGGAGATCCATACTCCAGGCTATCCCACCCACGGGACGACCCAAATAAAAAACAGTCTTCTGGTCTTCTTCCAGGCTCCACTGCCTGTTTTGCTGCCATGACTCGCACACATTGGCCAGACAGATTGTGACGATCCTACTGAGCCACCTCAATTTGCCTTAAAACTTCAATCCCTCGCCTGGCCTCACCCTACATATGGTCAGACATTTTACGACCTTATTCTGTCGACACTTCCTGTAAATTACATACGCTGCCGAATTAGCGTCATGTGTAACAAAAGACTTACTCTGACAGGTCCCTGTTACATGGCAGTCTAACCTACTCAAAACACATGGACAATGTTACACTTACCACAGTCTCGCTCTGGAGACCCTGCCTCCCCTCTCCCCCCCCTTGTCAATGTAACAATATCCTAATGTCCAACTTTCAAAGATTTATGGGAGTCGTCAACATAAAATAAGAGATTTCATGCAGATAAGTGGAATAAAGGCTGCATACATTTGGATCCGTTCTTTGGCAAATTTCAATTGCAATAAGGAATTTCTCCTGATTTGTATTTTGATCCACATTGTTTTTGTTTTTTTGTCCTGCAGTGGAGTGTAGTCGGGGACACGTTTCCTGTGGGGTGTGCTCTGCAGAAGTCTGTCATCTATCATTCCACGTCTTTTGAAGAGAACCCAGATATTAAGGACCCTCGCTACAAGTGAGATATTTCAGACAGTGTATGTTGATAAAATATAATCTGTGGACTAAGTCATTGTGATTCTGAGGTTGTTTTTAAAAACAGAATGAGAAGAGAGAGATGGTAGGATTTATCATTTGGCTACGAATTTTTTAATATGGCTGCCCAAGACCTAACCTCGATGTGCAGTGGCCTACAAAAGTATTCACCCCCTCCAAAGTTTTCACATTTTGATGCCACCTGAGCTTATTTCATGATGCTTTCAAATCAAACATAATATATAGTCTTCACAAACTACTCCGGAAGTGGTGGAGAAGCACCGTTCAGGAGAGGGTTATAAGAACATTTCAAAGTCACTCATTATCCCTTTGAGTACGGTGAAATCCATCATTAAGAAGTGGAAGACGTATCAGTATCATACTACCCAGATTCTACCCAGGTCAGGTCACCCATCCAAACTCAGCAGCCAGGCAAGCAGGAAAATGGTTTGGGGGATGTCATTGCAAATCCAAAAATGACTTTGAAAGATCTGCAAGGCTCTGCGTCCGAGATGGGGGTTAGTGTTCATCAATCAACAATATCCCATTCCATTCACAAAGCTAGCCTCTCTGGACAGGTAGCAATAAAGAAGTCATTACTGAAAAAGATGAATCTAAAAGCTCGCATGGAGTTTTTGAAAAAGAAACTTAATGATACTGCAGGCATTGTGGAGAAACGTTTTGTGGTCAGATGAGACAAAATTGAACTTTTTTGTCTGAATTCAAAGCGTTACGTCTGGCGTAAGCCTAACAGTGCACATCACTCAGTCAACACCATCCCTACTCTCAAGCATGGTATTTGTGATAGCAGCATCACTTTATGGGGCTGCTGCTTTTCATCAGCAGAACTGGCAAGCTTGTCAGGATAGAAGGGCCAATGGACGGTGCAAAGTGTAGGAGAATCCTTGATGAAAACCTGTTTGAGTCGGCCATTAATCTGAAACTGGGTAAGAGATTCACATTTCAGCAGGCCAATGATCTGAAACACAAAGATAAAGCCACACTGGAGAGGCTGAACAAGAAGAAAATAAATGTTCTTGAGTGGCCCAGTCAAAGACCTGACTTGAACCCAATTGAACATTTATGGCGAGACTTGAAGACTGCAGTCCATCGACGATCCCCAGCAAACTTGGCAGAACTAGAGCAATTTTCACGTGAAGAATGGGCAAAGATTTCACTATCTCACTGTGTAAAGCTGGTGGAGACTGACCCAAAAAGCCTCAGTCATTTCTGCAATTTTGTGTGTCTACCCTCAGGAGAGCCATAAAACAACATCATTCTAATCTCAAGTCTGAACTAACCTGTCTCCATCCTCCTAATCCTGGTGGTGTCTAGTTAAGTCTGTTTTTGGTGTATGTTCCCCCTCCATCCCCTCCCTTTCCTCAAATGGCCACACAGCTGACACTGCACGTGAAAAGGCTGAATGCCTAAACTCCGAAAAGGCTGATTTCCTCAACTTCTAAATCTTGTGTCCCAAACCCATCACTTTCTGTACCCACCTCACCCAGTCACACCCAGCTGTTCCTGGACTCTGTGTTCTTTGCTCCTGACAAGGTGGAGAGTTTGCTGTCAAACCTCGACTAAGATTCTGCAACCAGTCCAGACGGCATCAGCCCATGTGTCCTAAAAACCTGCTCTGCTGCTCTTGCTCACCCTCTCTCTGTTCTATTCATCCTTTCATTTGCTCAAGGACATCTGCCTTCTGCTTGGAAATCAGCAAACATTACCGTTCTTCATAAAAAAGGTGCAGAAACAGATCCCTGCAACAACAGACCAATCAACCTTTCACCAATCATCAGCACGGTTATGGAATCCATCATCGCTTCAGATATAAAATCCTTCCTCTTCTTCAATGGCTTGATTTCCAATCATCAATTTGGATTCAGACCAGGTCACTCTACCCTGGATAGGCTGCTTCTGCTCTCCGAACAATAGATAGAGGTAATCAATGCCAGACATGAAATCAGAGCCATCTCCCAACACATCATATTGTGAGCCTTCGATACAGTCTGGCACCCTGCCCTGCAAATAAACCTCTCTTTGTATGGTATCCAAGGACACCTCCACTCATGGCTCACAGACTTTCTCTCCTGGCGCAGTCACCGTGTGGCCCTAAATGGAGTTCTTTCATCCCCTCTTCCTGTCCAGGCTGGAGTTCCTCAAGGCAGTGTTCTGGGCCCTGTTCTTTTTCTGGTTTTCATCAATGATCTCGTCGACTCTCTGGAAAATCCTCTTTATCTCTTTGGTGATGACTCCACCCTCTGTTGTACCATCTGTCATCCCTCAGATTGGCAAGCAGCAGCCTTTTCACTCTCTGTAGATCTGGATACAATCATAAGCTGGTCTGACATGTGGGAACATGTCTTTCAACCCTGACAAATCTCATGCACTCACAATGTCCCTCCGAAAGGACCGTCTGGAACCCCCCTCCCCCATCTACCTTCTAAAAAAATCTTATTGACGAAGTCTTCATTCAAGCTTCTGGGTCTCTCTATCTGCCATGATCTTTCCTGGGAAAGCTACATTTCCAACCTGGCCTCCAAAGCCAGTCGCCAACCTGGCATCCTCCGTCGTGCAATGTCCTTCCTCGGCCCACCTGAGCTCCTGACCACATACAAAGTTTTCGTCCGCAGACTGATGGAGTACTGCTCTTCCCTCTGGGCTGGTGCTTCTGCCTCTCACCTTTCTCAGCTTCACACTGTGGAAACCCAAGGCATTTAGGATCATTGGTATCTCCCGCAATGAGGCTGAGTCTTTCAGTCTCTTACTCTCTCACCGCAGGCAGGTCGGTGGTCTTTATGTCTTCTATTGTCTCCTCTCTGGCCTCGCTCCCCCTTCTCCATCTGAGATATGTCCCCCCCCCTCCAACCCCATATTTCCGCAAGGAGCTCAAGATCGGCGACCAACCCCCTTCTGGTAAAACTACCAAAATCAAGAATCGCTGCTCACCTTCATTCTTTCATTCCATTTTTGTCCTACCTTTGGAACAAACTCCCACACTCTCTTCAATGTCACTCTTCCCTCCAGGTCTTCAAAACAGCTGTTCACGACCACCTCTTATCTTCCCCCATCCAAAACCACGATCTTTTCTACCCCCGTTAATCCACCCCAAACCCACCTCCTTCAAATTCCCGACTTTCCTTTGATTGTGGAATTGTCTGTCTTTGTTGTCTTGTCTTCCTCATTTCAGTCTTTCATATGTACTGTCTACCTCTTTAGTAGTCTGGAACATCATTTAGTTCCTCCATTTTCTCAGACCCTTCCATAAACAAGTACAAATGTGTCCAAGAGCCACGTCCTTAAGGTTTTGTCTTCACCAGAAGAAGAAGAACAACAACAACAAGAAGGACAAAAAAAAAACAACAACAACTTCCGATATTTCGACACGTGCCTTGATGCAGCCAATAGCGAGACCCGTCATGGACGATCGTCGTTCATGACGAGAAAATAGTGTATTTACGAAATTACAATACATTAAATGGAATGATCTTTAAATAGTAACGCGAACTTTTCGAAACTTTAAAGCAAATGTCCGAATATATTTAAAAGTTCATGATAGACGCTCTCAAAAGGCACCCTCAATGCGAGGATGTGTACAGGTGTTTAGTATTTAAGGAGATCCGGATCCTCTATATAAAAGAGCCGAGTCCTAAAGGTTTTGTCTTCACAAGAAGAAGAAGAACAAGAAGAAGAACAAGAACAAGAACAAGAACAAGAAGAAGAGCAAGAACAACGCAGAGCTCTCTTGGAGCCACGTCTCACGGCTAAAAAGGTGGAATTGATAAAAGGCTACAAACTGCTTTTCTTCTTCATTGCATTGCGTTGTCGGATTAACTTCACGATAGCCACCTCCAAGACTTTTGATGGTTAAGAATTTTTTTTTCCCCTTCTGATTTCCTCCAAAATTTTAGTTACAAAGATGTAATTGATCTGATGTATTTAGGCCCATGATCAAGTTTGGCTAAAAAGGCCTGAAACAGCTACTTCTGTCATAACAAAAGTAGAATACGAAGAAAAAAAATGATTGTTTAGTTACAAGGTTAAAGTTGATGCAACACAGCTGACTAGGTATAACAAGCACGTTCTCATCAATGTCTGTCATTAACTTTTTTTAAGATTGGCCATATTGCTTGCAGCTCACCCCTCTTTTCCTATTCATTTATTGCATCAATAAGCCTGATTCTCGTCATTGTAATTATTCATTCAAATATTTTCGCACCCGACAGCACCTTGTATGGAATGTACGCACCATGCTGCGGACTCGATAATGTGCTATTGTCTTGGGGACACGATGGTATGTCACACAATCATTGATAATCCCAACAGTCATACTCTCTTACTTTTGTCAAATTCCACATACAGTACTACAAACCTTCACAATACACCCATCATAAATGATTTGTGCTAACTTAAACCACTCAAAAAAATATAAAATGATTCCTTAAACTGAGTTTGACATAAACTTCAGTGTTAACTATTCAATATTGACCTTCTATAAAATACTTTCTGAGCACAAAAGAGTGAATTTATGACTCCCACAGAACTTGGTTTGCATTTGGTGTCCAGCATTACACCGTGTTATTTAAGCATGAGTTTTGCAATATTTAGTAATCTTGAAATAGTTTTTCTGTGTTGACTTGTGGTATATATTTTGTCGCCTTCTCCAACATTTTAATTGTTTGAATTATGCTTTGGCCTGACTACACTGAGTCCTCGACTTACACTCCTTCAATTAGGTTTTTCATTTTTTTTGACTTAACACCTTAGACAAAGTACTGAATAATTTCCTATTTATGCCTCATAATTTTTCGAGTCAACGTATTTTTCACGTGGAATTTTTTTTTAATTTTGTGCCTGTGAGCAAAGGAAACGGAGGTATGACGTAAAGTACAGTCCACCACTGCTCTCACCTTCAGTCGCACAATCTGTACTACATTCATGAGAGGTATCATCTGACCTTCACTTGTATTTTTAAACTTCATCATGAGTGGTAAATGACCCTCAAGTTCATTAACTGAGAGTCGCACGAAGAAGGCTCGTAAAGAAGCTATTAGTTTGGCCATTAAAATGGACATGGTGAAGCAAATTCGAGTGTGGGGAGCATTTTGTGAACATCGCCCACACAATCAGCCTTACTCCCTCGATTGTAAGGCCAATTACGAGAAACGCTGCCGAAATAAAGTCGAGTGCCTCATCGTCTCAGAAACCACTCCACCCACACCAGCACCTTCCAGGACTGGACACTGGCTGTGCATCAGATTTTGATGAATACGGTACACATTTACTTAAAACCATCCATAATTTATGAATTTTAAAACATTAATTTATGTTATTTATTTATAGGAACTGTATTTACACATTTACTGTCTTTACTTAGGTTAGAGTTGAGTAAGAACCAGAAATTTCTGCCCAGGAACACATCTTCAACTTATAACACCAGCGGACACCCCGTCCTCAGGGTGAAAGTGCCCATTTCAGCCCACTGAACAAGGATGACTGCTTTCTGTCCGGGGAGTCAAAGAAACGTAAAATTGTCAAAGATAGCACCACAATCAGTCCAGTCATCACCAGGATGAGTCACGAGGTGAAGAAAGTGTCAGATAGACACAACACCGTAATCACCAATATTGTAACCCACGTGAGGTGCCCATCACAACATGCTGGCATAGCCTCCCAGGCGACCCACGCTGCAGAGCTCTTCACTTAACACGGACCTGGTGTTTCTGGCTGCACTTTCCGAGCACATGTGTGCGCTGGATGCCCAACTGTCTTTCTCTGCAGACTCGGCACACACTCCATGTGTGTATTCACCTGTCTTTCCAAGCAAGTGGAGTGTCAAACCTATTCACATATTGTTAAATGGCGATTAGCACATACTCATGATTCATGCTACTGCCATCTGAAGTGTCCGTCGCCGGTGCATTGCACCACTGCCATTGCTGCTCCACAGGTGGCAGTGGGCGTCTGTGGTGACTGTGTAGTGATTGTGGTATTGGCAGTAGTAGAGGCAGGTGAAAATGTGGTTACGGTGGCGTGGTGGTTGAGCAATGGTGAATGCATAGCGAGCTTGTTTAATATTATAAGGATGTGGAGTGATAGATAATAAAGGTGTGTTGTTGATGTGTGTTGTAGCGTTTGTGGATAGAGTGTAATGAAGGTTGAAGTGATGTGTCAGTTTGGTTGTGGCACGGGATTCAAACTGGAATTTGATTCGTATATGAAAATTAGCTGTGTGTGCTTCAAATGCTCCATGTGTGGTGAGAGATTTGTGTGCAAGGAATTAAAATGGTGAAGAATGGGGAAAAATCTACCTTATCCCACACAACACATATTGACCCATACAATCCATGAGACATAAGGGAAGGACGAACTAAAACAAGTAATAACGAAATAACTATATCGGGCCACTATATGCTATGTGCCATTGCCTTGGGGTGGTGGCTCCCAGAACTGTCAAACTATGTTTATACACTACATAGCCAAAAGTATGCGGATACCCCTTCTAATTAGTGGATTTGGCTATTTCAGCCACACCCATTGCTGGCAGGTATATAAAATCAAGCAAAGGGGGCACCAACTCCATATTAATGCCCACGATTTTGGAATAAGATGTTGGAAGAACAGGTGTCCACATACATTTGGCCATGTTGTGTGTGTGTGTGTGTGTGTGTGTATGCGTGCATGTGCGTGTATATCTTATGTCTAGACGTGTGTGTGTGTGTGTGTGTGTGTGTGTGTGTGTGTGTGTGTGTGTGTGTGTGTGTGTGTGTGTGTGTGTGTGTGTGTGTGTGTGTGTGTGTGTGTGTGTGTGTGTGTCACATGCATCCCTCCCTCCCACAGTGAATAGCAACATTTGGTGAGGTGTCGCTCTCCCCACCACCCAACTCCCCCTTCTTCATTTTGTCTCTGTCTCTGTGTCTCTCTCTCTCTCTCTCTCTCTCTCTCTCTCTCTCTCTCTCTCTCTCTCTCTGTCTCTCTCTCTCTCTCTCTCTCTCTCTCTCTCTGTCTCTCTCTCTCTCTGTCTCTCTCTCTGTCTCTCTCTCTGTCTCTCTCTCTGTCTCTCTCTGTCTCTGTCTCTGTCTCTCTCTCACTCTCTCACTCTCTCTCACTCTCTCTCACTCTCTCTCACTCTCTCTCACTCTCTCTCTCTCTCTCTCTCTCTCTCTCTCTCTCTCTCCCACCTCCTCCCACTTTACTGACCCATCAGCGAAGTGACTGGTTATATTTGCTCATATATAATAACTCGTTGGATGTCTGTCTGTCTGTTCACGTTTTTTTGCAAGGACCGCTGGACCGACAACCACCAAATTTGATACACAGACCAAGTCCGACCCGGGAGTTGGACAAAGTGTATTTTCATCCACAACCTCAGCCTTTAAAGACCCTGATGAACAACAAGACCATTTTTTCACATGCTTGAGAGAAGACTTTTTACTTGCTTGAGAGATAAGACCCCTGAAGACCCACAAGACCCTTAAGACCATTGAATTCCCCGAACACATATCGCGTGATATCCCTCGACATATTGTGTGCTTTCAATATGGTCTGGCACCCTGCCTGGCTCACCAAACTTTCTTCCTATGGTATCCAAGGCCATCTTCACTCATGGTTTGCAGACTTCCTCTCCTGTCGCAGCTAACGTGTGGCCCTAAATGGAATTCTCTCATCCCCTCTTCCTGTCCATGCTGGAGTTCCTCAAGGCAGCGTTCTGGGCCCTGTTATTTTTCTGGTCTTCATCAATAATAATCTCTCTGACTCTCTGGAAAATCCTCTATCTCTTTGGTGGTGAGTCCACCCTCTGTTGTACCATCTGCATCCCTCAGACCGGCAAGCAGCAGTTTCTTCGCTCTCTGCAGATCTGGATAAAATCACAAACTGGTCCAACATGTGGAACATGTCTTTCAATCCGGACAAATCTCACACTCTCACGATGTCTCTCCGAAAGGACCGTTTGGAACCCCCCCTCCCCCCCAATCTACTTTCTCAACAATCCTCTGGAAGAAGTCCTTTCATTCAAGCTTCTGGGTCTCACTATCTGCCATGATCTTTCCTGGGAAAGCCACATTTCCAACCTGGCCTCCAAGGCCAGTCGCCGAATGGGAATCCTCCGCAGTGCAAAGTCCTTCCTCAGCCCACCTGAGCTCCTGGCCACATACAAAGCTTTCATCCGCAACCTGATGGAGTACTGCTCTCCCCTCTGGGCTGGTGCTCCTGCCTCCCACCTTTCTTGGCTTCCCGCTGTGGAAACCAAGGCATTTAGGATCATTGGTATCTCCGGCGATGAGGGTGAGTCTTTGGGCCTCTCACTCTCTCACCGCAGGCAGGTCGGTGGTCTTTCTGTCTTCTACCGTTTCCTCTCTGGTCTTGCCCCCCCTCCCCCTTTGCTCTGTGTGCGATATGTCTCTCCCATATTTCCGCAAGGCACTCAAGGTCCGCAAGCAACCGCCTTCTGGTAAAACTCCCAAAATCACGAATCACTGCTCACCTTCACTCTTTCATTCCTCTTTTTTCCCCACCTTTGGAATAAATTCCCACACCCTCTTCAATCCCATTCTTCTCTCCAGGCCTTTAAAACAGCTGTTCACCACCACCACCTCTTATCTTCCCCCATCCAAAACATTGATCTTTTCTGCCCCTGTTAATTCACCCACTGGTGTTCCCTTAAGACCCCTTTTCCCACTGGTGTTCTGGCTCTCCTGCCCCAACACAGTTCCCCCCTCCCCCACCTCCCTCACTCCATCGGTTTTCCTGACCCTGTTCCATCTGTACCTGTTTGTGGTGAGGATGTTGAGGTCACGGAGAGATTGACGTGGCAGTGATATTAATGGCTCCGCTGGCTATGAACCAGAGGTCAATAGACATCTGGGTCAGGCATGGGGAGTCATGGATTCACTCGATCATGGGGTGTGGCGCTGCCGGGACCTGTGCAGGAGGACGAAAGTCAGAGTTTTCAGGTCCTTGGTGCTTCCAGTCTTGCTCTACAGATGTGAGACTTGGACTCTGACCAGGGATCTGAGATGGAGACAATTCCTTTGGTACCAGGTCTCTTCAGACAAGCCTTGGCGATCGCTGGTCAGACTTTGTGTCCAATGAGTGGTTGATGAGAGAGACTCAAATGAGATTTGTTACCTGCCTAGGTCGTGAGCATCACCTGCGGCTGCATGTACATGTGGCTTGTTTTCCTGACGCTGATCCTACTCACCAGATTCTCTCAGCGAGGGAGCCTCGTGAGTGGAGGAGGCCAATGGGCTGAGCACGTACCTCGTAGTTGCAGCAAGTTTATCAACATCTCAAGGAGATGGGGATGGCCAGATGGAGGCCTCTGGAGTACTGGCAGAAAGTGGACACAGCAATGCACTGCTCTGGCGCATGCTCCCACACCTGACCTGAACTGATCCCACATGATCTTGCGTCAAACCAAAACAGCAGTGCAAGTTTCATTTTTGTAGCATTGATGGTTAAATACCCATTGTTACTTTTCAAAGAATGATTCTAATGCAAATACTTCCTGTATTATGTTCCACCTTCAATAAACAATACAGTACAGTATCATAATATTAAAATAACCATTGTTGATTCTATTTTATTATCATTATGATTGTGCTATTAAGGTTCTTGCAATGAAAGATGTAAGATCTTTCACAAGCATCCATTGATGTTTTTATTGTGTTGCTAGCATGTTAACAAATAGTTCACTTGATGTACAATGCATTTCTTTTCCAGAGTACCTGTATCAAGTGCTGAAATTCAATGGCTGCACGATCCCTCTGGAGGTAGGCAGCGAATTTTCTAATGATTTTTGTATGTAAGACATGTTCACCATCGTCTCGTACACGTCCAATTAACTTTCTTGGGGAACGATGCACCAATAAAGTACTGTGACCTTGATGATCCAAAAGACTGAACTGCAATATGAATCTCATCAATGTCTTTTAAAATCTATAAACCACTTTTAGAACATTGTAATCCTGCATTTTTTTTTAAACAAAGTTGATTAATTACCTTTAACTTTTCCTGACATTCCATAGCATTTTTATGATGAAGTTATGAAACAACTGAAATGCCTTATCTGTAAGTCTGTCTTTCAAACCCTGGATTTTCAGAAAGGCTGAGGAGTGACATTTTTGCGCAATCTGCAGAAACTGTTCTTGCTACTACTAAAATGTAAAATTATAAAATAATTCATTTAAAATTTTTGTCCTTCAACAAGCTGACTTGTTTGTTAATCTTTTGCATGATTTTACATTTTATCCATTCTTTCCTCCAAGGTGGTCAATCAGACCTTTATAAAACAAAGATATCTATATTCATTATTACCTCTGCCACCGAAGGTGAAGAAGGTTATGTTTTCACCCAATGGGTCGTGCTCAGCACATTGGCCTTTCACTTTCTGTCTGTTTGTCTGTTTGTCTATGTTCAGAGTATCTCAAAACGTTGTAGACTGATCTGAATGAAATTTTTTGAACAGGTTGGGTGTGTGACAAGAACGAACTGATTAGATTTTGGTGAAGATCCGGATCCGGATCCGACTACTAGAATTTTAAAAGTGATTCTTCACCATTGAGAGATAGGGCCAAAAACGATATGTAACACGATATCTCAAAAAGTTGTGGACGGATTTGGACGAAACTTGCTGGACACATTGGGTGTGTCGCAAGGACAAATTGATTCGATTTCGGTGAAGATCCGAATCCGGATCTGGATGCGATAATTATTTAATTTTTAAAGTGATTCTTCACCATTGAGAGATAAGGCCACTCCCCCAAAACTGACCTTGTTCCAAGTTTCCAGTTTTTCCTCTCTGAGAGTTTGCTTCTGTATCCATGTTGTCCACCCTGTGTGTCCTCCCCTACCCCTAATTCTTCCCCACATACCTTCTTTCTCCAAGTCTCCCTCTATTTTATCCCTCATCCCTGCTGTTGGTGTGTTCCCATCCCCCCTTCTTTCTGCTGTTCATTTTGTTCTGTTATGTCTTGATTTGTTCTATGTTCTCGGTCCTCCACAAGCCACAACTTTGCATAGAAAAAAGAAAGATGATAATCCACGAAGAATTATAAAGTTAAACTCTTTTTCCATCATGTGTTAAACTAACAGTCTGTTTGATCCGTCAGGAAGAATACACCCCAGAACTACTCCGGTAAAGGAAACTACTTATTTATTAGTGACTACTTTTTTAGTGATCCTCAGTGACTACATATTTTCAGATTAATAGCATTGCCATGAAGTATTTCAATGAATATTTATATGATTTTTTTCGATACAAATAAAAGTCTCCGCTCGTGGAATAGCTAGCGCACTGAACGGATCAGGACGTAATAGACAAAAACAGGACGCAAAACGCACATGCATGGAGAAGGAAACTCCAAGGAGGAAAAGCTGGAAAATTAGGAGGGATTTGGGTGGGATTAATGAGGGTATAAAAGATCATGGTTTTGTAATATGTAACAATATGAGATGGTGGTGAACAGCTGTCTTGAAGACCTGGAGGGAAGAATGAGATTAAAGAGGATGTGGAAGTTAATTCCACAGATGGGGAAAAAAGAGGACCAAATGAGTGGAGGTGAGCATTGATCCTGGATTTAGGTAGTTTTACCAGAGGAGGGTTAATGTGGACCGTGTGAGCCCCACAGAAAGGAAGCAGAAGAAGAAAGAGAGACCACCAACCTGTCTGCGATGGCGAAGTGGTAAGCCCATAGACTCAGCTTCAACGTGGGAGATTCCAATGATCTTGAAGGCCTTGGTTTCCAAGGCATCAAACTAAGCAAGATGTGATGCAGGGGAGCCAGCCCAAAGGGGAGAGCAGTACTCTATCAAGCTGTGGATGAAGGTCTCGTCGGTGGAAAGGAGTTCAGGTGTGCCAAGAAAGACTGTATGATGTAGGGAGCCAAGTCGGCGGCAGGCTTTGGAGTCCAACGTTGAAATGTGGTTTGCCCAAGAAAGATCATGGCTGATAGTGAGACGTGGGAGTTTGAATGACTGAACCTCCTCAAGAGGATTGTAGGAAAGTAGATAGGAGTGGTTGGGGGTGGGAGGGAGGGGTTAGTTGCCAGAAGGTCCTTGAAGAAAGAAAGAGAGAGTGAGAGTGGGAGATTTGTCAGGATTGAAAGACATACCGTATTCCAAGTGTTTGACCAACCTGTAAGTTTTTTCAAGGTCGGAAGAGAGGGAAAAGGCTGCTGCCTGCCTACATGAAGGATGAGGAATGTCATGACAGAGAGTGGAGTGATCAGAAAATAGATAAAGAGGATTTTCCAGCGAGTCAGAGAGATCATTAATGAAGATCATGAATCGAACTGGGCCCAGAACACTGCCTTGGAGCACTCCAGCCTTGACAGGGAGAGATGACAACAGGGTTCCATTGAGTACTAAACGTTGGCTCTGACAGTGGAGGAAATCAATAAGCCATGTGTGGAGTTTGCCTTGGATGCCATCGGCAGACAGTTTGGAGAGTAAGGCAGGATGCCAGAATGTATCAAAAGCAAGAGATTTGTCCAGAGAGACTGCCCTGATCTCATGTTCTGTATACTAGAAGCACCCGCTCCCTTCGGGGGCCGTCAAGCGGGTCATGTTATTATATTTATGCCTATTTTACTCCAAGGGGTCCAGGATTACACACCCAAAAAATGGTTGCGATCGGTTCAGTGGTTTTTGCTGTACCTGGGAGCAGACAGATGGACAGACGGTAAATTATAGTAAGATGTGTTTGAACACCCAAATCCTTCCTCCAGCCACTTTTAACTGTGATGCAGAAACTGTGTGTTAGTTTGGTGGACCCAGCTTCACTTGCTTGACCTTGTTTTCCATCCAACCCGACACTTTGACTGACACACACACACACACACACACACACACACACACACACACACACACACACACACACACACACACACACACACACACACACACACACACACAACAACTTTACCCTTTCTCTTCCTGTTCTTATCACCAGGGAATGTACATGGTGCGTTTCCACTCTTTTTACCCATGGCATACTGGTGGAGATTATGACCACTTATGCAATGAACAGGACAGACGGATGCTTCCATGGGTGAAAGAGTTCAGGTATGTTCTCATGCCTCCACGATCATTCTCAACAGAACTGGGGCTAATTATTGCACCACTTACATTTTAACTGCAGCATTTGCATATTTATAGCTTTACAATTAAGTAAGTACACGAGAATTCTATAAACGGCCAACAAATGGGAAAATGGTTTGGTAAATACAAGGTTAAATGCAATAACATTCATAGCCTTTATAACAAAAACTTTCATTACAAAATCTTCTGGGAAAATAGAACATAAATATTACACGCACGCACGGATATATATATATATATATATATATATATATATATATATATATATATATATATATATATATATATATATATATATATATATATATATATATATATATATATATATATATAAAGACCACAAGGGGAAAAACCAGAGATGTCACTTTATATAAATTTCAGGGTTATTGTACCTGCCAATAGTTGGCAACATAAGGTTTCCTCTCACAATATTACTTTAACAAATAACCAGGGGTGTCACATAATTTATATGGTATAAAGTTTAGCCGTGCAATGAAAAAACAAGTGTTGTCAAAGCTGAACAAGTAGAAACTCAGAGTTGTCAGTACTTTACTCCTGGTTATCTCCCTTTCATTCATGTTAACTGTTCCACCATAATATTGAGAGTTGAGAAACTAAAAAATGAAAGGTTGTAAAACTTTCACAGCATAAACTCTGAGCACTACAATGGCATATTTGGTTATATCATGGGCTCTGTTGTTGGTGCATATCGTGGTTCAAGCCTGGTCAAACCTTTATTGTGACTTTTATGGGACCCACGCCCTGGCTTAATGGTTAGCGCATATGAGTACCCATCCTCATTCGATGTACCCACCGCCCAATCAACCTGCTTAGGTATATGAGGGAGTCACATGAGGTGACTTCGGCTATCGCAGGGGTGGTTTATCCTTGGTTTCCTCCCGGTTTTCCATCATATTAAGTAGTACGGAGTAAGAAATGGAGAATCCATAGTCATATAAGTGAAATACCCTTGAGTATGGTGTTGAACACCAATCAAACAAAAAAACAATGACCGTTTCATGTTGAAAAAAATAATCTGTGATCACCAAAGACATGTAATGTATGCTAATAACCAACAAGCATGAATTTGCTACACATCCTGGGTTAAAATTGCATGGCAATTATTAAACAAGGGAATAACCAGTGATGTCAGTTTGCAACATTGATTCGTTCTTTGCTCTTAAATTAAATAACCCAGAAGCTTGGCAAATTCTACATGCTTAATTTGATCGGCCAATGATCACTCTTCCTTTTACTGGAAAAGAAATCTATATGACAGTTATTAAACAGTCCACTAAAGTCTTGAAACTTTGTTTTTCAGTTTCTTCAAAATTGACTTATCCTGACATCTCTGGTTTTCCCCTTGTGGTCTTCATATGTATATATGTATATATGCATATATATATATATGGGTATATATGTATATATATATATATATATATATATATATATATATATGTGTACACTATATATATATATATATATATATATATATATATATATATATATATATATATATATATGTATATATGTATATGAGGCCCCGCGAGGAGGAGTGATGTAAGCGCCATTTTTTTAATGATATGATGATGATAGGCTCGGATGATAGGGGAAGGGTTAAAATAGTGCTTTTTGGCATTAACTCCAAAATGGCCGATGTGGCCCTTACATCACTCCTCCTCGCGGCGCCTCATATGTATGTATGTATGTATGTATATATATATATATATATATATATATATATATATATATATATATATATATATATATATATATATATATATATATATATATTTTAGGGTGCATCAAACGCCCCCTTTTTTGCGAAAGCTTGAAAAACATAACGGCGATAGGACAGATGTGTTCATATACATGAAAAAACATTTCTCATTTTTTTTCAGAATTTTCGGTCATCATCTTGGGGGGTCCACATCGGGTTCAAAGTTCAGGCACGCAGCTCCTACGCATTTCTCAGAATAAGTGTTATTTTTCACTGTGTAGTGATCAAAACTTGTGTCTGGTGGTGAAATAATTCTGACATATCAATGTACTGCTCCTTTGGTGATGTTTGTAACATGGTTGGCTTGTAATTTGTTGGCACAGTTAACCGGAAAATGGTATTTTTCCCCAGAAATTGTGTTTTCCCGGAGGATTGTGTACATGCGCCATACAACGATTTGTGTCTGTATAAAGAGCTCATACGCTATGGATCTGGGGACCCCCGAGGTTTCTGCATCTGCTCTCAAAGCTCGACAACGTCATCTTTGGTACTTAACAGCTGAGTTTGTGCCCTTAGCCTTATTCAGTGAGGATGTTCCAAGTGCAGAGAAGCGTCGACTGGCTGACCGGATCATCTCTGTCAAGCCTGATAGAGAGGAACTTGGACTATTGCCTATTGGGCGCTTTGGTACAGACTTCGGAAAGCCTCACTTCCCCAAGGACATTCACTTGACATCTAGCCTATCTGACTTTGTCTCAGTTGATTCTTGGTTTGTGTTCCGAGAACTTGAACTGGACGATTCATTCTTAACATATGAAGTGAGTGAGTGGCCAACACTTCCAGCCGATGTGGATTCAAAATCTAAAACCAAAGCACTCAATGTAACTAATGATGCAGCTGAACGTCCAATAAAGCTCGGAACGGACTGTCTCGGTGCAGCAAGGTCTGAAGAACACTTTCAGAATGTGCATCAAGTCACTGAGAATGACAGGAAAGAGAATCCGAACCTCCGGAAACGCATGAAACTTGATCATTAATGATATTATATTAATGATCATTAATGATACCTCGATATGAATACACATAATTCTGTGTAATAAAGCCTTGAATTTGACAAAACCGAGGCATTTATTACTACTTTGTTGTTTTTTTTCTGGGATAATCACCAGTTTCCCGCTTCTCCGGCAAATTTCCCGGAAAATTTGATTGGCTCGATATCACTGGAACATCAGCAAAGGAGCAGTACATTGATATGTCAGAATTATTTCACCACCGAATACAAGTTTTGATCACTATACAGTGAAAAACAACACTTATTCTGAAAAATACGCAGGAGCTGCGTGCCTGAACTTTGACCCCGATGTAGACCCCCAAGATGATGACCGAAAATTCTGAAAAAAATGAGTTTTTTTTTCCATGTATTTGAACACATCTGTCCTATCGCTGTTATGTTTTTCAAACTTTCGCAAAAAAGGGGGCATTTGATGCACCCTAATATATATATATATATATATATATATATATATATATATATATATGCATATTGTATATGTATATATATGTATATATATATATATATATATGCATATTGTATATGTATATATATATATATATATATATATATATATATATATATATATATATATATATATATATATATATATATATATATATATATATACATATACTGGGCGTAGTGGCATGCGCCTGTAATCCGACTACTTGGAGGCTTGGGTTGGAGGATCGCTTGAGGACGGGCGCTCTGTGCTCGATATGTATTCGATATATGTATCTGTGCGCTTTGAGAGGGTGTAGGGCAACCCGGAATCATGGCGAAACCCAATCCTTATTCCTGTGTCGTAAGAGGCGACCAGGGTTGGGTCAGGAAGGGCATCCGGTATAAAACCTGTGCCAAATCAGTATGCGGATCATAACGGATGATCCGCTGTGGCGAGCCCTAACGGGAGCAGCCAAAGGAATAACAACATATATGTATATATGTGTATATATGTATATGTATGTGGGTGTATATATATATATATATATATATATATATATATATATATATATATATATATATAAATATAGATATATATATATATATATATATATATATATATATATATATATATATACAGGGGGCTGAAAAAGTAGGTATACAGTAAGGATTATACCAGTATTACCAGTGTTATAATAGTGGTGCGAGGATTCATTTAATACTAGAATTCATTTAATTCATTAAAATCAAAAACATTTGAGGGATTAATATGTTTATTATTGGTATGTTATTATTGATATGCTTGTATAATCAATAAAATACATTTTGTGCGCACGTTTTGTTTTTCATTACTGTTTTCCCTACTTTTGCAGACCCCTGTATATGTACATATATATACATATACATATATATATATATATATATATATATATATATATATATATATATATATATATATATGCCTGGTGTTGGCTTAATAGTTCGGGTGGTGGGCTTGGGATCATCGGATCCTGATTTCAAATCCCACTCCGCTGTTGAATTAATATCAGGTGGGGTTGACTCTGCTTATCATCTTTCTGAGGTCAGCAAAATGATTGCCAGCATGCTGGTATACTGTCGGAGTGGCGACCCGTCCAGGATTGTGTCCAATAGCCAAGGAGACTGCTTAAGCAGCACCAACACTCTGCACAAAGTATGTTCTCAATGGGTGTATATATATATACATATATATCTATAGATGTATATATATATATATATATATATATATATATATATATATATATATATATATATATATATATATATATATATATATATACACATTTAAATCGAAAACATGTGGAGTGTGACAAGCACTCCCCCAATCTCTATTGGATATAGTCCCACACGTAATCGTCCTACATGTGTGAGATATAGTCCGTAGGTGAGGAGGGGCGAGACTCTGACCCCAAACCCCTCACCCCCCCCCCCACATCCAACCAGTGAAACTGAGTCGAAAGCCTGGTGGATTTATTTAATGTGGTGATGGTTCAGCATAGGCATGATGGGCCAAATGGCCTCCTTAACAAAGTTCCTTGTTAAGATTTATTGGTTTCGCATTGATGTGGTCACAAACCTCATCGCTTCCAACAGACATTATCATGGTAAGTATTTCTGTGCAGCAGAATCACATCTTTTCCTCATGCAATATAAAGATCCTACTTTGGTATTTTCTGTAAATTTCATAGCCTGGAGCGAACAGCGATGGGAAAATCCAAAAATTGATGCTAATTCAGTATTTCCTGACGTCGACACACGTTCTCCTGCCTGGCGGACATCTGATCACGATAACCAGATACAAAAGCTTGCAAAAGCACGTTAACTTCTCCAAAAATATCTCGTATAAAAAACTACCATGGAAGTAATTCACATAATCATGGTCATGATGTGTTCGCAGTGCACCCCATCTCGATGAAATGGGTTAAGAAACGAATTAGCATATTGGAATAGCACCTCTATTCCCTGTAATTGTAGCATGCATTTCTAATGACAAAAATAGAGAAACCTCCGCATGTGTCATTGCAAAAATACGGATTTCCAAATTTCACCCATGGTAGTAGTAGTAGTAGTAGTAGTAATAGTAGTAATAGTAGTAGTAGTAGCAGCAGCAGCAGCAGCAAGAGCAGCTGCTTTGTGTATATTGTTTGCAAGTTTCCATAATGTATATTACTAGTTATAGCTAGAACGGCACTCAGTGGAGTTGATAGTCTCGCCTCGCTCACTCATTCTAAACAAAAATACCCTTTTCAACTGAACATGCGACTGTTGTGGCCCATGTACCCATATCATCCATGCACCCTATTGTCACATACATTGCCATTTTCCATAACTTTATCGATTACTAGACGACCCGTGAACCCGTTGGGTTCCTGTTGTGACTGCGGTTGGTGAAAAAAAAATCATTTCAAGAAAAAATAAAAAAGATAGCTCCAGCGAACTGCACCGCTGAGGTTGTTTACATTGATCAAATTCTCCCGAAGAGTACTTGACTGAATTGGGAATTGATTTTTTAAATAATTTTTTTTCATTGCCCGAATTTAACGAAACTTGATACTGCACACTGCAGGAGAATGGTGAGTAAAGGTGGACCGAAAATTTTTGCAATATCGTGTACCATTTTGGCTGTATTTCAGGAACATACGTACATACAAAATGAGAGTTTTAGTAATATACTTGACGACCCGTGAACCCGTTGGGTTTCCTGTTGTGACAGCGGTTGATTTTAAAAAATCATTTCAAGAAAAAATAAAAAAGATAGCTCCAGCGAACTATACCGCTGTGGTTGTTTGCATTGATCAAATTCTCCCGAAGAGTAGTTGACTGAATCGGGAATTGATTTTTAAAATAACTTTTTTCGTTGCCCGATTTTAACGAAACTTGATACTGCACACCGCAAACAAATGGTGAGTAAGGCGACCCTAAATTTTTGCACTATTGTGTACCGTTTTGGCTGTATTTCAGGAACATACATACATACATACATACATACAAGATGAGAGTTTTAGTAATATATAGATAGAAGATAAAGAGTTGTGAAGTGTGACAAAATGACAAAAGTGCTATGAGACAGTGCCGATGATGATTCTGTCACTTATTTTAAATATTGTACCTCCATATGATAATTTCAATGACATCTTGGATGCTGTTGTCTTGTCTGTACTTGTTTGTGGTAAGGGTGTTGAGGTCACAGAGAGATTCAGTTACCTTGGCAGTGATATTGATTGTCTCTGCTGGCTGTGAGCCAGAGGACAACAGAGGTCTGGGTCGGCCTGGGGATTCATGGATTCACTGGATCATGGGGTGTGGCGCTGCCGGTACCTGTGTGGGAAGACAAAAGTCTGAGTCTTCAGGTTCTTGGTGCTTCCAGTCTTGCTCTGTGGATGTGAGACTTGGACTCTGACCAATAATCTGAGATGGAGACTTAATTCCTTTGGTACCAGGTCTCTTCAGAGAATCCTTGGCTATCGCTGGTCAGACAGACTTTGTGTCCAACGAGCGGTTGCTGAGAGACACTCAAATGAGATTTGTTACTTGGATAGTCCGTGAGTGTCAGCTGCGGCAGTATGAACATGTGGCGCTTTTTCCTGATGCTGATCCTGCTCACCAGATTATCTCAGCGAGGGAGTCTTGTGAGTGGAGGAGGCCAGTGGGCCGACCACGTGCCTCGTGGTTGCAGCAGATTGATCAGCATCTCAAGGAGATGGGGATGGGCCAGGCGTCTGCCTGGGGGGTGGCCAGACGGAGGCCCTTGGAGTACCGGCGGAAAGTGGACGCAGCGACGCGCTGCTCCGCCGCATGCTCCCATACCTGACCTGACCTGATATGATAACAAACATGTTGAAAAACTATTTACATACCTAATTTATCAGAAAGATCATCCCACAAAACAATTAAAATATGCACAAAACAGCTCATTGAATTGTCGCGGGGGGGGGGGGGTGCAAGGTAGGTCCCACTGGCCCCCGGCCTATAAGATCTTAAGCCAGCCACCTTAACTGTTAAACCAACACCAGACTTGTGTTGTTCATGAGAAGGGCAGATGGGGAGCCATGATTTAGTCTTATGTTTGCAGTAGCTCAGCACGTGGTGTACTTGTCCTGCCTCTCAGTCATGCTGAAGAGGAAAGAATCTTCTCACAAGTTCACAAGCGTAAAATCCATTGCCAAGGGAGTTTGTCAAATGAGGTCACGTGCTCTCCTGCCATGCAAAACCAACTTCTTTAAAACTCCAGGTTTTCAGTATTTGATCCTCCGAGAGATCTCGTCAGAAAGACTGAGAAAGCCTGTGGTGAATACAATGCCGAGCACAGTCACATGAAGTGACTCGTCCGTCGGGTCGTGGCCATGTCGGTTTGATTGATCTCTGCTCGTTTGGTGAGGTGAGAAAATGAGACCCCACCCTCGGGGGGGGGGCGTCTCGAAAGATTGTGAACCACGATTGGTGTGTGTGGGCATGTGGCCCCTTGTCATCCCGGGGCCCGGGACCCCGTGCAATTGCACAGGATGCACACCGCTAACGCCCCCTCTGGTTGGGCTACCACGTATGGCCTGTATGCACCATGGCATAGAGTCCACCAGCATCTGAAATTCTGCAGGAGAGATGCGGCACCATTCTTCCACAAGAAAGTCAATCAACTCACAACTGTTTGATGGAGGTGGAAAATGTTGTCTCGTGCGTCGTTCCAGAATATCCCATCAATGCCTGATTGGGTTCAGATCTGGTGACTGAGAAGGCCATGACATCTGGATAACATCAGTGTCATGCTCATCAAACCACTGGGTGACCCACACGTGCTCTGTGGATGGGGGCATTTGGAGGGGGAGGAGGAGGAGATCTCCTCTTGCAGGTTTGCTAGCTATAATTATAGGCAACCAGACCTGTGCAGCATTTTTATACATGATCCTAAACATGCTGGGATGTTATTTGCTTAATCAACACAGGGTCTACACCTGTGTGGAACCCATTGCTTGGTGTTCCTCATTTATCCAGGTGTTTCCATTTTCTTTTCCACTACTTGTATCTATGAATGAAGGAAAAGAAAAATTGGAAAATTGGCCAATTCTGCTTGTACTCCACATTGACTTGTCGGCCAAAAAAATGGTAGTTATTTCTCATATGACATTGCATGACACTATCTATGTATGTTTATATCATATCCAAGATGCCCTCTGATGTGACGTGATCACTCTTCTTCTTTGTATGCAACAGTAAATTCGATTTGTACACCAAGTGTGAAGAACTGCCTGATATTTCAGCAATGCGTCCATACTACGAGTCACTCATCGCCAAGTACTGTCCTGGAGTGCTGTGCTGGTGAACAAACTGCAGAAGGTCTTCAAATTTTTTTTTAATGGGAGATCAATCGTGCACTGTGAAAAATAGATGCAAATACTTGGGATTGAGGGGGAGTCCTTGCTTAGCACGGTTTCACACAAAGTTATTTCACTATAACATGGTTTTCCTTTGAGGAAATACTTTTTGCACAACTCGGAAGGGTGCCCGTTATTACACGCTTTCTGAGCGGTGGTTGATGACCTTTCTTGTGCTGCACAGCTGGCTGCATGGAATGATACAACTCGCATTTCAATCCTTTGCCCCGCCATCAAATCTTCGACCATCATTTCTTTTTATCGGTATTTTTCGGTGACATCCATTGAAATGATGATTGGTAAAGCATGAGTCACATTTGCTCTACGGCCAGGATACGGCGGCCGTACCCCCCCTGAATTGACAGAAACGTGTGGCGGCCGCAGAGTTTCTGAGGTGGCCTCAGGGTGGCCCTATGCCATATGGCTATCTTTTACAGGCTGTGGGGGGTCTCCGTGGAAATAAAGTGCGGAGTTATAACTTTTTTCATTTCTAGGTTGGCCGTAGCAATTCGACAAGCCATAGCCATGACGTAGATGTGTTCCATGTCGACCATACGTTGGGCGTATGGTGGGCTTGCGTTATTCGTGCGTTTTCCATAGGCTCTTATCAATGAAAAATGAATTTTGCCAACCCCCAAAAAATTACGGCGGCCGCACTATTTCCACGTTCGCCTGCGGTCGCCTTGCGGGCACCTTTAGGCTACCTTGCATCTGCCTTGAAATTTATATGGCCGCCGCAGGGACACCCTAAGGTCACCGTGCGACGTCAAATCAAAGACCGTACGGCACCCCCACGTTTTCGGTCTCCACAATTTATAAATACCCCATGTGGCTACCCAAAAAATAAAAACATATGTTACTGCTACATTGTGTGACCGTGGAAATACTGCGGCCGCCCTATACTTGCTAGTGGCCGTAGATTTTATAGACCCTACGGCCGCCGAGCCAAATGTGACTGAAGCATAAGCGACCAACCAGTGATAATTGTGCTTCTGTTTCATCGGACGTTAAATTGAAGGTACTGGAGCAATATAAAAAAGATGAATGCGCTGTAGACGAAGGATGCACTCTCGGTCTTCATGAATCCACATTAATAACAATCCATGCAAATACCGATATAATCAAAGCAAGTTGCAAAGGCATTACCCCTTTAAGTATTGTTACATTTACGTGCAGTGTATCCTTTCCTTAATCTCTCTCTTTCTCTCTATCTCTCTCCTGCCTCCTCTCACATGCAATCCTCACCTTTTACATTATTTCTTTGGGGAAAGTTGTTTTCACACAATGCATTTCGCTTAACGTAGTACTTCTCAGGAACGCATCTACCGCGTTAAGCGAGGAATTACCGTACTGCAGGAGGGATAGAGTATTGCAGGATATTAGACCGGCAGCCAGCGAAATTTATTCAACCGGAAAGAGACAGAAGGTTTGACCACACGAGGTGGTTGATCATTTATTGCTGACCAAGGATTGGGATTGCTGCCAGTTCATAACCTGTACCTTAGGCCTACAGGTGACATTTCCGTGTCACCAAAATTGGATTTATTCAACCCAAGAGCGACAGGGAAACTAATCATACCATGACATGGGGTAGGGATCACAGTTGACCAAAAGGTAGTTGACAGCAATTCTAACCTGTACGTTTTCCAGGACAGCAATTTTTTATGGGGTCACGTGACCACATTTATTCAACCCGAGAGTGACAAGCATGAGACTTGGTTCATATAATCCGGTTATTGCCAAATACGAAAATATCAATGACAGCAATTTCACCCTGTACTTTGACCTTGACCCAGGTACAATATACCAACACTATTCAACTCAAATGCGACAAGCATAGAACTTATTTAAGCATGATCTAAGGATATTGCCAAACACCAAAATACCAATGATAGCAGTCTTTTCATGTACTTTGACCCTGACAGCATCCTTCGACATTGAACCAGTTACCCCATTCAGGATGGGGAAACTGACCCGACCCCGCCCAAACGCCGGCTGCCGGACCGTCAGCCTCGTTCCCGTGCGTGTATACTCTTGTAACGAGGATGCCTGACCACGTGAGCCACCCGGAAGTCTTTGCATGTTGTGGTGGTCGTTGATCAGTGAAGTGAAACGAGTCTTTACCATGGAAGTTTGAGGGCTCCTAGGGGACGTTATCATGGAGGATGAGGTGAGTATTTTCAATACGATACGCTATAATTTTCTGCGCTCCAAGTGTTGGTGCTCGTAAGCCAACGTAACTCGTGAGCTGGGTTTTCTCTGTCATCTTTACTTCCTCACCCACACACTGCACCGTACACAGCTTGACTTTGTTTTCTCTAACCTAGTTATTTGCAGACAGGAAATTGATAAGGGATTGAGGGGCACCGCACTCCACGGGTGCGTAGCCCTCATAAATCGCCATGCAGCCATACGTACCAACACCAAGTGTGCGTTTGTGCATGCCAAGTGCGCCGGCTATGCTCACCCATTTGCATTGCCCCCCAAAAGTGCGCATCAAAGGGCTGAAATTCTCACACTGGAATATTTTCAGTGCATTCTAGTAGATTCAATGCTGCATAATTCCATTTCCATAAAGTAATCCCATAATATACCGTCTTGACAAAATCTCAATGAGCACTCCAATGACCTAACACCACCACCACACCCATTTTGTGTCGTGTCATTCTCCGAGCATGCTAACTGCCGAGCGAATTTATTGCGCTTGATTTCTTCATTTTAGATTTGTTTCCTGTGTTGGAAGAAAGATGACAATCCACTAAAACACATCAAGGACGACGAGCAGTGGTCAAGGGTGCAAAATTCCTCGGATCGACGAAACTGTCTACAAACAGACATGTTTCAGGAAGCTACTGACAGGGTTCAAAATTGCCCAGACTATTCATGCCTGTGATACCATTCGACCTGTCTCAGTAAGTTCAGTGCTGTGAAAAAACATAAAGCTGAGGATGAAAGCAGCAAACCTCCAAGCCCAGCTAAAAAGACAGCTCAGTGTTTGGCTTTTTAAAATCGAGCCCTCGAGGTGTCATAGTTGACAAACACCTGCGTTTTCTGTTCAAAAGAAAAGAAATGATCCAAATGTGGAAAATCGTTTGAACCATTGAACCTGATGCTATGTATGAATGGTAGCAAATCAGTTGTAGCATGTGCTAGAGCGAACCCAAATTCTACTTTGAGTCAGAAAATTCTGGCGCTTGTTCGAGGAACGGACGACCTCGTGGCTCCCGAGGGCATGTACCACAATACTTGTCGCTTGAAATTCCTTCGAAGTAATGTTGCTGAGGCTGCAAGTTGCAGATATGATTTTACTGCACCCTCAGCTGTTCACAGGGTAGCATTCGAAACGATACAGGGATTCATTGACTCCCAAGTAGTGGCAAAACGTTTTCCAGTCACAGTTGCATCTGTAATGGAGTTATACAAATCAGAATTCCTGGCCAGTGGTGGGATTTCTGGGGAAAAAGAAGGATACACCACACAGAAGTTGCTGGATAAAATAAAAAAGCCTACAAGGACAACCTGTGCTTTGGCAAGGGGTCGAACAAGACCGGGAATTTCATTTACCCGCCATCTCTCAGTTTTGATGATGCTGTTGTGGCTTTGAAAAATACCACTGCGGATGAACAGGATCGAGTGCAATGATGTTGCGATCGGAGATTCTACAAATGGAGAAGACCCAAATTCCGAGCCCTGCAACCGTTGATTCTCTGAAGAAAACCACCCCAGAAATACCTCCGCTGACAAAACTTTTCTACAGAACACTACTGTGTGGCATTGCCGAAGCACCATCAGCCGCTAAGGAAAGAAAGTGTGAAGCACTCTCTTCAGATGCAGTCTATACCGTATCACAGGGAAATGTAAAACCTTGGAAAAACACAGCGCTAGGTATTGGACTTTCTTCGATGTTAGGAAGCAAGAGTGCAATAACAGTACTGAACAGACTTGGTCATTGTGTGAGCGACGACAAATGCAAAAGACTCATGGCGGAAATCGCGTACACCTGTGCTTCAGGAGAAAAGGAGACACCGGCAGGACTGTTGCCCGACACAACTTGCAACTGGTAATAGTGGGGCAGATAACAGCAATTTTTGAGAGGAATCGTGCAAATGATGATACAAGCATCAAGTTTGACACATTTGTTTTCCAGGGGATTCTAATCAAATCTGCCCGATTGGCCATTTGAAAATCCAAATTTTTCGAAATGTGGATTTTCAAATGGCCAATTGGGCAGATTTGATCACAAAGCCCTGCAGAACAGAAATGCCAAATTTGATGTTTGTATCATAATTTGAACGATTTTTCTACTATCTACTACACTAAAAGAAAGTGCCGACCGTCTCAAGCAGATGTTCATTGAAACATGCCATCCGTTCGGTCCCGCTGCATCAGAGGCCCTCATCAACTTGGCTACGGGGAAAAGTGTCTGCGAAGCGATGACCAAGTACCTGACCACAACTCTTCATCGCGGAAAATTGGCAAGATTGGAGTTTCTGCTTGAGTGCGCAGAAGACGGGTCAAGATTTCTAAAAGCTGTGAAGCACACCAGAGTGCAAAACTTTGCATCGGAAAACGCTCGGAAACCGATCAAATGTGATAAGGTTGGTACCAAAGGTGTGAGAGACGCCTTCGCTCACGTCTTAGCGATGGACGCGGTGCGAGAAGTTATCAATCTCAGAGATCTACTAAGCCATCCAATTACGTCGATTCCCCTGTCAA
This sequence comes from Eptatretus burgeri, assembly GCF_056783735.1. NCBI lineage: Eukaryota > Metazoa > Chordata > Myxini > Myxiniformes > Myxinidae > Eptatretus > Eptatretus burgeri. The sequence continues at coordinate 107,367,124 of NC_140962.1, forward strand.
TCGCACACAGCGACGGGTCAGTGACGAAGACGACCAAGTCGTGCTCACCAAAGTTCTGGAAGGAAAACAGAAAGAACCGCTCTTGGACATCTCACTCTCAGTGCGGCCCTTGGTTTATATTGTTGATGGCGGTCTTATTCTCTACGAGGTTCTCCCTCGCCATAAGCGATCAACGTATCGGTCGATAGTGAGGGATATAATGGTGCACATTTATGGGAGTGCCGGTATCGTGATGGAGGTGCATTTACTTCTTGACAAGTACGTTATGCCATCAATAAAGGACCCGGAGAGGAGGATCCCGGGTGGTGGCTGTGATGAGGATTTTGTGACAACAGGGCTGGAACAAAAGCAGAAAAAGAATGGCAGTGAGCTCCTCAAAAACTATCGTTTCAAGAATGCCTTTCTGAAATTCATGATGGAAGAAGTCCAGAACGAGCAGTAAGCTTTGATCATTGACCGCAAAACGGTGTATATCTCAAACGGGGGAAACTGTATAGAACTGAAGGTGAACAGCATGGGGTTGTTGGTGGTGTCCGTTCCACCACAGTATCAGGGTCAACACGAGGAAGCAGACACTCTCATTGCCTACCATTCTGCAACGGCGATGTCAGGTGACATGACCATACGTTCCTCGGACACGGACGTTATGGTGATACTGTTGCCAGTCGCTGCAAGACATCCGCACTACCTAATACTCAACTACGGAAGCGGAAACTATCGCCGTTACATCAACGTGTCTGAAATCGCTCACGTACTGGAGGATATGGAAACAGGTACAACAGAGGCTGCCGTTGGTTTTCACGCCCTAACAGGATGCGACTACATGTCTGCTTTCTACCGAAAAGGAAAACAGAAACCGTTTGAAATCATGCAAAAAGGATATGTCAAGGCTCTTCAGTCTTTGTGTGGTGACGAAATGGATGTGCTGGGGTTGGAGCGATTCGTTTGCCACGTGTATGGCAATAAAAAAGCAAAATGCATCAATGCGGCGCGAGTAGAGGCCTTTTTCAAGATGGTGGGCGTGGGAAAGTTCTCTGAACAGGTGAGGAAGATCAACTGTGCTTCCTTGCCCCCCTGCAAACGTACCCTGCTGCAACATCTCAGTAGGGCTCACTACGTCTCCTTGATGTGGACGTCGGCTTTGAAGGCGAATCCAACGGCCGGAATCAATCCCATCAACTATGGCTGGCAAATGGATGCAACTGGAAATTACACATTTCATTGTTTTCTTGGGCCTGTACTACCCGAAGAGCTGAAGAAGCCTTCATCTACTGCGCCAGGGACGGCGGAATCTGAAGAGGATCCTTGCGAGTGCGACACTGATGTCGAGGAATCCGTCCACGGCTATACAGACCAGCCCATTGACACTCTCTCCCCGGATACTGATGGTGAACCCTGGAGTGGTGACAGCGGGAGCGAATCCGAAACGGATTAATTGATCAATACGACCAATACTGCTCGTCATAATACCAATACTGATCAATTGTATGGATCTTTTATGCCATTTGGACGATGACGAAGAAAGAAGAACCGACATTCCTGCTATGGGAAGTGAAGCTTTAGGCCCAGTTTCTTGAAGCAGTAAGATGCGTCTTACATCCAAGATGCGTCTTACCGCTTTGAGAAACCGGGCCTTTGTTTTCTGCCGTGGTTTAAGATTATTTTATGTCGGGGCATTGGTTAAATTTGGCATTAAATTTAATTTGGAATTATTACGGGTTTAATGTCGAAGGATGCTGTCAGGGTCAAAGTACATGAAAAGACTGCTGTCATTGGTATTTTGGTGTTTGGCAATATCCTTAGATCATGCTGAACTAAGTTCGATGCTTGTCGCATTTGAGTTGAATAGCGTTGGTATATTGTACCTGGGTCAAGGTCAAAGTACAGGGTGAAATTGCTGTCATTGATATTTTCGTATTTGGCAATAACCATAGATTATATTGTTGTGCTTTTCCACCACTCCGGCGTGCGGACGACTGCCTTTAGCTAATTGCGGCCGCGCGCCCACCGAACGGGCAATTCGAGTCGCAGCTTTTGGATCAACACCGAAATCCAGCTACGGGTGTGTTTTTAACCACACCGCAAATCAGCCAACTCTCCTGTCCACGTGTGACAGGGTCCGATCGCCAAATTGTCGATTTACCTAAGTATGCGCGCAGACAGAAATGCCAGGGATTTACACCTCAACGGGACCTGCTTGGAAATGAGCTGCTTAAGCAACTCGCTCCGTTTGCGATTTGCCGAGCGGTGTATTATCGCGAGGCCCCGTTGGACCCGATTATCTTATCGGCTATTAAAAGCCAGCTAATATCCCGAACGCAATACGGCAACTCAATGGAGGAAGAGGACGCAACGAGCAGGTGAACATTTAAACAGGGACATTTATTTATCACACGTATGCACTCATGCAGTCCATGAAGCAATGCTGGTATTCCAACACGAATGCAATGAATGGGGGTAGGGACAAGACACGAGTAAATAAAGACCGACAGCCGTTTGTCTATTTATTATGTACACAATCACTTAACCACAATTCTACTTAGCGGACACGGCGCCACAACTTTCATACAAAGAAAACCCCAGGAAAGGAAAGGGCAGAACTGGACCCGTAGGCCTTTAATATTCACGGAGCTGTGGAGACCGCAAGAGCTCCGAGAGGCTGTGCTGGTTACCTGCCACCCTAGTGGTGACTCGCTGGGCGACCATCGACGTTTCGCCGTAAACACGGCAGCTCGGTTGATCCAGGCCCCGCCGTGCGGCCTGGTGGATCGGCCTAGCCGACGACGCCTCAGAGGAACGAACGGGCCTTGCTCTTTTATGAGTTGATGCTCTTTTAAAAGCCCGCCCGTTCCTCAGCGTTGCTCGGACCATCTCGGGGCCGGCTGGCGACTTCTCTCCGGCTGTGTCCACTGACCCACAGTTCGGCACGGTACTGCAGGCTGCGCTCCAGGCTTTGCTGCGCTCTGATGACCCCAACTGCCCTCCATGGGACTCGAACCTTGTGGTATTTCCAGACTGCACCGCGACTCCAAACAGACTGCAGCTCGACTCCGCTCCCAGACTTCAGACGAACTCCACGGCGCACCCAGACTGACTTGCTTGGTGTTCAGCGTGCCTTTTTATGGGGTCCGTGGGTGAGGCTTGATCTTTCACCTCTCACCCTTCAACCCCCGCTAGCTCCGCCCCTTTTGGTATTTTGATCCCATCTCGTTGCGAAATGCGGAGAAAGCGGACGTGGCAGAGATCACCGGCCGTGGAAAGCGGACGTGGCAGAGATCATCAGCTCCCGCCCTAACGAGGGAGTCCCTGCGTCTGTCGGCGGATGGTGTTGTTCGTGGGGATTCGCTGTGGCTGGCGAAAAGATGGCGGCGCAATGTAGATGAGGGTGAGGTGATGTTGTTCGTTTGTAGAGATTTTGTTGAGGAGATGGTGAGGAGATGTCGTGGTTGGCGCTGTGGTGGGGATGGCATGGTTGTTGAGATGCGGTTGTTCCAAAATAAAGATAGCAAAAGAATAATACTCCCTCAAAGATCACAGCCCGGTTACACGGATAATTCCTTTTAGACATCGGTGGGGAAATCTAATCTGAACACACACTTATCGACATAACTGATCTCTGGGAAGCCTGAATGGCGTTCTGTGAATTTCCACAACCGTAACACTACCCCCTCCCCTTTTTACAGACTCGTCGCGAGTCATCAATTTTTCGTGTGCCTTCATGTGTAAGTTCTCCCCTAGTACGATATACCTTTGGATCCCTGAGTGCAACATTTGTTGTATCCGTGTCCGAAAAGTAAATAACCTACGGGCTGAGTAACTAACTAAACAAACTCATAGAGACGACTTATCTATATTGCCGGCGCTGCGACAAACATGCAGGGGGAGCAAAACTCATTTACAATTTACCCTTAACTTAACCTTAACCTTCTAAATTTACACTAAACCATGGCCCAGGACTGATGGACTCTGTGGGGAAAAAGGGCATGGCAGAGTTCGTCAGTATTTTGAGGGTGAGTGCCCCCGCAGCTGAAGGTCGGATGTCTTCGGGGCCTGTTCAAAAGGCCCCGTTGTCTGTCACTGAACCTTCTTATGTCTTCAGCTGCTGGAGGCAACCCACCCCAACCCAGCATGCCATATGCCATCCCAAAGGCCATTTTTCAAGCAGGGAGCCAGGCTGCCCAAATGCAGTCTCTGGCTCACGAAACAAATGCAGGTATGAACAGGGAATGTGGCCGGCTGCCCAATGCAGTCTTAGACCTCCCCTTTGAAATGAGCACAGTGAACACAAAACGGTGCACGGGCTGCACCAATGCACAAATAATTCCCTTTAGACATCGGTGCGGAAATCTAATCTGAACACACACTTATCGACATAGCTGATCTCTGGGAAGCCTGAATTGTGTTCTGTGAATTTCCACAACCGTAACAATATGAACCAAGTCTCATGCCTGTCGCTCTCGGGTTGAATAAATGTGGTAAAACATGACCCTATAAAAAATTGCTGTCCTGGATAACGTACAGGTTAGAATTGCTGTCAACTACCTTTTGGTCAACTGTGATCCCTACCCCATGTCATGGTATGATTAGTTTCCCTGTCACTCTCGGGTTGAATAAATCCAATTTTTGTGACATGGAAATGTCACCTGTAGGCCTAAGGTACAGGCTACGAACCGGCAGCAATCCCGATCCTTGGTCAGCAATACATGATCAACCACCTCGTGTGGTCAAACCTTTTGTCTCTTTCCGGTTGAATAAATTTCGCTGGCTCTCGGACTAAATGGACAGAGTTGACAACCCACATGGAACATTCCATTGCTGTCAAATTTTTTGCATACTTACGGTATAGTTGTCTTTGTTTTCCACAACATCTGTCCGCTGTAGTACCTACTGTTCACTGGTCTGTAAAGCTTGGATATCACTGTTAATCATTGTTTTCAAGTTCCTTTTTCTCGTCGTACACTATTCCAGCTCCTTTCGTCTGCATCAGACATGAGAGCATCATTCCTGCAGCATGGCGCAGCTCATGGGGTATGTGCACATGAATGAGCATGTGTATAATGGGTGCCAATTTTATCAAATATGGGAGACTCCTTTATTGCACAAGTTATGTCCATGGGTTCTTTATGTTTAATAAAACTCAATAATTATTGTGAACTGGTTGTGTCCCTGTCCTCCGTTCTGTAATTCTTTGCTTCATGCCTCATTTCCATTTATCTTTGCTTTGTGTTAGTGTTGAATCATGTGTGTCATTATGCAAACAAGGATATAAAGTGATATTTGCCAACATAAAACACACACACACACACACACACACACACACACACACGTCGATTAAGTTAGCACGTAATCGTCTCATCAAGGCATGTTTACTCACATGCTTCCCCACTTGGGTCTAGTGATGGCGATTTGCAAAGCCTGAATTTTGATGGCGAGCAGAGGGAGAGGCATAAGGTGTTTTAGAGGGATGGCTCGCAATCTGAGTGAGGTGGAGAGGCTCAGAGGAGGTAGGAGGTATCGGCCATCATGGGGCGAGCATTGCTTTGCAGCCTGCATGCTGTCGGCTTGACGTTCCAAGGCTGTTTATGTCTCCGATGGACCGATGGGCCGTGTGAGGCCCTGAACACTGAGGATTAGGGTTTTGGGTGTGATATGGCCGAAGTGGAAAGGCTTGATCGAGCGTGGCACGGATCACCAAGCGAAGCTTTGTGGTTTGTGTACCAGGATGGGGCCCCACCATGGATGGTTGCATCATGGGCACACTTCTTGAAGCCCCAGTCGATTGTCTTGCTGCGAAGCTGGTGACAGACGTCGATGGTCTTGTAGGCCAGGCAGAGAAGGGCCCAAAGCGGTGCAATGCTACTCACATCTTGGCTTGGATATCTGGTGGCTCGGGTGACGATCCGGAGGTGAAAGATCGATGTTGATGTGCCGGAAGATGGCAGTGATATCCTGGTAAAAACATAACCTCCATCCACCTTCAGTGGCAGAGGTAAATATAAATTATTGCAAGGACAACAAAAAAATTATGACAAAGGGAGAAAACGAGATCACATGTTTGAAAATGGCCCAAAAGTTCTACCGTGAACAAGAAAAACAAAATACATCAAAAACCCCTGAGAAGGATAAAGTTGAACATTTCAGGAAAGTGATTTCTGAAGACACAAAATCAACACAACGAGGCAGATTGGATCCGAAAGTTGGAAAATAAAAAGCAATCGTCTAAAGGAAATTACCCCAGTGATATTTGATGAAAAAATATTTTTTAAACAACTTGCAAGAATGCCAAACTTTAAAAGCCCTGGCCCGATGGACGAGCAAGGCTTTGCAGCTTGCAAAACATGAATCAAAAGCAATCATTGAAAACCAGGACTCATTGCTCACATACGACCAGATGATCCCATAAAACGTGAACCCAGAAAACAAAGCATTGCAACTGGATATATTGTTACGGATTTGGAAACCTTGTGCAGACAAACAGCAATAGAGTCCCCGTAGTTCAGTTATTTCGATAAGTATGTGTTTATAGTTAGAATCCCTCCTTCTGTCTAATGGGAATTTCGTGTGTGAGCGACTAGTTATTTTTTTTAGTTAGGTTTTTATTATCCCCAGTCGCGTGGTGGAAGGGGGATATTGTTGTCACCCTGGTCGTCCGGCTGTCCGTCCGTCCGTCCGTCCGTCCGTCAACATTTATAGCTGTGAGTGTGATAACTCATAAACTGTTCGCCATATCGATTTGAAATTTGGGTCACACATGTACCACATGAAAAGGAAGAACCCTATTGATTTTGGGCGTGGCCGGATCCAAGATGGCCAACTGGGGCGGCCATCTTAAAAAAATGTGTTTTGTAATAAATGGAAAACCGCTTATCTGATTTCAATTATTTTTGATTACTACGTTCCTCATCCCTGGGGAACTTTTTCGAGATGATGACCAAATGGTGTCTTGTTTCCAATTCACCTCCCTCATTATCTGGAACATGTATGACCTTTTTCATTCAATGGCAGGGGATTCCCCATCTCTGATGGTATATTTATAGCTACAACTACAACAGCGACGCAACCCGGTCGCCATTGCCCACGTGTTTTTGGCTGAAGGCGTGGGTGGAGCCTCCATCACTTCAGAGAGAGGATCCACCCCAAGGCAGGGCATGGACGTTTCCTCCAGCAAATGAGCGAAGGGCAAGCATGGCACGCACGCCCCAGCAAATCGGGAGGTGACCACGAGTCGTCCGACAACCCCTCGTCCAATCAGGAGGTGAGTGGCGAGGCAAAGAGACCCCTCCCACCTCAGAAGAGTCGAGTGGTTGTTGGGACCAGGGTTCGGCAGAGAGGAGATCATGGCAATTGCCGAGCGGTCTGTCGTCGTGGCTGAGTGGTGGTCGACGTGGGCTCTGCAACGGTCGTGGTCCTGGTTGGAGTGGTCTGCAGTCCTTTGGAGGGCAAGTCTGGTGACCGAGCAGCCATGGTCATGGGCCGTGGACTTCGGGTCATGGGTTTGAGTCCCACCGTGGTGGTTCGGGTCGGTGTGCCCGCACAAGGTGGGACAGGTACCCCGGCCCGGCTCTACCAACTAAAGACCAACGGGTCCAATTCTTTTGGGTGTGTGTGTGTGTGTGTGTGTGTGTGTGTGTGTGTGTGTGTGTGTGTGTGTGTGTGTGTGTGTGCGTGCGCGCGCGCTCCGTCTTTAAGTAGGATTGTTAAGTGTTTTTGCTCATTGTACATTGCCTGCCTTTTATTCGGATAACTCTGCTCTGTGTGCTCCCCTCCCCGATTATTATTATTGTAAAATAAACCCCCCATGTTAAATGATCCAGTTCGTTTCTGTCCTTTCTTTGATTGACCCAGCATGGTTCGGACTTGAGAATTAGTGAGGCCGTTTGGGCCGGTAAATTGTTCATTTGGTCCAGCGCGGCTTTGGTAACTTCCGCTCGGTTACGCCGGATCCGAGTCGATGATAGCGACTCGATTCTGACAAAGTCGGCCGAGGGTGTGGTTTCCCCGGTAGTTGGACGACGTGGGTATTTCGGTATATTGAAATTGGGAAATTAACCCTACCCCACGCTGTCGAAATATTGGCGACCACGGTCCTCTAAGTGACCCGTGACCTTTCAGAGTTGTCCGAGAGTCACGACCTAAATTCCAGGTGTTCGGTGGGAGACGACTCCACTGCTCCACCTAGTGATCGTTTATCGCCACCGAACCCCGGCCCACAACAATATTACTTGGTACAAAAAGGTAAATAAGGCATTACTATTTGAGGTGTCATTACCCAGCGATTTTTGGCTTAAACAATGTAGAAATCAATAAAATGGCCAAATAAGATCTCAAAAATTAAGTGAAAATATCTTGGAAGTTCAAGAGCACCGAACTTGTACCAGTGATAATTAATTGGAGCAACGGGAATGAAAAAGAAAAACCTTACATTATACAAGGTAATACAATGAAAACAGACACAGGTGGAGGCAAATCAGCCCATCATGCCTGCGTGAACACCACACCAACCCATCTACACAAGATCCAAAGAAGAAAATGCAAATATATTTTTTAAAAATTGGTATATTTATTTTGTTTTTGTAGTTTTTGTATTTTTTTTCTTCCCCACCCCTCTGAGGAGGGGGCATGGGCTTGGTTAAAAACACACATCAACCACACAACACCCTTTGACAAGACCCCCACCAACAGCACTCCGTACGCATGCACACAATCACTCATCAATGCTCAAACTACCTAAAAGTCTTATCAACATCCCCATACCACTCTATCTCCAGAACTGCCAGGTACCTATCTAATTCTAATTTAAACTTATTTACTGTTTCTGCTGCCACTACCTTTCCAGGGAAGCCATTCCATGCATTAACGCCTCTCTGAGTAAAAGTCCCCTGCCTTGCTACCATCTGAACTCTCCTCTTCTTTACTCTCAGGCTATGGCCCCTGGTTATATCACTGTCTACTCTGATGAATAATTCATCTGCACTTATTTTATCAATACCTTTCATTGTCTTAAACAGCTCTATCAAATCTCCTTGTAACCTCCTCCTTTCTTGTGTATAAAGCCCTGTCTCCTTTAGCTGCTCTTCATAGCTGAGTCTAGCTCGGCCCGGAATCAATCGAGTAGCCCTGCGCTGAACCCTCTCTATGGCACCTATTTCTTTCCTGAATTGTGGTGACCAAAACTGTACACAATATTCTCGATGTAGCCCTCACTAAATTCCTGTACAATGTTAACACCACCTCTTTTGATTTATAAATGATCCCCCTCCGAATACAACCTAAAACCCTATTTGCTTTACCTTTGGCACTGTGCTGCCTGCTTACCTCCCGTATCTATTACCACCCCCAGATCCTCCTGTTTGACACGCTCCAAAATTACCTCTTGCATCCTGTAATCTCTATTTTCATTGTTCTTTCCCATCCCGAACACCTTACACTTGCTCAGGTTAAATTAGATCTGCCAATCTTTTGCCCAATCTGTACAAGTATCAATACTTTCCTGTATCTGATCACCACCCCCTCTGCTATCCACCTCACCTCCAAGCTTTGTGTCATCTGCAAATTTGGAAAGCTTACCCTTTACCCCATTATCCAAGGTAAATACATTGATCCGAAAATTCATCCCTGGAAATATTAATACAAGCAAACTGCAGTCGGAAGCTGTCAGGGACTCGGTGACAATCCTGAAAAGAGCCCTCAGAACAAAACTTTGAGAACAAAAATAACTTCACAACATGGTCCATGAATCACGATCCCTTACTTAAATAGAGGTGGATACCTTGAGACCTGGGAGGACTCCATTCCACTTTCTGAAACCTGCATATGGAGATAACAACCAAACACACACACAATTTGCCACAGGGTGAGGTTGATGGTACAATTAGTAAATTTTAATTAATAGACGTCCAGGACACTCCTTATAACCCACACTAGGCCATCACGTAAGGGTTGGGCTTTTATTCACTATTAAAATGAATAGACAGCCATATGGGCCCCTTGTCCCCTGCAGCTATGCCACTGTGGTTGCTTGGTAAGCACAATGTACTAAGAATTTATCTGTTATGAAAAACCACCATTGGAAAATGACCCTAGGTATGCATAATGTATAAACTCTACTGGATGATAAGTGGAAGAGGCGATAGATAAAACACCTTGGGATATAATCAGACGAAGTGAGTCAAGAAAAGTGGGAGAATAATTAACCCAACTCAAGAATGTAAATGTGCTTTCATACAAAGGATACAAAAATAGAAGTTAAGCAGGAGTCGGTTTCCTGATAAATGGAAGGAATTTGGTGGAATATACAGCAATAAATGAACGAATGGCTACTCTCACAAAATATCCAAGAGATTCAAAATTCAACGAATATCGGCTAATTCGGGAATCAGTAACCTGATTACAATGAAATAGAAGTGTTCTAAAAGGAGAATAACCAAGTAGTTGAAGCAACAACATGTGAGATAATGACATGGGTGACTATAAAGCAGGAATTGAAAAGAGATGGCATCGAAGAAGAGAAATGTGAGTTGACAAAGACATTGAATTTGCAATGCTTAAAAACTGAGCATTATGGTACTCTTTGTTTATAAAATCGAGGCTCATGGAAGAGTGAGGTGGCATGGGCTAAAAAGACAATGCACTGATAGAGGGGCCACAGTAGAACACAAGGGAATGAATGAACAGGAGAAGAGGAAGGAGATGAGTGGTGGGGGATAAACACATGAGCCTGCAAGTAATGGGGTTCGGTTAGGAAGGGTTAGTGAGGGTGGAAAATATCATGGGTTGAGATTGGGGAAGACATGAGATGGTACTGTACCACTTACTGATAGCCCTGTACAGAGGGAAGAGTGAAATTTAACTGTTTGTGAAAAGTAGTTCCACAAGCGGGAGAAAAGTGAAACAAAGAGAGGAGGTGGACGGAAAGTCTGGATTTTGGGAGTTCAACCAGGAGGGCATAACTCTCACAACACGGGCATCCTGGAGGAGCTGACAACTAGGGGTTTGGAGAACCGAGAGCAGAGGGAGCTGAATGGAGGAGACAGCGAGGGATCTTTAAGGTCCACCAGGAAACATTGTTGGTGGAAGAGTCCTCTGTCTTCAGGTCTTTCCAAAGGATGGCACATACATTGCTGGATGCATCATTGTTAGAAGCATGCCTGTGCCGCTGATGCAGTTCCCCTGTTACCAGTGAGCTCGTACTCATTTTGCCAATCTCAGAAGGATGATAGGCTGAGTCAACCAACCTGGTGTCATTTAACAGTCAGACTGGGACTCAAACTCAAGACCCTAAGGTATTGTCGCGAGTCTGGCGGCTAGTTTAATCCCCCGAACCTAAATTGTGATGGATGGCGGTTAACACAAGCTAGCCCGGATAGCCAAGCAGTTTTCCTGAGGAGGCAGACACGTTGATCCTCGGAGATTATAACGCGCGTGGCAGGGGTGGGGCACGGCACTGGCAGAGTGACAGAGGCACAGATAGATTGATAGCACAAGGGGTTTATACTCGAACCCCACGACAAATACACGGACACAGCAACTTAAAATAAACGTGGGAATTTAATGACAATACATGTATAAATATTTACAAGGGTAATTCAAAATGTAACTAGAACGGGCACTCATAGAGCGCATACCTTCGCCGCCACTACTTTTTTTGTTCTTGGTATGAGTGTGGGGAACTGGTTTGATGCTGGTTTCATGCAAATCGAATAAGAATTGACTGAGTTATGCCGAAAACCGCATATTTTCAAGGGCGTGACCCCCCCCCCCCGACATTTTACCCCAACCGGTGACATGTGTTATGACGTTATTGTGTCACAAGATTGCGCATTAAATTCTGAACATTTTGGTGCTGGGTTCATGTAAAGCGGACACGAATTGACCGCGTTATGACAAAAACCGCATATTTTTCAAGGTCGTGACCCCCCTGACCTTTGACCCCTAACCGGTAACAAGGGTATGGGCGTCATTGTGTCATATTGCATATCACAAGATGAGGCGTTGAATTCTGAACATTTTGGCGTTAGTTATATGCAAATTGAATAAAAATTGACCGTGTTATCGTAAAAAGACGATTTTGACCTTTTCGTGACCTTGACCTTGACCTTTGACCCGAACGATCCCAAAATCTAATTGAATGCTTCCTGGCTAATAACCAATCATCCCACCAAATTTCATGCAATTCGATTTAATACTTTTTGAGTTATACGAATCACAAGATTACAAATAAATAAATTAATAAATAAATAAATACACGCCGACCAAAACATAACCTTTCGCAGAATGCGAAGGTAATGATAATAACGTGAAGTAAATAAGGTCTAAAGTTGAGGCGCCTCTACACACAGACTTAAATACAGACAAGGGGAAACAAAATAAAAGAAAATACTCTATATTCTGGCATTTAGCTTTGTCCAGAGATGGTCTTTATTGAACTTGGAATCGAGTCGCTTCGTCCTGCACATGCAGACAGCCCCAAAATGGCACCAAGCCGCTCTCTCGCAGTGGGAAAAACGTGCATTGGGCAATTTGTGAGCCAAATTTAACACCAGGGCTCAGACACCGCTGTGCGGCTTCTTGCGTCGATCTTCCTCACCGACGCCGTGGCTTTGCAGAATGGCGCCATCTCTTCAGTCATATACACGAGGCTTCGAGGTCGGTCTCTCACAATCCAACCAAGAGCCAATTCGCCTCAGCACGAATACGAGAATTGCGCCGTCTTCTTCATGCATCAAAGGAAAGCCATTTCATCATGCCAAGAGGAGAGCAAAGCGAGATCCTCCATCCTAGCCACGTTCCTCTGATGAGTAAAACTGTGTTTCTCACCACGAACTTGTGCGATCTCTCTTCGACATCACGCCAAACAACCGTTCACCTCTGGGGCGTGGCTTGCTCGCACAAAAACACGGGAAGGCAGGGCCTCTCCTCTGCTTGGCATGCTTGTCTCGTTTGTTGTTATCATTGTGGTTGTTATAAAAACGCAACTCCTTCATGATTGGCTTGCAAATGCTAAAACGTAGGAATAGGTCACAGGGGGAAATCACATATTTGGGAAAAATTATCCTTAATCCCTATCTCGTTAACACTGCACTACTCCGTATGGTGACACGTAACACTTCAGCTCACAGTTTCCCTACTTAATTTACATTGAGATGCCTCCTACATGTTCATGGACCAAACAACTCTATTCATTCCTAACTTTCCTATGAAATTCCTCCATCTACCCATCACCCCGCCCACCCCCCAACACTCACAGCCACCTTAACTGTTAAGCCAACACCACACTTGTTTTGAGTAATATTTCCATATAACAGATTTTCAGTATATTATTGCGGCCAAAAGTGTTTTTTTATGGAGGTGGCTGCATGCAATTATTCATTTGTGCTTGCTTTATAACTTGGTTCTTTTGCCTGGAGTGGTCGGTCAAGCTGGGTGGGCCAAGATAGTAAAGTGCATCTTAAACTTGTCCTTCCTTATTGTTTGGAGTAACTTTACTGAAGCCATAGCACTGTCAGAATAGGTTATTGAACAGTGATCCGCAACCTTTACACCTCCTTGGGCAATAATATTGAAAACATATAAAGTGTGCTGTGGGCAACATCTTCTTTCCTCACCATGTCCTCATGAAGAAGCATCTGAAGCTAAAAGGGCATAATTATAAGAATCACAAACTATCTGTATATTTTCATTCATAAAAACAACACAAGAAACAGCCTTGTTTTTAAATGCACTTTTCTACTTTTTTTGTCTACAAAAATCGAGGCTTGTGGAAGAGCTTTGAGTGCTGAACAGATCAGGATGCAATAGAACAAATGGAACAGAAGAGATAGGGGGAAAATACCAACAGCAGGGTTGAAGGACAAAATAGAGGGAGTCTTGGACAAATTATAAGTGTGGGGAAGAATGAAGGGTAGGGGAGGGCACGTGGGGTGAACAAGATGGATGGAGCGTGGCGCAGTAAGAGGATAATGCTGAGGAAGTAGAAAGTACAATATTTGGGGAAAAGGAAGAAAAAAGAGGAACAAGCCATCAAAAAGAACACAAACTTTCACGGCAACTATCCAAGGAGTAGACCTTGAACAAAACGAAAATGAATTCGACAAAGACAACACAAGGTACAATTTAACATGGAAAATTGGATGAAAACACAAACAGCAAAACAGGACGAACCTAGAAGGGCACTCGGTGGAGTGCATACCTCTGCCACACAATGCCTGATCCAGTAGAACATATCGGGCCCCAATACATTTGTTTTAATATCATAATACTACATATCGTTTTTGGCCCTATCTCTCAATGGTGAAGAATCACCATAGAGATTAAATAATTCTTTTATCCAGATCCGGATTCAGATCTTCACCAAAATGGAATCAATTCTTCCTTGTCACACACCCAATGTGTCCACCAAGTTTTATCTGAATCCGTCCACAACTTTTTTTAAATATCCTGCACATAAACGGGAAAATATGCAACATAACCTCCTTCAACCTTCGGTGGGGGAGGTAAATATAACATAAAACATGAAGGATCCTGTTCAGAAAACTTAGCTCTGATCAGGTGGAAGCAGCAGCCGTGGAACAATCCCCGAAATGGAAGTCATACTTGCTTGGAAACTGCAAGGCCTGTGCATTTGTGACTGTTCAACATGAACCTTGAACAGGTGACATGTAGAAATCACTTGAGTGCTTACCTTGTGCTTCCCTTAAGTGCTGACGGCACAACACTGCAAAAAAATATGGATGTTAATGGTCGGATCAAGTCGTCGAAAAACAGGCAAATAAAACAATCACTTTTAAGTAAACAATCCAGCCAAGAGAACAAGTCGCTGGTTTGATAAAACATGTATTTTAAACTTGAGCGGAGTTGATGTTGCGGCATTGCAAATCCCCTACGCTTGCTACGTAACGTAAAGTTGAAAGATGGCAAAAGGTTCTACTCGGAATGAGCCAATATGAAATTTTGAGTTGAAAAATAATCTTCTCTTTTGACCCCTGTGAAATCTAAATTCACACTCCCTCGGGCATGAACACCCAGGGGTCAAATCCAAAAAACATCACATGTTTCCCATAATGTTGATTGCATAAACAAAGTTTCATGTTGTTGTTTTTTTATGTTTAAAAATGTGCTCATAATTGCATTTTTGGTATTTGACCTTTTGACCCCACCCTATGATTTTAGGAGGCAGAGCTACAAATGATGCTGTTCTCCTCTTCTTGCCTTGTGGTGATTATAACTACCGAGTTTGATGAATTTCTGCCCAACCGTTAAGAATGAGATAGCGTGATGTACAGACAGACAGACAGACAGACCGACAGACAGATGGAGCTGATTACAATATCCCCAGTTTTTTTTTCTTCAACAAAGCATGAGGATAATTAAAGTTACATTTAATACTCACATCTAGGGTGATACCTGGCATTGCATATCATCTGCTAGCTTCCTGAGGTCTGGGGCGTACTGTTTTATGGCCAACTTCATGCAGTCGTTGAGGTGAGCATCAGTTAAGCTTGACCTGTACTTTAACCTCAGGTCCTTTTTTAACAGCTTGTGTTGCAGCGTCCTGGCCCGAATCAAATTGACAATCTTCGCAACCACATCGATGACAGGGTTGAAAAGTTATCATTTTTAGATCCTCGTGGAGGATCTCTAAGTCTTACTCACGTTGTCGTTCTTCAACTTCTTCTTGTGGACTTTTTTGTTTCACAGCCTACAGTTTTCATCGAAACTTCCTGAAACTTGGCATATATATGTAAAAATACCCTGCGCAGACAGTAACCATCTCCGATTTTGAAAATTCCTCCGAGAAAAAAAAGTTATGACGTCAAAATATCTCCGCTAATGGAAATCGCCTAAAAAATTATCTCCTAAACTAGGCAAGCTTTTTGAATTCTGTTTGCGGGAATCGAACGGGGCATTTAGCAGAGATGAATTACCGCGCATGTGATACATCACTATGACGTCATAACAATTTTTTATGACGTCATTCCTATTTTTTGACATTTTTTTGTTTCACAACCCAGAGTTTTCATCGGATCTTTGTGAAACTTGCCATGTATATGCAGAAAGCCCACGCGCAAGCATTAACCATCTCCGATTTTGGAAATTCTTCCGAGAAAAAAAAGTTGACGTCATAATTTCGCCGCTAATGGAAATCGCCGATACCATTATCTCCGAAACTAGGCAAGCTTTTTTAATTTTGTTTTTGCGGGAATCAAGCTGGGCATTAGCACAGATAATTTATCGCAAACCTAATACATCACAATGACGTCATATTCGTTTTTTATGACGTCATCATTAAGAGAACGAGGATCTCAGCTCATTTGAGCTTGTTTCACACAAAGCCTGCAGATCGATGATAGCTCAGGAAATCGGCGAAGTCGGGCTCGTTTTTCATATCTAGTAATCAAGGCAATCTTTTTTTGGCCTCGCATTGCAGGTACACAATCAGTTGTTATGGACATCTTAGCAGAGGAACCAATCTCCTGTGAAGAATTCTTAAAGACCCGATAAATATCTTTACACCGTCTTTTATCAGTCAGTGGCACAACCGCCGGCTTACCTTCCTTCACGCTGCAATCCTCACAAACGACTCTGACAAAAATACACAACCGAGTCACGCAACCAATGTCTGTTGATTCGTCAACTTGTGAGCTGAAAAATTCGTAAACAACGCAAATCGTGTTTGAGGATGTGAGTGACTTTTTTTTGGACGTTTCTTACATTCCCCAAGTTATTGAGTTCCCAGAGATTTCCTCGTTTCTCATTGTGGATTTTGTCTTGAAACCATTCAGAAACCGCAAGTATAATAACTTCCTTAATTACCTCACCATCTTCACCGTGATGTGTGGTAAAATACCGTGATGTGTGGTAAAACACCGTTATGTGTGGTAAAACACGGTGATGTGTGGTAAAATACCGTGATGTGTGGTAAAACACCGTGATGTGTGGTAAAACACCATGATGTGTGGTAAAATACCGCGATGTGTGGTAAAACACCGTTATGTGTGGTAAAATACCGTGATGTGTGGTAAAACACCGTTATGTGTGGTAAAACACGGTGATGTGTGGTAAAACACCGCGATGTGTGGTAAAACACCGTTATGTGTGGTAAAACACGGTGATGTGTGGTAAAACACCGTGATGTGTGGTAAAACACCGTTATGTGTGGTAAAACACGGTGATGTGTGGTAAAACACCGCGATGTGTGGTAAAACACCGCGATGTGTGGTAAAACACCGTTATGTGTGGTAAAATACCGCGATGTGTGGTAAAACATGGTGATGTGTGGTAAAACACCGTTATGTGTGGTAAAACACCGCGATGTGTGGTAAAACACGGTGATGTGTGGTAAAACACCGTGATGTGTGGTAAAACACCGTTATGTGTGGTAAAACACGGTGATGTGTGGTAAAACACCGTGATGTGTGGTAAAACACCGTTATGTGTGGTAAAACACGGTGATGTGTGGTAAAACACCGCGATGTGTGGTAAAACACCGCGATGTGTGGTAAAACACCGTTATGTGTGGTAAAACACGGTGATGTGTGGTAAAATACCGTGATGTGTGGTAAAACACCGTGATGTGTGGTAAAACACCGCGATGTGTGGTAAAACACCGTTATGTGTGGTAAAACACGGTGATGTGTGGTAAAATACCGTGATGTGTGGTAAAACACCGTGATGTGTGGTAAAACACCATGATGTGTGGTAAAATACCGCGATGTGTGGTAAAACACCGTTATGTGTGGTAAAATACCGTGATGTGTGGTAAAATACCGCGATGTGTGGTAAAATACCGCGATGTGTGGTAAAATACCGTGATGTGTGGTAAAATACCGTTATGTGTGGTAAAATACCGTGATGTGTGGTAAAATACCGTGATGTGTGGTAAAATACCGTGATGTGTGGTAAAATACCGTTATGTGTGGTAAAATACCGCGATGTGTGGTAAAACACGGTAATGTGGTAAAATGCCGTGATGTGTGGTAAAATACTGTGATGTGTGGTAAAATACCGTGATGTGTGGTAAAACACCGCAATGTGTGGTAAAACACTGCGATGTGTGGTAAAACACCGCGATGTGTGGTAAAACACCGTTATGTGTGGTAAAACACGGTAATGTGTGGTAAAATGCCGTGATGTGTGGTAAAATACCGTGATATGTGGTAAAACACCGCGATGTGTGGTAAAACTCCGCGATGTGTGGTAAAACACCGTAATGTGTGGTAAAACACGGTAATGTGTGGTAAAATGCCGTGATGTGTGGTAAAATACCGTGATGTGTGGTAAAACACCGTGATGTGTGGTAAAACACCGTGATGTGTGGTAAAATACCGCGATGTGTGGTAAAATACCATTATGTGTGGTAAAATACCGCGATGTGTGGTAAAACACCGTTATGTGTGGTAAAACACGGTGATGTGTGGTAAAATAGTGATGTGTGGTAAAACACCGTGATGTGTGGTAAAACACCGTTATGTGTGGTAAAATACCGTGATGTGTGGTAAAACACCGTGATGTGTGGTAAAATACCGCGATGTGTGGTAAAACACCGTGATGTGTGGTAAAACACCGTGATGTGTGGTAAAACACCGTGATGTGTGGTAAAACACCGTGATGTGTGGTAAAACACCGTGATGTGTGGTAAAACACCGTTATGTGTGGTAAAATACCGTTATGTGTGGTAAAATACCGTTATGTGTGGTAAAATACCGCGATGTGTGGTAAAACACCGCGATGTGTGGTAAAACTCCGCGATGTGTGGTAAAACACCGTTATGTGTGGTAAAACACGGTAATGTGTCGTAAAATGCCGTGATGTGTGGTAAAATACCGTGATGTGTGGTAAAACACCGCGATGTGTGGTAAAACACTGTTATGTGTGGTAAAACACGGTAATGTGTGGTAAAATGCCGTGATGTGTGGTAAAATACCGTGATGTGTGGTAAAACACCGTGATGTGTGGTAAAACACCGTGATGTGTGGTAAAATACCGTTATGTGTGGTAAAATACCGCGATGTGTGGTAAAACACCGTTATGTGTGGTAAAACACGGTGATGTGTGGTAAAACACCGTGATGTGTGGTAAAACACCGTTATGTGTGGTAAAATACCGTGATGTGTGGTAAAACACCGTGATGTGTGGTAAAATACTGCGATGTGTGGTAAAACACCGTGATGTGTGGTAAAACACCGTGATGTGTGGTAAAACACCGTGATGTGTGGTAAAACACCGTGATGTGTGGTAAAACACCGTGATGTGTGGTAAAACACCGTGATGTGTGGTAAAACACCGTTATGTGTGGTAAAATACCGTTATGTGTGGTAAAATACCGCGATGTGTGGTAAAACACCGTTATGTGTGGTAAAACACCGTTATGTGTGGTAAAACATAACCACACATAACGGTGTTTATTGCGGTTCCGGTTTTGAGCGGCAAGAGGTCTCCTTCGGGGCTCCCTGCTGACGTTCTCAAAGTTAAGTTCCGGTTGTTATTTGTCCCGTTTTAACTGTTTAATTTTCTCACCTACATGTTAATGTGTGTTCCGAGTTCGGTTTTGTTTCAAAAATCGTGCTATTTTGTGAGTATTTATGTCGACGTTCTTACTTGGTGTTTGAGGCCTAGTCCTAGGCTTGAGGCCTACCGGTTCCACTCGGTGTTCGATCGTTTTTTTTTGTTTGTTTGTTTGTTTTTTCTCCCCATTACCTTCAATTTCTATCCTCCCCATTACCTTCAATTTTCATCCTCCCCACTTTCCAAACATCCCCCATTCTCCCAACTAATCTCTTTCTTATCTCAAAAAAAAAAATATATATATATATATATATATATATATATATATATATATATATATATATATATATACCCAACAACAACAACACGCTCACCTTCTCCCGATTCTGCTACTTCTTCTTCCTCTTAACTTCCTCCTCGTCTTCCTCGATTTCTTTTTTTTTTTACACTTCCATGACCTAATCTGTTGAACTCTCTCATACATTAATATTAACAACAAAAACGATCTTATAATGCTTCATCTTCCTCTCTCACACATGTGGAACTCTTTACTGTTTCACAATGCACTTCTCTTCTGCTATTTTAACAGACTGCTCTCATTTCGACCTCTCCTTCATTCCTTGCCTAAAAAATCCAACTATTACAGCGCTTCTTCTCTCCATGCTCTGAATTCACCTTCATTGCATCCATCAAGAATTGTGTTAAATTGCATCTCTGACCTAAAACTTTTAAAAACCACAGTTTGCCATGGATGCTCGCTTTCCATCAACCATTCTTTTTTTCCAACTTCAGTGCCAACTCACCCCCTCACCCCTCACTCTCACTCTCAAAGCAACCATCCCACTCTTCTCCCTCCAAGCCTCCCTCTCACCTCTTTCAAAAATTCCCCCCTGACCTTTCTCCCACCTTTCATCCCCCTCACTCTTCCTTCTCTAAGTTGCCCCCCTCTCATCCACCAACCTGCCTCCCTCCACTGCCCTCTCACCTCCATCTCTTCACTCCACCTCCTCAAATCCTCAACTGCCATCTTCCTTGTATCTTGTCCCCCTCTCTCCCAGCACCACAGAGCCTTTTCTCCTCCTCATTCGGCCCCCTCCCTCGCTATTCTGCAATACCCCACACTCCTTCAGCAACCCTCCTTACCTCCCCCCTCGTCCCTCGTCCTACCCTCCCCCGCCCCTCCACCTCCTGCACCCAAAGCCTCCTCCCCTACCTCTTCATTAAAAGTGTGGACCTCAAATATCCGGGGCCTTCGCTCAAACCTTTCAGATCTTTCCATGCAGGTTGCCACTGACAAACCAGACATTATCTGCCTAACAGAAACTTTCCTCTCCCAAGACGTGTCTGACTCCCAAGTATCTCTCCCTGGTTACTCCCTCTTACGGTATGACAGACCTGAGCCTCGTCCTGGTGGAGGTGTTGCTCTCTTCATCAAAGACTCTATTCCTCACTCTCCCTGCACTGCTCTCACTCCCCCACACCCCCAGGAATACCTCTGGCTTCGGCTTCCCCTCCACTCCCACCTCATGTTTATATGTGTACTGTACCGTCCACCGAACAGTGATGACTCCATCTACACCTCACTCTCCGAAAACATGGACCATCTTCTATCTTCTCATCCAAACTCTCTCTTCCTCTTATGTGGCGACTTCAATTGTCATCACACCAGTTGGCTAGGTGTGGGTACCTCTCTCACCTGCCATGGGACATCAGCAAAAGCTTTCTGTGACTCATTGGGACTGACTCAATCGGTCAGCTTCCCGACCCGGATCTCAACCAATGGTACTCCATCTCTTCTGGATCTGATTTTGACAAATTTCCCTGACAATATCTGCTGCTCTTCCTTCGCTCCAATTGGTTCTTCTGACCACGTCCTTGTTAAAGTGGACATCTCTCTGGCTGTTATCAGAGAACCACCTCACCGCCGTCGAGTCTGGCATTTCACTCAAGCCGACTGGCAGGGTCTCCGAGCAGCCATCAAACTTACAGACTGGTCTCCTATCACTACTTTCTCAAACATCAACTCATCCTGGGAATTCTTTCAAAGAAACTTGCTCTCCCTCATGCACAGATTTATCCCCTCTCGTGTTCAGTTGTCTTACCCTTCCTCCCGCCCTTGGTTTACTGAAGCTTGTGGCGAGGCAGTTGTCCTGAAACAACTTGCCTTTGCCTCATGGAAAGCAAACCCAACTGAGGGCAATCTCAGTTCTTTCCACAAAGCTCGGAACAAGTGTGTATCTACACTCAGGAGAGCCAGAAAACAACATCTTTCTCATCTCAAGTCTGAACTCTCAAACCTCTCTCCCTCCTCAAAATCCTGGTGGCGTTTAATCAAATCTGTTTCTGGTGTATGTTCCCCCTCCATCCCCTCCCTTACCTCAAATGGCCGCACTGCTGATTCCACACGTGATAAAGCTGAATGTCTAAACTCGGTGTTTGCAGCTAAATCTTGTGTCCCAAACCCATCACTATCTCTACCCACTTTACCCAGTCGCACCCAACTGTCCCTGGACTCTGTATCCTTTTCTCCTGACAAGGTGGAGAGCTTGCTTTCAAACCTCGAGTCAGATTCTGCAACCGGTCCAGACGGCATCAGCCCACGTGTCCTCAAAGCCTGCTCTTCTGCTCTTGCTCAACCTCTCTCTGTTCTATTCACCCTCTCATTTTCCCAAGGTCATCTGCCATCTGCTTGGAAATCTGCTAACATCACTGCCCTGCATAAAAAAGGTGCAAAAACAGATCCCTGTAACTACAGACCAATCAGCCTTCTCCCAATCATCAGCAAGGTTATGGAATCCATCATCGCTTCAGACATGAAATCCTTCCTCTTCTCCAATGGCTTGATTTCCAATCATCAATTTGGTTTCAGACCAGGTCACTCTACCCTGGATATGCTGCTACTGCTCTCCCATCAATGGATGGAGGTCCTCAATGCCAGACAGGAAATCCGAGCCGTATCCCTGGACATATCACGTGCTTTTGACACAGTCTGGCACCCTGCCCAACTCACCAAACCCTCTTCCCATGGTATTCAAGGCCATCTCCACTCATGGCTCGCAGACTTCCTCTCCTGTCGCAGTCAACGTGTGGCCCTAAATGGAGTTCTTTCATCCCCTCTTCCTGTGCAGGCTGGAGTTCCTCAAGGTAGCGTTCTGGGCCCTGTTCTTTTTCTGGTTTTCATCAATGATCTCTCGGACTCTCTGGAAAATCCTCTATTTCTCTTTGCCGATGACTCCACCCTCTGCCGTACCATCTGTCATCCCTCAGACCGGCAAGCAGCAGCTTCTTCGCTCACTGCAGATCTGGATAAAATCACAAACTGGTCCAACACGTGGAACATGTCTTTCAATCCACACAAATCTCACACTCTCACTATGTCTCTTCGAAAGGACCGTTTACAAAACCCCCCATCCACTTTCTCAACAATCCTCTGGAAGAAGTCTTTTCTTTCAAGCTTCTGGGTCTCACTATCTGCCATGACCTTTCCTGGGAAAGTCACATTTCCAACCTTGCCTCAAAAGCCAGTCGCCGACTGGGAATCCTCCGTCGTGCAAAGTCCTTCCTCGGCCCTCTTGAGCTCCTGACTACTTACAAAGCTTTTGTCCGTAGCCTGATGGAGTACTGCTCTCCCCTCTGGGCTGGTGCTCCTGCCTCCCACCTTTCTCGACTTCACACTGTCGAAACCAGGGCTTTTAAGATCATTGGCATCTCCCGCAATGAAGCTGAGTCTTTGGGCCTCTCACTCAATCACCGCAGGTTGGTCGGTGGTCTTTCTGTCTTCTACCGACTCCTCTCCAGCCTTGCCCCCCTGCTCTCTCTGCGATTTGTCCCAACCACATTTCCACAGGGCGCTCAAGGTCCGCCAACAACCCCCTTCTGGTAAAACCACCAAAATCACGAATCACTGCTCATCTTCACTCTTTCATTCCTCTTTTTTCCCGCCTTTGGAATAAACTTCCTCACTCTATTCTTTCCCATTCTTCCCTCCAGGCTTTCAAAACAGCTGTTCACCACCACCTCTTATCTTCCCCCATCCAAATCCTCGATCTTTTCTACCCCCGATAATCCACCCAAGCCCACTTCCTTCAATTCTCCTGCTTTCCTTCCTGAAAGTCCCTGTAATGTCCATCTTCTCCTCGCCATGTTCCCCGTCCCATCCCCATCCCTCTACCTTCCACAGTTCACCTGTGTCTGTTCCCCAATGTTTTGTCCCTTCCACTCCCGCCCCTCTTGTCTCATGCCTCCTTCCTGTGAGTTGTGTGTTAGCTCTCATACGAGCCTCGACCAAGGTATACAAAAAAAAAAAAAAACACCGTTATGTGTGGTAAAACACCGTTATGTGTAGTAAAATACCGTGATGTGTAGTAAAACACCGTGATGTGTGGTAAAACACCGTTATGTGTGGTAAAATACCGTGATGTGTGGTAAAACACCGCGATGTGTGGTAAAACACCGCGATGTGTGGTAAAACACCGTGATGTGTGGTAAAACACCGTGATGTGTGGTAAAACACCGTGATGTGTGGTAAAACACCGTGATGTGTGGTAAAACACCGTGATGTGTAGTAAAACACCGTGATGTGTAGTAAAATACCGTTATGTGTGGTAAAACACCGTTATGTGTGGTAAAACACCGCGATGTGTGGTAAAACACCGTTATGTGTGGTAAAATACCGTTATGTGTGGTAAAATACCGTTATGTGTGTTAAAATACCGCGATGTGTGGTAAAATACCGTTATGTGTGGGAAAATACCGTGATGTGTGGTAAAACACCGTTATGTGTGGTAAAACACCGTTATGTGTGGTAAAACACCGTTATGTGTGGTAAAACACGGTAATGTGTGGTAAAATACCGCGATGTCTGGTAAAATACCGCGATGTCTGGTAAAATACCGCGATGTCTGGTAAAATACCGTGATGTGTGGTAAAATACCGTGATGTGTGGTAAAATACCGTGATGTGTGGTAAAACATGGTGATGTGTGGGAAAACACCGTTATGTGTGGTAAAACACCGTGATTTGTGGTAAAACACGGTGATGTGTGGTAAAACACCGTGATGTGTGGTAAAATACCGTTATGTGTGGTAAAATACCGCGATGTCTGGTAAAATACCGTGATGTGTGGTAAAGCACCGTGATGTGTGGTAAAACACCGTTATGTGTGGTAAAACGCGGTGATGTGTGGTAAAATACCGTGATGTCTGGTAAAACACGGTGATGTGTGGTAAAATACCGCGATGTGTGGTAAAATACCGTTATGTGTGGGAAAATACCGTGATGTGTGGTAAAACACAGTTATGTGTGGTAAAACACCGTTATGTGTGGTAAAACACCGTTATGTGTGGTAAAACACGGTAATGTGTGGTAAAATACCGCGATGTCTGGTAAAATACCGCGATGTCTGGTAAAATACCGCGATGTCTGGTAAAATACCGTGATGTGTGGTAAAATACCGTGATGTGTGGTAAAATACCGTGATGTGTGGTAAAACATGGTGATGTGTGGGAAAACACCGTTATGTGTGGTAAAACACCGTGATTTGTGGTAAAACACGGTGATGTGTGGTAAAACACAGTGATGTGTGGTAAAACACCGTTATGTGTGGTAAAATACCGCGATGTCTGGTAAAATACCGTGATGTGTGGTAAAGCACCGTGATGTGTGGTAAAACACCGTTATGTGTGGTAAAACGCGGTGATGTGTGGTAAAATACCGTGATGTCTGGTAAAACACCGTTATGTGTGGTAAAATACCGCGATGTCTGGTAAAATACCGTGATGTGTGGTAAAGCACCGTGATGTGTGGTAAAACACCGTTATGTGTGGTAAAACACGGTGATGTGTGGTAAAATACCGCGATGTGTGGTAAAATACCGTTATGTGTGGTAAAATACCGCGATGTGTGGTAAAACTCCGTGATGTGTGGTAAAACACCGTGATGTGTGGTAAAACACGGTGATGTGTGGTAAAACACGGTGATGTTTGGTAAAATACCGCGATGTGTGGTAAAATACCGTTATGTGTGGTAAAATACCGCGATGTGTGGTAAAATACCGTGATGTGTGGTAAAACACTATTATGTGTGGTAAAATACCGTGATGTGTGGTAAAACACCGCGATGTGTGGTAAAACACCGTTATGTGTGGTAAAACACGGTAATGTGTGGTAAAATGCCGTGATGTGTGGTAGAATACCGTGATGTGTGGTAAAACACCGTGATGTGTGGTAAAACACCGTGATGTGTGGTAAAATACCGCGATGTGTGGTAAAATACCTCGATGTGTGGTAAAATACCGCGATGTGTGGTAAAACAGGGTGATGTTTGGTAAAATACCGCGATGTGTGGTAAAATACCGTTATGTGTGGTAAAACACGGTGATGTTTGGTAAAATACCGCGATGTGTGGTAAAATACCGTTATGTGTGGTAAAATACCGCGATGTGTGGTAAAACACCGTGATGTGTGGTAAAACACCGTGATGTGTGGTAAAATACCGCGATGTGTGGTAAAATACCGCGATGTGTGGTAAAATACCGTTATGTGTGGTAAAATACCGTGATGTGTGGTAAAACACCGCGATGTGTGGTAAAGCACCGCGATGTGTGGTAAAACACCGTTATGTGTGGTAAAACGCGGTGGTGTGTGGTAAAAGACCGTGATGTCTGGTAAAACACTGTGATGTGTGGTAAAACGCCGTGATGTGTGGTGAAACACGGTGATGTGTGGTAAAATACCGTGATGTGTGGTAAAATACCGCGATGTGTGGTAAAACACCGCGATGTGTGGTAAAACACCGTTATGTGTGGTAAAACACGGTGATGTGTGGTAAAATACCGCGATGTGTGGTAAAACACCGCGATGTGTGGTAAAACACGGTGATGTGTGGTAAAACACGGTGATGTGTGGTAAAATACCGTGATGTGTGGTAAAACACGGTGATGTGTGGTAAAACACGGTGATGTGTGGTAAAACACCGTGATGTGTGGTAAAACACGGCGATGTGTGGTAAAGCACCGCGATGTGTGGTAAAACGCGGTGATGTGTGGTAAAATACCGTGATGTCTGGTAAAACACGGTGATGTGTGGTAAAATACCGCGATGTGTGGAAAATACCGTTATGTGTGGTAAAATACCGCGATGTGTGGTAAAATACCGTTATGTGTGGTAAAATACCGCGATGTGTGGTAAAACACGGTGATGTGTGGTAAAACACGGTGATGTGTGGTAAAACACGGTGATGTTTGGTGAAATACCGCAATGTGTGGTAAAATACCGTTATGTGTGGTAAAATACCGCGATGTGTGGTAAAATACCGCGATGTGTGGTAAAATACCGCGATGTGTGGTAAAATACCGCGATGTGTGGTAAAATACCGTGATGTGTGGTAAAACTCCGTGATGTGTGGTAAAATACCGTGATGTGTGGTAAAACACGGTGATGTGTGGTAAAACACCCTGATATGTGGTAAAACATCGTGGTGCGTGGTAAGATACTGTGGTGTGTGGTAAAACACGTAAAAATAAATAAATAAACTCGCCGGGAGGAGACGATGGTTCGCGGGAATTATTGAACAATGCCACGATCGGTACAATTGAGTTCGTGGAAGCTTTTGAGGAAGCCCTCCCGTAAAAACCTATCTCTTCCGTCAAAATTGACCAAATCAAATCGGATTTTTTATATGTTGTACTTATGGACATTACGCACAGCTTCTAGGAAATGAAATTGCGAGAAAAATTAAAAATATATTAAAAATAAATAAAAAGTTCAAGTGGGCGTGGCTCCGCCCACAAGGGGCGTGGGATGCCCCTCATACATAAAGACATAACGACACCATGATATCTAGTTTAATCAAGATCACATCAAACGTCACGGAGCTATGCTCTGTAAAGAGTCACAAACAGACACAGATATACAACGACAAGCCGGTAGGCGACATGGCTGCTCGCTCCAGATGGAAAGCTGGCCGACGCGCCAAGCCGATATTCATGAACATGCTATCAATCAATTTAGCACAATAAATATGATTATCACAGCCCTCTTCGTTTGCGCCCAGAAACCCGCCTTGTGAAATTTCAGGCATGTTTCCAAAGAGACTCTAACAAATGGCAGCCCTGGTAATTCCATTTATCTATTCGTAAAGATTTTATTTTTTTATATGATGCTGTAAGACATTCTCCTTGGGCACAAAAAAAATCAGGTGCCTCGGAGGTCCAGTTTCGGAGGTATTGATTTTTTTGTACAGTCCACAATAAGTGTACGACGTACGATAAAGTATTTTAGCTATTGCTAAAGTATTTTAGCTATTGGGACTGACTCAATCGGTCAACTTCCCGACCCGGATCTCAACCAATGGTACTCCATCTCTTCTGGATCTGGTTTTGACAAATTTCCCTGACAATATCTGTTGCTCTTCCTTCGCTCCAATTGGTTCTTCTGACCACGTCCTTGTCAAAGTGGACATCTCTCTGGCTGTTATCAGAGAACCACCTCACCGCCGTCGAGTCTGGCATTTCACTCAAGCCGACTGGCAGGGTCTCCGAGCAGCCATCAAACTGACAGACTGGTCTCCTATCACTACTTTCTCAAACATCAACTCATCCTGGGAATTCTTTCAAAGAAACTTGCTCTCCCTCATGCACAGATTTATCCCCTCTCGTGTTCAGTTGTCTTACCCTTCCTCCCGCCCTTGGTTTACTGAAGCTTGTGGCGAGGCAGTTGTCCTGAAACAACTTGCCTTTGCCTCATGGAAAGCAAACCCAACTGAGGGCAATCTCAGTTCTTTCCACAAAGCTCGGAACAAGTGTGTATCTACCCTCAGGAGCCAGAAAACAACATCTTTCTCATCTCAAGTCTGAACTCTCAAACCTCTCTCCCTCCTCAAAATCCTGGTGGCGTTTAATCAAATCTGTTTCTGGTGTATGTTCCCCCTCCATCCCCTCCCTTACCTCAAATCGCCGCACTGCTGATTCCACACGTGATAAAGCTGAATGTCTAAACTCGGTGTTTGCAGCTAAATCTTGTGTCCTAAACCCATCACTATCTCTACCCACTTTACCCAGTCGCACCCAACTGTCCCTGGACTCTGTATCCTTTTCTCCTGACAAGGTGGAGAGCTTGCTTTCAAACCTCGAGTCAGATTCTGCAACGGTCCAGACGGCATCAGCCCACGTGTCCTCAAAGCCTGCTCTTCTGCTCTTGCTCACCCTCTCTCTGTTCTATTCACCCTCTCATTTGCCCAAGGTCATCTGCCATCTGCTTGGAAATCTGCTAACATCACTGCCCTGCATAAAAAGGTGCAAAAACAGATCCCTATAACTACAGACCAATCAGCCTTCTCCCAATCATCAGCAAGGTGATGGAATCCATCATCGCTTCAGACATGAAATCCTTCCTCTTCTCCAATGGCTTGATTTCCAATCATCAATTTGGTTTCAGACCAGGTCACTCTACCCTGGATATGCTGCTTCTGCTCTCCCATCAATGGATGGAGGTCCTCAATGCCAGACAGGAAATCCGAGCCGTATCCCTGGACATATCACGTGCTTTTGACACAGTCTGGCACCCTGCCCTACTCACCAAACTCTCTTCCCACGGGATTCAAGGCCATCTCCACTCATGGCTCGCAGACTTCCTCTCCTGTCGCAGTCAACGTGTGGCCCTAAATGGAGTTCTTTCATCCCCTCTTCCTGTGCAGGCTGGAGTTCCTCAAGGTAGCGTTCTGGGCCCTGTTCTTTTTCTGGTTTTTATCAATGATCTCTCGGACTCTCTGGAAAATCCTCTATTTCTCTTTGCCGACGACTCCACCCTCTGCCGTACCATCTGTCATCCCTCAGACCGGCAAGCAGCAGCTTCTTCGCTCACTGCAGATCTGGATAAAATCACAAACTGGTCCAACACGTGGAACATGTCTTTCAATCCAGACAAATCTCACACTCTCACTATGTCTCTTCGAAAGGACCGTTTACAAAACCCCCCCATCCACTTTCTCAACAATCCTCTGGAAGAAGTCTTTTCTTTCAAGCTTCTAGGTCTCACTATCTGCCATGACCTTTCCTGGGAAAGTCACATTTCCAACCTCGCCTCAAAGCCAGTCGCCGACTGGGAATCCTCCGTCGTGCTAAGTCCTTCCTCGGCCCTCTTGAGCTCCTTACCACTTACAAAGCTTTTGTCCATAGCCTGATGGAGTACTGCTCTCCCCTCTGGGCTGGTGCTCCTGCCTCCCACCTTTCTCGGCTTCACGCTGTCGAAACCAGGGCATTTAAGATCATCGGCATCTCCCGAATGAAGCTGAGTCTTTGCGCCTCTCACTCAATCACCGCAGGATAGTTGGTGGTCTTTCTGTCTTCTACCGACTCCTCTCCAGCCTTGCCCCCCCTGCTCTCTCTGCGATTTGTC
This sequence comes from Eptatretus burgeri, assembly GCF_056783735.1. Classification (NCBI taxonomy): domain Eukaryota; kingdom Metazoa; phylum Chordata; class Myxini; order Myxiniformes; family Myxinidae; genus Eptatretus; species Eptatretus burgeri. The sequence goes on from NC_140962.1 coordinate 107,397,021, forward strand.
CCCACCACATTTCCACAGGGCGCTCAAGGTCCGCCAACAACCCCCTTTCTGGTAAAACTACCAAAATCACGAATCACTGCTCATCTTCACTCTTTCATTCCTCTTTTTTTCCCGCCTTTGGAATAAACTTCCTCACTCTATTCTTTCCCATTCTTCCCTCCAGGCTTTCAAAACAGCTGTTCACCACCACCTCTTATCTTCCCCCATCCAAATCCTCGATCTTTTCTACCCCCGATAATCCACCCAAACCCACTTCCTTCATTTCTCCTGCTTTCCTTCCTGAAAGTCCCTGAAATGTCCATCTTCTCTTCGCCATGTTCCCCGTCCCATCCCCATCCCTCTCCCTTCCACAGTTCACCTAATGTGTCTGTTCCCCACTGTTTTGTCCCTTCCACTCCCGCCCCTCTTGTCTCATGCCTCCTTGCTGTGAGTTGTGTGTTTGCTCTCATACGAGCCTCGACCAAGGTATACAAAAAAAAAAAAAAAAAAAAGCCAAGGAGGTGTGCATAGCAACCATTAATTTTTGTGTACATGCTCGCCACATTGTACACATTTCACCCAAGTTTCATCAAAATCAGACTCTTTCTCTTAGAGATATTCGCAATTAACCGTTTCTGAAATGTTCGACATGTACTCGCCCAAAACCTTTCTCCTCCTCAAAATATTTTTTGTTAGGGCTGCAAATTGGCATGAAGGGAGCTAGATAGATTGCGTACAGAGCTCTAAGCTTCGATTTTTCCATTTTTATTTTTTTATTTTTTGACCACTTTAAAGGGCCGTTGCTATGTCGTTGCTAGGGCCCGGGGTCCCATATTCGAAAGCACACGATTCCCAGAAATATTGGTCCTACCTACCAAATTTCATTGGAATCGGTTGAGTGGTTTAGCCCCTGGGCTTGACCAAAGTTTCGCGGACAGACAGACAGATGGAAATGCCCAGAATAAGGGTGCTCTCAGAGCAGCCAATAAGAGCAGCCAAAAATAGTGGTCACTGCTGGCGCCCACGAACCAAGAAAATAGTGGTCACTGCTGGCACCCGTGAACCACCAACGAAAATAGTGGTCACTGCTGGCACCCGCGAACCAAGAAAATAGTGGTCACTGCTGGCACCCATGAACCAACAACGAAAATAGTGGTCGCTGCTGGCGCCCGCGAACCAAAAATTCTGGAGGTTCTGTCGGGCCACATGTTTCCCACAAGCCATGGTTTTGGGATACTTATATACAGCACAGCTCCAAAGGGATACCTCAGTTACGAGAACGTTGATTATGACTGTATTCTCACGAAAAGCCCAGGTTCGATAAATCAATTCGAAGTTGAAATCTCTAATGAACGACGACGACGACATATTGCCCGACAAACTGAATCATTTTACAGTAGATTCGATCATCCGGTGAGCACAGCGCCAACCACAGATGAAGCGTCTCCTCAAGCTTTTGTGATCTCCGGAAGTGACATTCGGAACGTTCTGATGAACTTGAAGGTCAGGAAAGTGACTGGCCCTGATGGTATCAACCCCGTGTTTTGAAAAAGTCCATCATTATCCCTGTGCCAAAGCGTTCCCCAGTGAGTTGCCTGAATGATGATAGACCAGTCACGCTCACCTCCATCATTATGAAATATATCGAACGTCTAGTTCAACACTACAGGAAATCTGCTCTTCCTGTTACGGGTGTTTGCTTGTTGAACAACACTGCCGAATGGAGGACTCAATCACCTCGGGCTATGGCGGACTCTGTGGAGGTGGTGGAGGAGGAGGAGGGAAGAGGTGATGTGGAGGACAATGACATTGTATCGGTGTACATGTACCTCAGCAGTCACCTCGGACCAGAGGATTCTGGAACGTGCAACACGGCTTACTTGAATTAACACTATTGCGTTTCCTTTATTATAAGCATCTGAACCATGGTGTCAGAAGTGGTTCGATGCAAGTGACCCATCCTGTTCAGGAACGGACTCCTTCAAGCACCACCGCACATGCAAAAGTGAATAAATAACTGAAGACTGTGTGACATGCTGTGCTGAAACATCACGGGCATAGGCCTCGACCAACATGGCGACCAACATTCGACCCCCCCTGCCCCCAGACACGATGATATAATCAGTGGTGACTGGAGCTCTAATTGGGACAATTTTACAGCTGAATTTAAGGATTATTTATGAGCAACCGGCCTGAATGAGAAGTCAGAGGAAGTAAAAGGGCAACTCTGAGAAGGGTGATGGGCATCGAATGTGGTCACGTTTATAAGCACAACTTGAATCTCACAGCCGAGCAGGAGAAAGAAGTGATGGTGATGCTCGTTGCATTGGAGACGTACTTCAAGCCAGCGAGAAACGTGATTTTTGAGCGGTACGTGTTCGGCAGCTGCAAGCAAGAAGATGGCGAATCATTTGACAATTTTCTTACGCACCGAAGAGAGAAAGCTGCATCTTGTGAATATGGCTTATTGAAAGATGAGCTGATTCGAGACAAAATAGTTCTCAGCGTTGCTAATGAAAGTACACGCTGTCGCCTCCTAAGGGAACGTGATATAACTCTAAACGTGACCATCGAGATGTGCAGGGCAGCTGAACTCATGGACATGCAGATGAAAACAATGGAGCAGGAAAGGCCATTGATCGACAATGTTAATGCCACAGCAAGACAACAGCACAACAGGACAAGCTCTCCCAAAGCAACAAAGCAAAACGGCCACCCTCTCAACATGTCGACAGACAACCACACCGCATGTAAATACTATGGGAATGCACACAAATGAGGAAGAGAGCACTGTCCAGCCTATAGTTAGGCAGATTATGTGGCACAGCTAATCACTTTGCAAAAGTGTGCTTTAAAAGCATGAGTGAGCCCGCAGCAGTGCAGCTACACAGGGTAGAGAATACTGATTATGATGAGGAAGATCACACCAACGGCAATGTCATTTACGCAAACAAGTGCATCGGTGCTGTGAGGTCGAGAGGTAAAAAAGAAGGTGAAACTAAGACTTGGCCTGAAGAAGCTGCAGTTCAAGGTGACAAAAGTCCATTTCCATGGGCACATACTGTCCTCAAATGGCCTGAAGGCTGATCCCGAAAAGGTGAGGGCCATCCTGGAAATGTCACACCCAGCAGATATGAAGGCAGTCCAACGTTTCATGGGCTTTGTGACCTACCTCGCCAAATTCATGCCACGCCTCCTCTGAGGTTTGTGAGCCATTGAGGAGACTGCTGGACATGGATGCAATATGGCATTGGCTCCCAAAACACGATGCTGCCATGCAGGAAATAAAGCGCCTGGTCACCACCGTGCCCGTATTAAGGTATTATGACGTCTCAAAGCCAGTCACCATACAAAGTGACTCAAGTCAAAATGGACTGTGGGGCTTTCTCATGCAAGAGGGACAACCAGTTGCATTTGCCTCAAGGGCACTAAGGTTGATGGAGCAAAACTATGCACAAATCTGAAAAAGAATGCCTGAGCATAGTGTTTGCCTGTCAACGCTTCCACCCTTTCCTGTATGGACGGGAAGTGATCACGGCGGAGACTGATCACAAGCTGCTCATTGCCATTTTTAGCAAGCCCCTCCTAAACGCACCCAAACGGCTCCAGAGCATGCTGCTCACACTCCAGAACGACAGTCTCAGGGTTGTGCACAAGCCTGGAGCTAAGATGTTCATCAGTGACACGCTCAGAAGGACAACAATAGCAGTCAGGATGCCCAGTGTGAAAGATGAGCAACATCCAGTTTGTAACACACAGCAGGAGCAGTACGATGTGGAGCAGATCAATCAGGCTGATTACCTGAACATCACCAATCGACACCTGCTTCAGATCAGACAGCACATGGACAGAGCCGAATACCTGCAATAATTAAAAGCTGTTGTCTTGGCCAGATGGCCTGACCAGAGAGGTGATATCTCTTGCTGTTAGAGATTACTAGCAATGTGGAGACAAAATCATTGTGCAGAATGGCATGCTGCTCAAAGGTCAGAAAGTTAAATACCAAAGTCAATGTGCCTAGAGATGCTGGCGCGAATCCACTCCAGCCACATCGGAGGGGATGCATGCTACAGACGAGCACGGGCTACTCTCTAGTAGCCAAATATTTATGAAGCGATCAAAGACTTTGTCAGTAAATATTCAGCATGCAATGAATATGTACATGACCAGCAGAAGGAGATGATGATGTCACATGAGTTGCCCACAGAACCCTGGCATATCATCAGCATGGACTTATTCAAGTACACGGGGAAAGACTTCCTCCTGATGCTCGATCACTACTCTCTGACTTCTGGGAAATTGAGCTGCTCCCTGACCTGTCTGTTGAGACAACAATCCAGTGATGCAAGGTGCAGTTTGCATGTCACGGTCAACTGGACCGTGTGATATCTTACAATGGGCCTCAATTTTCAGACGAGCAATTCAGATGCTTTACCATAGAATGGGAATTTGAACATCTTATGTGCTCTCCACGGCACCCAACAGCCAACAGCAAAGCTGAGTCCGCTATCAAAATCATAAAGAGCCTTTGCAAGAAAGCTACATGTGATGGAAATGACCCCTGGAAGGGCATACTCCAGTGGAGGAACACACTGACAGAGGGCGTAGATAGCAGCCCAGCGCTTGATGTCAAGAAAGCTGAAGATGCCCTTACCTGTGGCCAACAAGTTGCTTGAGTCTTGTGTTATACCAGATGTCTTGGAGAAACTACGTCGAAAAAGCAGATATCCAAGCTCACCTATGACAGGTCAGCCAGAGACTTACCAGAGCTGAATGTTGGTGAGTCCATCCGCGTGAAACTGCTGCCTGGAGACCAGACAGGTCGCTGGAAAGTTGAAACCTGTGTGCAACAGGTTGCCCTGCACTCCTATCTTGTGGATGTGGATGGTGTCCTGTATCACCGCAATCGTGTGGACCTGAGAGTGGCTGAGTACGCACCATCTCCCTGTTATGGACAGCCCTTCGGTGTACTGGCGGAGGAAAAGCGCAGCTCGAGCCTCGCGAGACATGATGTGCAATGTGGAGACAAAACGTTCATTGAGCCTGAGGGGTGTAGTGCTGAGAAATTGGTGCGAGTAAGCATCAGCCGGGAGTACCTGCAGCACACCCCAAAACTGACTGAGGACAAAGAGCCTCCCTTACACAGGGGCCCTGTTTTCTCCGGCAGTGGAAGACCCCCAAACAGACTCAATTTGTGAACTGTTACCAGGAACAGCAAGGACATGTATTAGTTTAATGTGACTGTTAGGGTTGAATTGTTCAGCTCCTCGCATAGTCTATGCTATAATTTTTCCAGACAAACAGGAGTCAAAAAAAAAAAAAACATTCTATCAATAAATAAATGATGTATTTGAATCATTTCGGTTTGCTGAAGTTGGGTCCAGAGATAACATTTTCCAACACTGTAATGGTTGTGTTACCTTTTTTATGTCTTTCCAAAAGGGCAGTGGAATAAATTGCATTACAAGATATCGGTGTTTACTTGTTGAACAACACCACCGAGTGGAGGACTATGGCATTGGTATCGGTGTACATGTACCTCAGCAGTCACTTCGGACCAGAGGATTCTAGGACGTGCAACATGGCTTTCTTGAATTAACACTGGTTCGGTGTCCTTTTTTATAAGCATCTGAAACACTTCCTGGTTCACTTGACCCTTACCAGTTTACCTATTGCTGCAATCGATCAGTTCATGCTGTTTCCCTCACTCTTCATCGTGTGACAAACCATCTGGATAAACGAATGCCTTCCGATGCTAGGTTATGTTTTTTTTTGGATTTTAGTTCTGCTTTCAATATGATTTCATCACACAAACTTAATTTTAAAATCGATGTACTTGGTTTTGATGGTTCGATTTGTAACTGCATTTAGGATTTTCTTTTACAAACACCACAGGTCGTCAAAATTGGTTCGAAAATTTCTCCAGACGATCACCCTGAACACCGACGATGTGGAGCAGTTGTTTTATCCGTGATGTTATATTCATTGTTCGTTCACTCATGATTGTGTCACATCATCTGACAGCTCACTGGTGGTGAGATTTGCAGATGACACGACCGTTGTTGGCCTAATTCTCAATGGTCATGAAAGTGATTACCGTAATCAAGTCGAAAAACTTATGGAATGGTGTTCTCTAAACAATCTGGAACTCAATGTCGAGAAGTCAAAGTAATTTTTTTTTTGTATACCTTGTAGAGACTCGTATAAGTATTGTATACCTCGACTGTGTGGCATCTCCCTTTTCAAGTACTGACATGGTGGCAGCGTTTCATCTCACGCCTTTTTATCACAGTCTCTGGATCAAACCCGGCTGGTGAGCGTCAGCAAAAGGACCGACTTTGTGATCCTTTTGGTGTAACGGCGATCAAAACGACAACGTCAAAAGATGCCGGCCTCCAGTCGCACGCCAAAACAGTGTTGTCTCAAAAAATGAGATGATAACGTCATTCAAATGCTGGCAACATTATGCTGGTACATGTTATCATTGGATTCGAACTTTGCTCCATTCCTTGTGGATGGTATCAACTGGGCTAAGAAGTCTGCCCTTTCCCCACTTCATAACTTTGCTGATGATGGTGCTGAGACTCAGAATGGCGAGACAGCACAAAAGAAGGCAACTCATCTCGAACTAATTTGCTTGGGCAAATTGCCAATTTTTGTCTCGTAATCTCAAGATCCGCAATTGTAAAGAACTCCACATCACTGGCTTCAGTCTTGTGGGCCATTCATATGCACTTTGGTTTCCAGCCACCAGGAGCTCATTTCCTTGATTTTGACTCCATGCCTTGGGAGTGACGAACACGCTGAGGATTTGTTCCATCGACTCACCATATTCATCGATGATAGCCTGTTAAGAACAGATATCCCACGAACCCATCATGGTGAGTCAACATCAATTGATGAGGAGTTGTCTCTAACTCCAGAAAACCTAATTGTGTTGACATGGCTTAGCTTGATTCACCCAGATCTGCTCCAGCTGGGTCAAACAATGTTATGGGACTGAGTTGAGGTCTCGAACATTAGCCTCAATCAAACCTGAAATATCACAAGCCATGTACTCACTCCTTGCTGAGATTGTTTTTGCAGCTGATGCCAAGGTCATGAGGTCAGTTGTCACTAAACCATCCGACCGAACCCTCTCCAATCTCCATCATCGGTCATATTGATCTTCACCACAGCCATCGAGACCCAGTAGCAAACGATCACCCCCACTCTGCCCCTTGTGCAAGGAGGCAGGCCACCCTGATGATCATGATGATCAGGTCATCTAAGTCGTTGTCGCTTCCTTCCAACTTAGGGCACGGCATTCTTCTCCAGCATTCATCAGATCTGTGGCATGGACCCCGATGATGATTGTCCTGAGAGTGACCTTGATGACCACAATGAGTCTTCGTCACCTCTGGACACTACTACTAGCAACCCGCATATTTCCACAAAGTGTATGTATACCAACTGCTCACCCATCCTATTGCCTTTTACAACAACCATGCTTTACTCATCACGCTGGAGAGTGGTGCCAAAACTAACCTTGTTTGTGTGACCTTGGCCCATCATGTTGGCCTCCCAGTCTCAAAAAGTTCACAACATGCTTACCAAGTGAATGGTGTGACCCCCCTGGATGTCCTCGGTGAAACCCATGTTGTTCTTAGCAGGGCTGATCAAATTTTGGCACTTGACGCCTTGATTGTATCGGACCTCGATGTTGACATCCTTGCAGGAACTTTGTTCCTGTCTCAAAATGACATAACTATTCTCCCCACATGGCGTGTCATTTGCATTGGCAATCATGATTAGTGCACATACAGTGATCCATCCCCTAAGGCAGGCGGGGTCTCTTCAATCCACCGCACACAAGTTGTTATACGCTCCCAGCGAATACAACCACACTATGGCCCAGCGAGTTCCTTAAAATTCCCCTTTCAGACATCCCCAGCACCAGGATGTGTTCTGACCACCATTGAGCCCAGTCCGAGATCCACTTGTACACAAGACTCGTCGTCCAGGCAGGTATGGCCTCAACCCGACATCGTGCGCAGTGTATGTGGCCGTGTTCGCATTCCTAACTATACTACAAGTCCCATGACTATCAAGCGTTATTCCCATATCGGCATTGCTCATGCTACCATAGTCCCTGAAGTTGTGAGCCACCCTCCAGTATTGTCTAAGTGTACAATACCACCTTCACCTCATGCTTTTGTTGACACTATCCACGTTGATTCTGATAACATCCTGGCGACGGATATTTTGGCGAAGTTCAACGCTCTGCAACATGACTTCTCACCTGTTTTTGACTCCAAAATCATTGGTTACAATGGCGCTGCCGGGAACATTCATGCCATCGTCAATATGGGTCTAACTCAACCGTCACAACGCAAAGGTCTTCTCCCCCAGTATGACCGATCACGCCTCGTCGACCTGCAGACCAAGTTTGATGAGTTGCAGGCTGTCGGCATGTTAGTTAAACCTGAAGATGTCGATGTCTGTGTGGAATATGTTAACCCCACTTTCCTCATCAAAAAGCCCGGTGGTGGATCCTGACTTGTCACTGCATTCACGGATGTTGGCTGTTACAGCAAACTGCATCCATCATTAATGCCTTGCGTGGAGTCCACCCTCCACACCATTGTGGGTTCGTCCTATATTATCGTATTTGACTCGTCTCAAGTCTTTTTTCAAATACCACTCACAAAACTTTTTATGAAATATTGTGGTGGTGTCACACAATTCCGTGGGATCCGTGTTTATGCCTGGTCTGCCATGGGCATGCCAGGCTCCGAGACTGCACTGGAGGAGCTAATATGTCACATTCTGGGAGATTTCCTCGAGACTGGCTCTCTTGACAAAATTGCAGATGACTTATTCTGTGGCGCAAATTTACCTGAGAAACTATTAAAAGTTTGGTCTGCTGTGATTCATATCCTGGATTGATGCGATATTCCGCTCTCAGCCGCAAATACTGTCATCTGCCCAAAATCCATGATTATCTTCGGATGGGTATGGTCTTCGGGTCATTTGAGTGCCAGTCCTCACCATATTGCCACTCTAAGCTTCTGCCATCCGCCGACCACTGTGAAAGGCCTTCGGTCCTTTGTTGGCGTTGTCGATGCAAATTTCTCTAAAATTAGCATAACAGTTTTAAGTGTGATGATAAAAGGAAAATGTAGCCAATTAAGCTTGATTGACAATTAATTTGAAAAGTAAAGTTTTTAGCACATTACACAATGTATTGTTATAACCCCTTAATGGGAAATGTATTCGAATACCACATGATTATTATGTTTATGTGTGCTCGAAAATGTATCGATTTTTAATATATAAAAACAGTGTATATATATATATATGTATATATATCAGTATATATATAAGTAGGGTAAGAATACTGATTCTGGCTCACTTTTCCCCATGTAAATGAATGGGGGATTTTCAGCGATTCATATTTTTTTTCCCTAAAAATAAACCCCCTTTTTATCCCAAGGTATATTTATTTGTCTCCCCTTTTAACCTGGAGGTTGAACCTCATTGAATTGAACACCTGGGGGTTGAACAGCTCACTCATTGAACTTATAAAGATTTGTTCATTCTCAAATTCCTTCAATAGTTTAATTTTCTTTGCACAATAATCCCCATCTAAAATATTGATAAACAAAACATTTGAATCTTTATATTTTTTAAGATACCCCATTTGTGCCATTACGAAATGATAAACTTCTCTTAATGCTCTCATCTGACCACCTCCTGAGCCACATATCATTTTGAGATTATAGTAAATTGTTTTTTCATTGTTCAATTGATAACCATCAAAGTTTTCAGTCCATTCAAGGATATTCATTTTTTTCTTTACATCCTCTAACTTACTAGTTTTTAAATTAATTCGCTTGTTTGTTTTATTTACCTTTGTTTTAGTTATTTTTTCAATAAGACTTATTTGATATTTTTCACATTCATTATGTTTTCCATTTATATACCAAGACTGAGATTTTCTCCACTCTTTAGTTTGATTAATACTTGGTTTAACCATTTATATATTGTGAAAAAACGCAGCGGTAGCCCTTAAAAACCCTAACCCATCTTCCCATCGTTAAAACATAATCTATTTTATACACTCTATCATACAATATCCATATGGAACACAATCTATTCCATTATCTAAAATAAATCTCTTATCATCAAAGGCTCCTAATGCCTTTTTATTTACTTCTTCACTATATATGTTATGTTTATAACTTCTTATTGTATTCATTTTCCTATATTCTTCTTTCTTATTCATCAAACAATTATAATAATTTCTAAAAGTTATTGATTTCTTTATTACATATTTCTTTATTCCCTTTAACCTCTTATCAATCTGTTCACCATACTTATAAGCATATGCCTTTGCTCTCAATCCAATAAACTCACTCATTACTTTTCCACCCAACTCATCCTTAAACTTACCAATAACCTTTTCATTCTTTTTGGAAAATAACTCACTCTTCTTGCTGAAATTACTTGTATCATATACTCCAATATTTTTCTTCATATCTTCATAAACATCATCAGTTTTTATATCTAGGATAAAACTATCAGTGTCCATATACAACAATGAAACATTTTCGCCATACTCTTTCTTTAAGTCATTATACAAATAATCATACATCAATATCTTTGATAAATCAAGAACTGCTGTTCCAATATAAATTGGTTTATCCATTACAATACTTTCCTTTTTCATATGAATTGCAGAAAAGTTCTCTGAAAAAACCTCTTCTCTCTCAAAACTTGGTTTATTTATCAATCTCGAAGCTTCTTTCCAAGATGTTGCGAATCTAATGTTTTGCCTGTTTCTAACATTTTCCATAGTCTTTCCAAATACAGCATTATTCATTAATTTATAAAAGTCCCCTTCAAATTTTACTTTTGTATTTGCTCTCATATCTGTATTGAATTGAATATACTTTTTCACCCAAGGACTTTGTTTAAATTTTAAAACTCTATGAATTTTAGCTACTCTCAATCCTTCTCTCAAAAACTGTTTTAAGCTTCTCTGATGTAAAACATATCCCTCTTTATCATAGAATGTTGTTAATAACTTTTCTGTTGATTTGCCTTTAATATTAAAACTTTTATGATAATCACTTAACCATTCTTTCTTTGGAGTTTCTTTCTCACATGCAAAAGGAAGATCTTTATGCTTATTATGAAGATCACTCGGGTACCTCAAATCAACTTCAAAATAATAACCTTCTTCTTCGTCATTCAATTCCTCTTGAGAAGAAATAACAATATTCATCAAAGCCTTTTCATAATCCTTTTCTTCCACCCACTCTAATTTACCATAAGGCAGAGATTGAGACATTGCCCATCCATACAAATTATTAGCATCAAAATACATCAAATAATTACTATCTTTTTCACTATCATAATTTGGAAGATATTTATTATTTGCTTTAGCATATCTTTTTGAACATACTTGTGATATTCCACCTCTCTTGGACTTCTCAATCATCAAAAGCATATCCACATCACTGATTAAATCTATATCTTGTTTTGTCATTTTCAACATTGCACTCCAAGCTAAACCAGGAGCTGTGAAATAGTGGGCAGGATCTAATCCATAACAATTTTTATTATGACAGAGTGATCTAAAAGCTTCAAACACATCAGCTAACAATAAAACATCTGTTTTTAGATATAAATCGTGATATTCTCCAAGGTTCTTTATCTTAAATATTTTCCATATTTCTTGTGCGTGTTTATATTCCTTATCACTTATCTCTTCTTCATAAAGGTTATTATAGAAACTTTCTTTTGAAGGAAGTTGTGTTTCTTTAAATCTCATAAATGAATCCATATAATCATAAGGATAAATTCCCTTACTTGTAAGAATTTTCTCTTTACTTTGAATTTCATTCCTTGTTTGAATTTCCTCTCTCGTAAGAATTCCTTCTTTAATCAGAATTTCATCTTTAATCTGAATTTCCTCTTTAGTTCGAATTTTCTTTATAATTAGAATTTCATCTTCAGTTAGAATTTCTTCATTAATTAGAGTTTCCTCTTTACTTTGAATTCTCTCTTTAATCTGAATTTCCTCTTTAGTGAGAATTTCCTCTTTTGGAAAGAATGAATTAAGATTTGGAAAAGAGTCCGTGGAGCTTAGATTTGATGCGAGGTAGGCTAGTGGTGTTCCCATAAACTAGTAAGAATCTAAAAACCTAATACGAGTTAAAGGTTTTGTGAATATCATTTTTGAAAATGAAATATACTTTTGACTTGTGTTTGTTATGGCAGAAATATTCCCTGGTGTTTTTGAAAGTTCATTTATAAATAGATGTGTATCATAGTTGGCGCTGTTGTGAAGAAAGACTGGAATAAAAGAAGGTAATTTATAATTAAGATTACAACAGGAATGAGCGGGACCTCTATATTTACCAGTAAGATGACAATGGTCTCTAACTTTAGACTCCTTAATTTCCCCCTCACAAATATGACAGATATTGTTCATTCTAAATTCTAATTTTTCTTCTTTGGTTAATTTCATCGGTTCATTTGTTTCTTTCATTAATTTAGTGAGTCTTATACAATCCTTTTCTAATCGTTTTACAAACTCTTGTGAAGCATTTTTTCCACGATAATGTTCAAGTTTGTTATACTTTTCTCCAACAGATGATTTGATATAATAACAGAAACCACAAGGAATATGTTTTTGATATTTATTTGTATATGGTTCTTTTGGATTAGGAGAAGCAGTATTTATCTTTTTAAGGATACATTCAAAATCAGCGTATATCACAAATGGGTGCATGATAGATTTATTATAATCTTCAAAATAAATCTTTTCACCAGGTTTAGGCATTGTAATTACAGCTGATTTATGATTACTACAATATTTTGAATGTTGTTCTAATCGTTCTTTTGTATGAAATGAATTAAGACATCGCTTACAAGGATATATTTTGTTTGCTGTTCTGAATACCTGAGAAGAGATTAATCTTGATAAATTATTGATGTATGTGTAATGTGAATTCTTTCCAACACTAAAATATAAAAGGTCAATGTGTGTTTCTTCATTTTTATAGTTGTTTGAAATTTTTAATATTTGAACTTTGTTTGTATCCGTTAATCCATATACATTAATAGAAAGATTATTCTTTTTCTCAAATTTAGGAATATCTGTTAGTGGCATTGGGAATTTAAAATCTTTAATGTCCAAGGTATTCTCATATTTCATATATTGTTTTACTCTTTCTGAATTACATTTTGGTGGATGTAAGTGAGCAAGAACAGACCAGAGAAAACATTTATTATCATTGTTCTTAATATTAACAACTGCCTTCATTAGTTTTATTTCTTTTGGTAATTCAATATAAGAAGAAGCTTTAAGAGGGTTTGATTTTAGAATGTGTATATCTAAAAAGATGATTTTTTTAATATTGAATCCACTTCCTACCACTGTATTATCAACATCCTCCTCTTGTCTTGATAGTTCTTCATAAACCCCACTATTCAAAAAATCTTGAAATGATGTTATAAAATGAAGATCTGTTCTCATATAAGGAGTTTGTTCTTCATCTTGTCTTTTCATATTCATTTTCACTCCCATATAAAACTTTAAAGTTTTCATTTCTTTTAATGTCTTTTTAATAAATTTTTCAACATCGGGTTTCACTATTTCAATTGATTCAGCTATTGATGATGGACCGGGTTCTCCAAATTGAAAAATCCTTATTTTTATATGCCCTTTAAATGCCCCATCAGTGTTTTCAATATAATAGTCTCCCTTTACTTTAAACTCATTTTTCTTGTGTTTTTGTGATTGAAGATGTTGATTATAACTACTCTTCAAAACATCCTTTGAACAGATATCACAATGTTTTCTTTCCAACTCAAGAGGAGATATTTGATGAAATAGATTAAATGTGTGTTTGTTGGTTCGGAGGTGTTTTCTATAATGTTTATATTCGTGATTACAAACATCGCAGTACGTTGTATTCACCATATTTATAGAATAAAACTTTGCTTAAACTAAAATTTTCTTGATGAAAATTTTGTTTAATTTATAGGTGAATCTGTGCTTAAAAACATTTTATCCTCCAACTTTTTCACTTAATAAATACAATGTTTCAAGACACAAAAGACAAGTTTCAATCAATCTCTTCATCTGTTAAAGATACTGAGAAATATGTCAAGGATGTAAAATTGAACAAAGATAAATATAACAACTATTGGATAAAAACTATTATGGTAAATAATATGAGTTCTTCAATTTCCTTCAGTGGAAGGGCTTTTAGTATACCTGGTAGAACATAAATTAAAGTATCTCTAACAAAAGTTTCTCCTCTCCTTCTAGTAATATATTCAAAACTAGAAAAAGCAATGAAACAAGAAAAAGTATCAAAGAACAAAAACCTTATGGATGAAGCTTTAGAAAGAAAAGATAAGACCATCTGTAATATGCAAGGAGAAATTTGTATTTTTTTCAACAACCCTAAAGATGTAAATCTTGATGAAATAAAGGATGTTAATATATCAGGTGAAATGACATTTCGTTCAATAGTAGTTAACGATAATTTTAAAATTACCTTTAATATAAAAAATGTTGTCGTTGAATCTGATAATGAAAAAAGTATATCGATATCGATGGTAATATACAACTGAAAGTATAGATGAATTTCAGTTTAAGTAAAGTTTTACTTTATAAATATGCTAGACTTTCCTGATTCTCCATATGACAAATTTGAGAATTGTCCTGCGTGTGAAAGACGGGGATTAAACACAGAGTCAAAAGCCTATCAACAATGTATATTCTGTGATTATCTTCTAATTAATGATAATAAAAAATATAAAAAGGAAAATAATTCTTTTAGATTTACACCAAAAATGAATTACTTTACAAGATTGATTAGAGAAATGAATGTAAAGTATGAGGATGATAACACACCTTTCCTTACAAGGGAAGAAACTGAACGTATAAGAGAAATGTTCAAAGGATTGTTGTTGTATATTATTCATGGATGTAATTTTCAGGGAAATATCAACACAAGATATTGTATAAATAAAATAATGGATTATCTTGAAATTAAACCTGAACTTAGGATAAAATATAGAGTTTCTAAAAAAGCTAATAATAAATTAAATAACCTGTTTTTCAAATATATAAATGAATGATTTTTTACCTATTTGGGAAAATAAGATAAAATTTAACAACCATAAAAATCTCCCAAATTCATTAAGATGTCTCATAGTTGGTTCAAGTGGATGTGGAAAAACCTGCTTACTTTTAAAAATGCTCCTCACTCCCAACTTTTTAGATTATGATAATTTAATAATTTTCACAAAGTCGAGTTTTCAACCAGAGTATCAACTACTCTCACAAGGTTTTAATGCTGGTCTTCAAAAAGAAGATATAATAGGTTTATTTAAACGTCAAAAAAACCTAAATGATTATAACATTGAAGATATAATTCAACTATTTTGTGATACACAGAGATGTAAAAAGAAATCAAATCTTATAACTTGTATTCTTAGTGATAATACGGATGATATACCGTCTCCCCAAGATTTGGATAAATCAAAAAAGAACCTCGTTATCTTTGATGATTGTGTTAATGAGAGAAACCAAACGGTAATGGACAGCTACTACACAAGAGGGAGACATTCTTCTTGTAATTGTATTTATCTTAGTCAATCGTACTTTCAACTTCCTCGTCGTTCCATCAGAAACAATGCTAATACTTTTATTTTATTCAAGTTAAATTCAATAGATATCAATAATTTTTGGAGAGATAATTGTTCTACATTATGTAGTAAAAAGAAATTTGAGGATTATATGAAGCACACGACTGAAAAATATAAATATATTGTTGTGAAACAAGATGAGATATTAAGGGATATATTTTTTGTTTTATAAACAATTACATATATAAATGACAACTATTATTATAAATCTTGTGGGTAAATCTGCTTCTGGAAAAAACTTTCATAAATCAAGGTTCTTGTGTAGTACAAATGAGAATATTGTAAATTTACTTAAAAAACACCCCGTGATACGCATTGTATCAACAACAACTAGAGCAATAAGACCTGGAGAAGTAAAAGGTGAAGATTATCACTATATTTCAGTGGAGGAACATATGCGATTGAGGAATGAAGGACAAATATTTGAGGAGGTTTCTCTTGGTACAACAAAATATTCACATTGTAAGAGTGAGTTAAAGAAACTAAAATCTGGTGGTGTTGGGATATTAGAAACTAATCCAGAAGGAACGAGACAAATTATTAAATATCTGAGCGGAGTGAAGATTTTATCATTCGGTTTTGATGTTGATGAAGAAACTCAACACAAACGTATGAAAAGCAGAGATGCAAGGATTAGTGAAGAAGAAATTACAACTCGCATTAATGTTAATAAAGAATTTGATGAAATATTTAAAGAAAAGGATTTATTTGAACACATCTACTTGAATGATGAAGAAAAGGAAAATTTCCCTGTTGATCTTTACAATTCATTAAATGATATTTTACAATAAATAAATGGATACAAAAGAAAGAGCAAGAAGATTTAAGGAACATCAAGAGTTGGTTTCAAAAGTTGTAAAACAACAGGAAGACATAAAGAAGAAACGCAGACAGAAACTAACGGGCGAAGAAGCATTTGAAAAAAACAAGAGAAATTTTTTAAACCACTTTTAAAAACTTCCCAAGAAAAAATGAAAGATGTTTCCACAGTTCCCACAGTAGAATATACTCCTAGAAAGCTTCAAATGTTAAAAGATTTCAGTCAAATGACGGAGGAAGAATTAGAGCATATTGGAGAATTAGAACATGATGAAGGTTTATTTCAACAACTGGAAGAGATTAATCAACCCCCTGATTATATTGTGAATGCTGTTCAAAACAATGAATATTCAGCAGATTCAAAAACCAAAGCAGGACTCATTCCAACAGAACAACCAGCAATATTTCATCTTGTTCAAGAAAAGGTATTGATATTTAATGATGAATTAAGGTTCTTAAGTTCTGCTCAACCCCTGTTAAACTAACTCCGAGATTAATGTTTCTTCTCACAAAAGATGGAAGGCAAGGTTCAACTGTGAGGGATGAATCAAAGTATATTGATAAACCATTGGATATGGAAAATAATGATGATAGAGTATATATTGATTTGCTGAACACTCTAAATTATAAGGTTATTCTTTCTGGTAAAAGTAGGAAGAATGAGAAGGAGAAACACATTATTCAGGCTTTAAGTATCCTTGGTTCAGGTATTAGTTTTCTTCCAAATGACCCATCGCAATTAGTTAATAGACTGTTATTGTTGTTCGGCAGTAAGAAGGCTGGAAATAACAATTGTTTTAATGAAGCATCAGCCATTTTAGACCAGTTGATGAACATGAAAATAATTAATAAATCTCAATATAAAGACATTTTATCTCATATTAAATAAGATGAGAAGCACAATCCTGAGTTTTAATTTCACAACAAGCGACCACACATCTTCATTCCCATACCCACTACAACTTGACACAACAAAAGAATATGAGGCATCTTTATTGTCCATGGAGACTTATAATACCTTATTTAATATAACCGAGAAAAATGACAAGTTTAGTTATAATCCGGGAAGTGGATACAAAACGATAACAGTCTCACCCGGAGCATACGAGATTTCTCAAATATCTTCCGAAATTGCTCGTCTTATGAAAGAACAGGGTGATGAACCAAAAAATATTGTTATAAACATTCAAAAACATACTTCAAAATCAACGATTAAAGTTAAAAATAACTACAAGGTTGATTTCACAATTGATAATTCATTTAGAGAGTTATTAGGTTTCTCCTCAAAAAAGATTGAAACTAATGGGACGTTTTACAGTGATAATGTCATTCAAATATCCTCAGGAATAAATTCGGTGTTAATTCACTGTGATTTGATTGATGGTGCTTATAATGATGGATTAAAAACAAATACAATATTTTCATTCAGCGCATACTCAACCCCAATTGGTTATAAATTCAATATGGAGCCTAAAAATTTGGTTTATCTACCTGTGTCAGGAAAAACCATACACAGAGTAAATTTTAGGATAACCGACCAAGATAATCGTGTGATTTCTTTTAATGGAGAAGTTATATCCATCAGAATTCACCTACGTGAAGTTTTTCAATAAATAAATACGATGGTTATTGTGAGGAAGCACGAGTTGGGAAAATATAAAATAATTACAGGGGATGGGATGTTCCTTTACCCGTACTACAAGGGTGAAGGTATGTATCTTGGTAGAGGATACTATAAACCTAAGAGACAAAGGGGTGTCGGACATCAATTTAGAGGAGATGGGATAATTGATACTCTCATGGGTATTGGTTCAACTATTCTTAAACATAAAGACCTAATTGGTTCAACTGCTTCTGCTGTGGGAAATGTAGCAGGTGCTGTAAAGAGTATAAAAGATGCTCAGAAAGAATCTCATAAATTACAAGCAATAAAAGAAATTAAGAAAGGTAAAACTCAGTTGACCACCCAAGAACGACAGAAAATAATTCAAATACTTGGATCAGGGTTGCAAAAGTTTTAACATCTTTTTTCCTAAATAAATACAAGTATGGAAGCAATTGATAGTATCTATGATTTGGATGATACTATTATTATCTCAAACTCCACTAAAACAGAAGATTACTTCAAGGTAAATGCAATAACTGGAACAGACTGGAATACAAATGGTACAAAAAGTTTTGAAATAAATAATCAACAAACCTATTTGAATCTCTCCGAAAGTTTCTTGTTGTGTAAATTTAAATTCACTAAGGCTGGGAATAACACAAACGCTACACTTGTAAATGATTTCTTCTGGAAAATGTTTGATAGTGTGCGATTGTATATTGGAACACAAGAAGTTGAAGCGGTTGATTATGTCTCTGCTGTATCTGAAATGATGAAATTTACACTCTATACATTCAGTGATAGAATGGGAAAGGGGTCTGTCGAAGGTTTTATTCCTGATATGTCAACGGGAACAAACACAGACCCTGGATATATTCAAAGGAAAGGAATGTATAATGATGATACAAAAGCAGAAAATAGTTTTACTGTGGCAGTTCCTCTTAAAGGTATATTTGGATTTTGTGATTATGATAAAGTTCTGTATGGTCTTAAAATTAGATTTCAACTACAAAGGAATGATAATGAAAATAGATTGCTTTTTGGTGTTGGTAATGCTTTTGGTGATCAGAATAAATTTGTAATTGAGGAGATGAGTTGGTATATCAGTGAATATACTCCTAATCTTAAAACAGAAGAGATGTTGAATCGAAGACTTAACTCAAAGAAACCACTCAGTGTATCATACCTCAAAAGAAGATGTCAACACGTTAAACTCAATCAAACTACTTACACGTGGAATTTTGGGTGTTCTGGAAGGAAAGCCACGATATCTGTGGATGATTTTTAAAAAGCCAGATGGTGATACTGCGACTGATAAGAATAATGCATTGAGTGATAATGCTAAGGTGAAACAACTTCGCGTTTCTCTAGATGGAACATTTTATCCACGAGATAGATTGGAAATTAATTGGGAAAAAAATGATTTTGCTGAAGCATACAAGTCTTACCAAAAGGTGTGTGAAAGTAATGGAAATAAAGAACCTATTTTAGATATGACAGCATTTAAAAGTTTGTATACAATCTATACGTTTGACCTGAGCGCTCAAAAAGAAACTATAAAGTCTAATCGAGTGGATACTTCCCTATACATTGAAAGAGGAGAGAGTGAAGAAGTTGATACATATTGTTTGCTTTTGGAAGAAACAGAATTGCAGATTAATACAGATAATGGTGTGATGATTAGTCTCACATAATTTTTTGTTAAATAAATGAGTGGCAAAGTACCAACTGGGGTATATGTTAATCAAATCAATCTTCATAAACTATCATCTTGTGTTCAAAATCAAAAGCCTTGTACGATTAACGTTAATACAATTCAGAGAAAAGGAGCAGTAAGAATTGATGTTTTGCTCACAAGAGAACAGGTTAAAATCTTGAATGACACTGACTCACTTAAAATTAAAATGACAAAACCAATGTTGAAAAAATATTCAATAAGAGAGACGAGTGGAGGATTTCTCCCATTTCTAATTCCTTTATTTGCTGGTTTAAGTGCGGTTGGAGCATTGACGGGTGGTATTTCAACAGCGGTCAAAACTGCCAACGAAAGGAAGGCTCAACTCCAGGCTCAAAAAGAATTGGAAAGACATAACAAAGAGTTGGAGAAACAAATTAGTGGAAGTGGTGTAATTGTAGATTTTGCTGAAAAACTTGAAGGTCTGCCTGATAAAGCGAGATTGTTAGTTGGAGATATGCTTTCTTCTATAGCACAAGCAGGTGTAAAATTAACGAAAAGAGGTAATGGATTATATCTTTCTAATAAATAAATGAGCATTGATGAGTGGTTGAAAGAATTTGGAAAGAATACAACATCAAATTTACAACTTGCTAAATATTGTAAGAAATTAAAAATTCATAATGTGGTTATTTGTATGAGAGATGAATTAACAAATGTGTCGAAACATACAAAGAATATTATTATGAACTTAGAAGATAATGATGGGAACGGTTCTCATTGGGTTTGTATTTTTAATAGTCAAGACAAATATTATTTTGATAGTTTTGGTCTTCCACCACCTGTTGAAGTCATAAAATTCTTACAGAATGGTGTTTATCAAACATTTCAAGTCCAAGAATTAAATTCCAAGTGTTGTGGTCAATTATGTCTATATGTGTTATTTCAACTCAACAAAAATAAAAAATTTTATGATATTATTTTTAATCTAATATAAATGACTTATGTTGGTAAAGATGGTTCTATCTTTGGTGTATCTCAAGAACTGGATATTGATTTATCAAATTATTACACAAAGGCACAGGCTGAACGACATAAATATAATATAAACAAAAATATTAACATGAAAAATGCTTATAAATTAAAAAATTATCCAAGCCCGACTGAAGCGAATGACTTGGTGAGATTAAGCGATTTATCACAATATATATACTTAAATAAAACGGCTGTGTATTCTAAAGATACAGAAGTGTTGATATTATCTCCAGGTCATACAGAATTCACAGTTCGAATTAAAATAAATTTTTATAAAGAAGGGCGTATCGTTTGTATGAGAATAGAACAATGGGGGTATGATATGAATGATTTAGGGTATAATTGGTCATTTAAAATTAACCTCGAAGACCTGGAACAATTAAATCAGTCTCGTAAGGAAGAATATTATCCACTTGGTATCGAGAATGAGTTTTGTGGAGCCACGATTAGTAAACAACAAATAAAAGAATTTAATAAGGGTAAATATAATAATGGTTTTGCCCTTGTTTATCTCATGAAAACAGAAAAAACAGGATTATATATAATAAGTAAGGAAATACAAAATGATTTAACTATGGGAAGATGGGGAGGTGTTTCGTGCCATAATATTATTCTAACATATATTTCTAATACATAAATGACAGCAAGAAGGCTTCAAGAAAATTATCATTTCTGTGTCCAAGCATACCTTCAAGAAAAGGGTATTCGGTATTTTAATAAATATGTTCTACAACATAAGAATGAGGTATTTTCAATAAAAGATTGGCATTATGCTGATGTTGATAAACCGACAACTTTAGATTTAATTAGAATGTTAAATAATGAAAAAATTATAAGGTTAAGAAAAGGTAAGGCTCTTTTAGAAATTCAAAAGAAATTTTATTGATTTCCTGTTGTAAAAAATTATTTTGGATACAGGAATAACAAGAAATCCTGATGAATATATGTATAATATTCTATGGGGTGTAAACGATTCAAGTATAGTAAGGGATGAGGAAGGAGTTGAAGAAGAGAGGGAAGAGGAGGAAAAGGAGAAGGAGGAGAGAGAGAAGGAGGAAAGAGAGAATAGAGAGAGGGAGGAAAGAGAGAAGAGAGAGAGGGAGAAGAAAGAGAAGGAGGAAAAGGAGAAGAGAGAGAAGGAGGAAAGAGAGAAGAAAGAGAAGGAGGAAAAAGAGAAGAGAGAGAGGGAGGAAAAAGAGAAGAGAGGGAGGAAAGAGAGAGAATAAATAAATATTATAGTATGGAAACCAGTGAGATTCAAAAAAGAATAGAGGTATTACAGAAAATAACTCAACCCACCAAGGAGGAATACAAAGAATTAACAAGTCTATTTGCAATACTTTCAACAAAACTATTAGCATCGTCAAGCTATTCATTTTAATTCAAGTTTTTTCTTAAATAAATGGAGGAGAGAGTGAAGGCATTTCTAAGGATTCTTTATGTTTTAAAAATTAAGATTCAAATGTGCATGTTGGAAACTAAAAAGGTTTTTGCACTCTGCAGAAATTTTTCTCATAAATAAATGAGTTATTGTCTCAAATGTAAAAAGAAAACTAATACTAAAAATATTTCATATATTAAAAGTAAAAATAACAGGGTTATACAAAAAGGTATATGTTCGGTGTGTGGTTCAAAAAAAATCAATTTATCTCCAAACACAAACTCGGAGGAGATATACAAAAGTTTTTATCAGGAAGTAAATTTACAACTACTGGAATACCAGGGGAATTACATCTTCCAGGGTATTCTTTCTGTGGTCCAGGCACAAACTTAGATAAAAGATTAGATGAGGCAGACAATCCTAAATCCTGGAGTAAACCAATCAATAGAGTTGATGAAGTGTGCATGAGACACGATATTGATTATGGGAATACCACAACGTTGGAAGAAAAGCATGAAGCCGATAGAGAAATGTTGTATAATTTGTCTCTGATACAAAATCCAACCTTGAGAGAAAAAGTTGATAGGTTCATCGTGAAGAAGATGATTAGTGCTAAATTGAAACTTGGACTTGGAAATTCAAAAAACTTATAGACTCTAATGATGCCATTAAGACTGAAGAGCAATTAGCTGATGAATTACATAAACCAATATTCACAAAGTTTCAGAGAAGGAAAGTTTATTCCAAGGAAGTTGATTATATCTGGTCTGCTGATTTGATTGAACTCAATAATGATAAGGGGTACAAGTATGCTTTAACCGTTATTGATTTGAGGAGTAGATATGCGTGGGTTGTCCCTTTAAAAAACAAAACAGGTAATACTCTTATGTTAGCTTTTCAACAGATATTTAATAAAAGTAAGAGAAAACCTAAGAAATTGTGGACTGATGAGGGTAGAGAGTTTTATAACAAGACATTTATGAATTTTCTAAAAAATAACAGTATTACATTATACAGTACCTTTAATGAAGGGAAGGCAGTTGTTGTTGAACGTTTTAATCGTACCTTAAAAGAGAGACTATATAAAAAATTCACACAACTCGGTTCACAACAATGGTTATCTTTTATTCAGGATATTGTGGATAAGTATAATGACACGATTCACACGTCAACGAATATGAAGCCATCAGAAACATTTACAAAATTAAAATATGAAAAAGAGATTAATGTCAGAAAACCTAAGTTCAAAGTTGGTGATATCGTAAGAATATATAGGTGGAAATCTCATTTTGAAAAGGGTTTTACTGAACGATGGACGAAAGAACTTTTTAAAATTGTTGATGTAATAGATACAGTTCCTTGGACTTATAAAATATATGATTTGGAAGGGGAAGAGATTTTAGGTTCATTTTATTCACAGGAATTACAAAAGACAAAACGAAGCAGATAATACACCTTTGTGGACACTCGAGGGCCAAGTCCGAGGTGTATAACAGTATATAATGTGTGTCAAGGGGTGGACGTTCTTACATCTGTGAACCCCAAACACAGAATCCTCAACTGAATAGTCAAGGCTTAACTTTTGTTTGTGTATGTGTGTGTGCAATGGGAGCAATAGGTTGGCGCTTCACTCCCTCCTACTATACACCGTTGTGGACACTCGAGGGCCAAGTCCGAGGTGTATAACAGTATATAATGTGTGTCAAGGGGTGGACGTTCTTACATCTGTGAACCCCAAACACAGAATCCTCAACTGAATAGTCAAGGCTTAACTTTGTTTGTTGGTGTGTATGTGTGTGTGTCCCAACCCTCACATTCAAAATCTCAACCCCAACCCTCACATTCAAAATCTCAACCCCAACTCAATCCTCACCCAACACAGTCTTTTTCAAAATGAGATTTCCACCTATATATATATATATATATATATATATATATATATATATATATATATATATATATATATATATATATATATATATATATATATATTTTACGTTTTTTTTTTTTTTTTTCCAATTCTGTCTTTTAAGGCTTTCAGGTTTGATGACGTAGAAAGGGGGAGTAAGCCTGCACTTTCTTCCCAGAACGAACAATGTATATTTTTTGTTTTTTTCTCTTCTTCCAATTCTGTCTTTTAAGGCTTTCAGGTTTGATGACGTAAAAAGGGGGAGTAAGCCTGCACTTTCTTCCCAGAACTTTCTTGATCTTGCTCCCATCAAGCACCATCCGACAAAGAACTACATCGATAGGTTTAGATCCCAAAGAGTGATAGCAACTCCAAAAGTCTCCAAAATATAAATAAATAAAATAATAATAATAATAAATAAATAAATAAATAAATAAAAGCCCCCAAAAAAGTTTCAAGTGTCCAACATAAACCCAACTTTCCAAGTCTTCAAGGTATAACCACATTCCCGTTGAGTTTCCAAGATATGTATCACATTGTGAGTTATCAATCCAGAACCCACATTTCAAGTATTCAAAGTAAAACCAACTTACAAAGTCTCTTAAGGATAACTCATTTACTGATTTTTTCAAAATTTGTGAGTCTCCAAGGTAGGACCCATATTTAGAACCATCTTGGCAGAACCCTTTTCCTGAGTCTCCAAGGTAGTTATTTAAACCATCAAGGCAGAACTCATTTACTGATTTTTTCAAAATTTGTGAGTCTCCAAGGTAGGCCCCATATTTAGAACCATCTTGGCAGAACCCTTTTCCTGAGTCTCCAAGGTAGTTATTTAAACCATCAAGGCAGAACTCATTTACTGATTTTTTCAAAATTTGTGAGTCTCCAAGGTAGGCCCCATATTTAGAACCATCTTGGCAGAACCCTTTTCCTGAGTCTCCAAGGTAGTTATTTAAACCATCAAGGCAGAACTCATTTACTGATTTTTCAAAATTTGTGAGTCTCCAAGGTAGGCCCCATATTTAGAACCATCTTGGCAGAACCCTTTTCCTGAGTCTCCAAGGTAGTTATTTAAACCATCAAGGCAGAACTCATTTCTTGATTTTTTCAAAATTTGTGAGTCTCCAAGGTAAAACTTGTATTCTGGCTCATCAAGGTATAACTTGTTCAGTGGGTATTGTCTTGATAACTCACAATGAGTACTATTGCTGTAAAACTCTTTTTCAGGATTTTGCTGGTCTCCAAGGTATAACTCTTTGGTTGGGTCATCAAGGACGAACTCGTTCTGTGGGTCTTGGTCGCTCATAAGGTCTTCAACCAAGCCAACAATTTCGCCCCAAGTTGTAGCAAAAGCAGTATTTTCATTTCGTATTTCAGACACAATTTCCTGTGAGAGAAAATAATAATGTATTAATTAAGTTATTTAATTATTAAATGAGTATGCTTCAATCAAAGTTTGAAAATAGGAAAATAAAAAATCTTACCTCAATAGATAAGAGGTTTGAATCCAGTTCATCAACTTGAAGGTTTAGTTCCATACAAGACAGAGAGTTCCAAGGAACACCAAAGTCATCCCACTCAAGGTCTTGGTCGCTCATAAGGTCTTCAACCAAGCCAACAATTTCCCCCCAAGTTGTAGCAAAAGCAGTATTTTCATTTCGTATTTCAGACACAATTTCCTGTGAGAGAAAATAATAATGTATTAATTAAGTTATTTAATTATTAAATGAGTATGCTTCAATCAAAGTTTGAAAATAGGAAAATAAAAAATCTTACCTCAATAGATAAGAGGTTTGAATCCAGTTCATCAACTTGAAGGTTTAGTTCCATAGAAGACAGACAGTTCGAGACAAGCACACAGAACACCATTGCCAGCAAAAACAAATGTTTAAAATGGAGCCTGGGTTTGAAGCTTTTATAGAGAAAGACTGGTGGGTGTGGTTTCCTTTGGAAATTCCCTGGGCAAGCCTAGGCAAGCCTTCATTGGGAAATTTTTCAAAACCATAACATCCTGTAATTTTCTAGTGATTTCTTTGTGAGTCAGAGATGAACTGGAAATGATGTAAGAGTGGGCGGGGCTTAGCAAAAGTAGGCGGAGCTTAGGAAAAGTGGGCGTGGCTTAGAAAAAATTACCTTATGAAAAGTGGGCGGAGCTTAGCAAAAGTGGGCGGGGCTTAGGAAAAGTGGGCGTGGCTTAGAAAAAATACCTTATGAAAAGTGGGCGGAGCTTAGCAAAAGTGGGCGGGGCTTAGGAAAAGTGGGCGTGGCTTAGAAAAAATACCTTATGAAAAGTGGGCGGAGCTTAGCAAAAGTGGGCGGGGCTTAGGAAAAGTGGGCGTGGCTTAAAGAAAAGTGGACGGGGCTTATTGAATACCTTGTGGAAA
Organism: Eptatretus burgeri; assembly: GCF_056783735.1. NCBI lineage: Eukaryota > Metazoa > Chordata > Myxini > Myxiniformes > Myxinidae > Eptatretus > Eptatretus burgeri. Next base: position 107,423,523 of record NC_140962.1, read on the forward strand.
GTGGGCGGGGCTTAACAAAAGTGGGCGGGGCTTAAAGAAAAGTGGGCGGGGCTTAACAAAAAATAACCTGTGGCTCAGGAGGTGGTCAAACAAGAGCATTAAGAGAAGTTTATCATTTCGTAATGGCACAAATGGGGTATCTTAAAAAATATAAAGATTCAAATGTTTTGTTTGTCAATATTTTAGATGGGGATTATTGTGCAAAGAAAATTAAACTATTGAAGGAATTTGAGAATGAACAAATCTTTATAAGTTCAATGAGTGAGCTGTTCAACCCCCAGGTGTTCAATTCAATGAGGTTCAACCTCCAGGTTAAAAGGGGAGACAAATAAATATACCTTGGGATAAAAAGGGGGTTTATTTTTAGGGAAAAAAATATGAATCGCTGAAAATCCCCCATTCATTTACATGGGGAAAAGTGAGCCAGAATCAGTATTCTTACCCTACTTATGTATGTATATATATATCAGTGTATATATATATATATGTATATATATATATATATATATATATATATATATATATATATATATATATCAGTGTATATATATATATATATCAGTGTATATATATATATATATCAGTATATATATATATATATATCAGTGTATATATATATATCAGTATATATATATATATATATATATATATATATATATATATATATATATATATATATATATATATATATATATATATATATATATATATATATATATATATATATATATATATATATATATATATATATATATATATATATATATATATATATATATATATATATATATATATATATATATATATATATATATATATATATATATATATATATATATATATATATATATATATATATATATATATATCAGTATATATATATATATATATATATATATATATATATATATATATATATATATATATATATATATATATATATATATATATATATATATATATATATATATATATATATATATATATATATATATATATATATATATATATATATATATATATATATATATATATATATATATATATATATATATATATATATATACTGATATATATATATATATATATATATATATATATATATATATATATATATATATATATATATATATATATATATATATATATATATATATATATATATATATATATATATATATATATATATATATATATATATATATATATATATATATATATATATATATATATATATATATATATATATATATATATATATATATATATATATATATATATATATATATATATATATATATATATATATATATATATATATATATATATATATATATATATATATATATATATATATATATATATATATATATATATATATATATATATATATATATATATATATATATATATATATATATATATATATATATATATATATATATATATATATATATATATATATATATATATATATATATATATATATATATATATATATATATATATATATATATATATATATATATATATATATATATATATATATATATATATATATATATATATATATATATATATATATATATATATATATATATATATATACTGATATATGTGTATATATATGGATATATATATATATATATATATATATATATATATATATATATATATATATATACTGATATATATATATATATATATATATATATATATATATATATATATATATATATATATATATATATATATATATATATATATATATATATATATATATATATATATATATATATATATATATATATATATATATATATATATATATATATATATATATATATATATATATATATATATATATATATATATATATATATATATATATATATATATATATATATATATATATATATATATATATATATATATATATATATATACTGATATATATATATATATATATATATATATATATATATATATATACACTGATATATATATATATATATATATATATATATATATATATATATATATATATATATATATATACACTGATATATATATATATATATATATATATATATATATATATATATATATATATATATATATATATATATATATATATATATATATATATATATATATATATATATATATATATATATATATATATATATATATATATATATATATATATATATATATATATATATATATATATATATATATATATATATATATATATATATATATATATATATATATATATATATATATATATATATATATATATATATATATATATATATATATATATATATATATATATATATATATATATATATATATATATATATATATATATATATATATATATATATATATATATATATATATATATATATATATATATATATATATATATATATATATATATATATATATATATATATATATATATATATATATATATATATATATATACTGATATATATATATATATATATATATATATACTGATATATATATACTCGTTTGCTCCCACACGTGGAGTCGCCATTTTTATCTCCCCGGTCACGGCCTTCATGCCCGCCTGCAGGCATCGGCCCATGTTCTGCGTCTCACCCCGGAACTTTTTCATTTCTTCCCTCATTTGCTGTGTATTCGCATCCATCGTCGTTTTCACTTCATTTGTATTTGTATCCATCTTTTTGTTCATTTGTTGTGTATTCGCATCCATCGTCGTTTTCACTTCATTCATTTGTTTGTTCATTGCCGCCAGCATGGCGCATAGCTGGGCCATGTTGGATGCACTCAGCTGAGCCGTTTCAGCAAGGGTTGGGGAAGGGTCTTGGTGGAGAGGGGGGGGGGAGGTGTCATACACCGCGGCCGCTGCCGCACCCACCTCGGGCCCTGGGTTCAGTTGGGCGAGTCCGTGTTCCTGCACAATCAACATTTCCTGCTCGGGGATTCCATCCTGGACCATGGATCCTACACATTCTACATCCATTTCTAATACCCCCGGCTCCCGCTCGCCTTGAGACGCCATCTTGCTTCTCGTGAAGGGTTAATTTGAATCGCTCGTAATTTGGAGGGAATCGGGGGTCGCTTCTCTCACCCCTGGACCGATTCCCGTGAATTTAGCCGGAGACAGGAGAGCCCGTTTTCCTGTTCTCCAATACCAGTGCCGCGAGGAGGGCGATGAATTTGTATCCCACTTCTGACACCAGTGTTGCGGTCTTCGCGCCCGCCGGCGTGCAACGGCCACGTAACTCGAATCGCGGCACGTCGCCCACCGGACGGACAATCCAGTCGTGACCCTCTCGGACTAACGCCGGGAACCAGTCACGGGTGGACCTTTCGGTCTCACCGCGATCGAGCCAATCAGCCCCCGCGTGGGATAGGGTTGCTCGCCAAATTCGAACTACCTAAGTACCCACGCGGAGGGTAGACCGGGCGATCGCACCTCGCCGCAGGTCGACTTCGGACACGGGCCACTTAAGCGACCCGTTCCGTACTATCAGAATAACCGAGCGGTGTTATCGTCGACCTCGACGGTTCGATTAATTATCGGGCGTATTCAGCCCACTACCAACCCTTTACGTGAAGCAAGATGGGGATTCAATGGGGGAAAAGACGAAGCGAAGCGGGAGAACAGTTCAACAATAAAGCACATTTATTCGCGACGAACGGAAAGCACACAAATACAATTCCACCAAATGCACACAAAAAAAGAAAACACAATTCCATTTACACAAAAAGCAAACATAAAAGTGAAAACACAGTGCAGAGCTAATACCGACTACCGAGCACACGGCAACACTTATACAATTCTACTTCACAGACGGCGCCGACAACACATACCCAAAACCAAGGAAAAGAAATCCCCCAAGAATGGGGTAGGCCTGAGGCCGAGACCGGGTCGGGCCTACCCGTCTGGTGATGAGACGCGGAGCGGCGATGGCCCCGCAACCCGCGGGCCTCGTGGACAGTGCCTGGCAGGGGGTGGGAACGGGGCCCCCTTGGTCGCACTATCTCAGCGCGGGGGGAAACAGGAGGGGGTTGCTGATGCTCGGGGTATAGAGGATCTTTATTATATGCGACGAGCGTCTCCACCTCGGCCAGGTCGCGCTGTCGGCCTCCTTCGGGTGCAGCTTCCTGCACGACGCGAGCACCCCCTCGTCTGGTGTCGCCGCCTTTCCACAGCTCCGTCCCCTCCGTTCCGACTCCAACGCACACGACGAGCAGCTCCACCGCCCGCGAAGTCTTGACCCTCTGCTTCCGACTCTCCTCTTCTTGACTCTCCGACCGACCTCTTCTTGACTCTCCGACCCTCGTTCTGCTGACTCCCTCGTTCCGACTCTCCTCTTCTTGACTCTCCGACCAACCTCTTCTTGACTCTCCGACCCTCGTTCTGCTGACTCCCTCGTTCCGACTCTCCTCTTCTTGACTCTCCGACCCGTTCTTGTTTGCGACTCTCTTCTGACTCTTCGTTCCCTTTTTGCTGACTCTCCTCTGACTGACGAACACCGTCCTTTTATCCCCCCGTAACTTCGCCTTTGACCCCCTCCCTTTGACCTTTCACCTCGCTCCCCATTGGCCCGAGAAAAAGTGGGCGTGAAGGCTTTTTGATCCACAAATTTGCATATATCGATCGTTCTGGAGGCGGGGCCAAATCGCCCCTCGCTCACCGATTGGACGGCAAAAAGTGGGCGTGTGTCGTTTTTGATCCGTTTTTGAAGCAGAAAATCCGTGATTTTGTACACGCTGTTCGACGCGCGTTCTGCATGAGTCCAACACCGGTACCCACAGCGGGGCAAGAACGGTGGCGATGCTACGGTTGTGAGGTGTGCGTGAAGGTCGTGGCGGTTGTGGTGAAGCGGTGGTTGTGGTCGGTGGTTGATGTTGTGGTTGTGATCATGGCGGTTGGTCCAAAATAAAGATAGTAAAAGAAAAACGGCTATCCTGAAGAGTCGCAGCACGTATAAATGACATGTATTCCCACTAGACAACGGGTTTGGGCCTAACTACACATGCACTTACCGAGATACCTCACCTAAGGGACCTGAATGGTGGTTTGCGAATCTGGTAACCACAACACTACCCCCTTCCCTTTTTACAGACTCGTCCCGAGTCGTCAAATTTTCGTGTGCCATCATGTGTAGTTTTCCCCTAGTACACTTTACCTACGGATCCCTGAGTGCGACATTCATGGTATTCGTGTCCCCAAAATAAATAACCTGAGGGCTGCGTAACTATCTAAACAAACTCACTCACACGGACGACTTAAATAAAATTGCCGGCGCTAAGACATACATGCCGGGGCGCACTCATATTTACAGTACATCTTACCTTAACTTACAAATTTTACACTAAACCATGGCCCAGGATCAATGAACTCTGCAAAAAGAAAGCAGTTAGCAGGGAGCCAGGCTGCCCGCATGCAGTCTCTGGCTCAAAACAATGCAGGTGACAGGGAACGTGGCTGGCTGCTCACACGCAGTCCAAGGCCTTCCCTTTTGAACTGAACGCAGTGAACCACAACGGTGCTTGGGCTGCACAACGCAGTCTCCGTGCCAGCTCAAGTGGCACACGCAATGAGCACAACGAATGGATGCATGAACGGTTTGAACTGAATGCAGTGAACCACAACGGTGCATGGGCTGCACAAACGCAGTCTCCGTGCCAGCTCAAGTGGCACACGCAATGAGCACAACGAATGGATGCATGGACACAAACACGGTGCACGGGCTGCCACTGCAGGCCCGTGTTGTAGCTGCCAACAGGGCAGTTCTTGCAGCTTGCAAACTGTTGCTTTTACGATCCTGGCGCACATGGAAATGAACAGGGGGGGCAAAGCAAAAATTGAACGGGGCTGGTGAACGTGGGCAGTGGGCATGGCATGGCAAAGGTGAGCAGGCAAACACAGCCCGCAGAAGAAGGCCGCTGCAGGCAAACATAGCGGGCAGATGAACTAGCCGGCACAGGCCTTGAAGCAAACACGGCTAGCCGATGGCACAGGCCTTGCAGCAAAACAACAGCTGCCGATGAAGTTGGCCGGCCTCCGCCTTGAAGCAAAACACGGCCAGCCGATGAAGTTGGCCAGCTCTTGCCGTTCAGTGGAGGTTGGTGGAGGGAGTGCGGTGGTGCTGGCCACTTGGAGGGCGGGCTCGGACCTACCTACCTGTCTCCCTCCCAACCTATCGCCTTTGCCTGTCACTGTACATACCCACTCCCTTAATTTGTCAAACCCCAATTTAGCCCCAACTTATTTTTTTATTGTTTTTATTTTTACTTCCCCACTATAAATCGTCCCCTAACCCCCTTTATCGTCCTTGTTCGGCTAACCTATCCTGTCACCTAGCCTACTCCCAACCCCTACGTTCCCTTCCCGGAGGGGAATAAGGGAGAGCTAACGTCCTGCGTCGAGGCCCAACGAAGCCTCAGAATGGCCTCCCCAGAGTTCAGCGATCTATAACCAAAGTGGGTCCAGCGGCCCACAACGACAGCGAGGGGATGGATGGTGCGGAGGGGTACACTTCCTAATCTACCCTATCCATTTAACCGTTAAACTACCCCGGGGCTTTCAACAAGCGCCTCTCGCTTAAACTATTGGTTCTAACAACCCAGATTCCCGTCGCCTGTGTTGGTGTCCTCACAATTTCGGGCCTCGCCCCCCCAATTTTCTCTCCGTGCCCTCACACGGTCTCCTGGCTAGGACACGTGGCTCCCTTTGGCAGGCACGACCCTCTGCCGAATCTCCCGCTATGGCACCCCCGGGCACTACACTGCCTCCGAGCCTACCAGCTCCCTAACACCGGGGAGTGCCCCCCATGGCACCTCCCCTGAAACGCACACGTGGCAGGCCGGCCTCCCGGGCCCCTTTCCGAGGGTCACCCGTGCCCACTGCACTGCCCACGCGGCTAATGGCGCCCCGGGCCCCCGCACCAAGCAGGCGCACCCGTGCCCACTACTCTATCCCGGCCCCCCATGGGCCCTTGGCCTACCGCGGCCGACTAGCCTGGTGCCCGGGGTACCCACTCAGCGATACTCACCTTTCGCAGCCACGCTCCCAAGCCCGTCAACAGGGCTCCTGCACCCCTCCAAATGGGTCTCGAGCCTACTTTCCCACCAACAACAAAACGACCTCCATTTTTCAATTTGACTAACCCAGCTAACTCACTTTACTCTGACCCCGGGGTCCCTTGGGCGGGAGTCACTCCTCCCCCCAATCACTCATCGCACCATGCATTCCCCATTCACTCCACTCACACAGACCCGCTGGCCTCACTCACTCACCAAGCACATGCTTCCACTTCACTCACCAACTCTTCAACACACTCACCGCTGAACTCTGCCATCCTTCTAACTACCTCCCCTAACTAACTCGTGCTCCCACGTCGTCCCTTAAACTATAGCACGTTCCTTTTAACACTACGTAGCTAAGCTACGTCCCCACTACACACTCACAAGTCTGTCACGGTCTCTAAATCAATCATTTTATTTCCCAACCTAAAGCTCATCTAAATCCCTCTACCTAATCCATTCCACGGACTCCATGAGGACTTACCCCTGCCCCATGAAGTCGGTCTAACTAAGCTAACCCTTCCCCCTAACTAGTTTTCATCCTGTGCCCCGGGTCAAGGGGGTCTTCCACCCCTTGCCCAGGAATCCTGTGTACCCGAAAGTGAGGCTTGGCTTTCCTTTTTTTTTTTTTTTTTCCATGCGCAGCACCTGCGCGGCAACTCGCGCTCTTTGCACCTTGCAACTGCCCGTGACGTCATGCAGCTGCACGTGTTCCTCGTCCCTCCTTGGACGGGACCATCCGGCAGAGATACCCCTCCTGCCGGATTCCAACCACACGTGCAGCCATGACGTCACCGTGCGCAAAAAAAAAAAAAACACAAGCCCCACGTCTCGAGGGGTTCCCCACGCGAACACATGTGCTTTGCCCGTTGGAGCTTAACACACACGATCGCGTGGAGAACCCGTCCGGTCCAAATCCGTTTACCTGCCTAAACTTTGTCCGTCCGCGGGATCGGCAAATCCACCGCGTGCGTTTCCGGACCGGGACTTCACTCTCGCAAGCGAGCACGTGGTGGTCTCGTGCGTTGCACAGCACGAACCGCGTGCTCACTGCTGGGTGAACCCGGCACGGTCCACGAAACAACTACAGCCGCTACTCGGCTTTCTCTCCTCTGTCGCCGTCGTCGTCTCCATTCCACCCACGCACACCTGCGTGTTACGACGCACACAGTCCACACCATCACATTCACACGGGGAGACGCGGCTGCGTGCTCCCGCATGCCGACCGACATCTCCCTTACATACCGCTCTCTCACACACACGGTCTCCCTGGCACATAGCGACCTTGCACACGGCCGTTCACTCACGCGTGCGGGGGCACTCACCCGCGGTGCCTCACTCGCACTCCGTGCCTCATCCACACACGCGGGGGAACTCAACCGCGGTGCCTCATCCACACACCGTGCCTCACTCATACACGCGGGGGCACTCAACCGCGGTCCCTCATCCACACACCGTGCCTCACTCACACACACGGGGGCACACACCCGCGGTGCCTCACTCACAAACACGGCCTCACTCACACACGCGGGGGCACTCACCCGCGGTACCTCATCCACACACCGTGCCTCACTCATACACGCGGGGGCACTAACCCGCGGTTCCTCACTCGCACTCCGTGCCTCATCCACACACGGTGTGCTGGGAAGCACGTACTCCGGCAACATCGCCACCACACCACTCACACGTGGTGCCTCATTCATACTGGCCGTTTCATCCACACACACGGCCTCTCTCACACACGGTGCCTCATCCACACACGGCGTGCTGGGAAGCACGTACTCTGGCACCATCGCCACCACACCACTCACACACGGGGTCGCTTCCACACACGGGGACGCACTCACACCTTGCACCACACACACAGGGACAACCATACTGGGGATTCGTGTCCCCACAAGGGTCTCCGGGGCCTCTATACCCCCCAAGCTCTCCGTGCACCCGTCCACAGCACTCGTCCCCTCAACCTCGCAAAGCACGACCGAACTCACCTGGTCGTGACTCGCCTCAAGGGGGCATACTCCCTCCCCTCGTTCCTGGAGGAGGCCATCCAGGTGCTCGCACCGGGTCCCAACACGCTCCGCGAGCTCAACCCCATTATCCTCCACTACCTCCGTGTGTGTGTGTGCGTCACTTACCCCGTCTTCATCGTGTAGTCTTCCCTCGATCGTTCCCATCTCCCGTGTCTCTGCCAACTCTTCACCCTTTACCTCCCTTGTCTCAACTATTATTTCTGTTGTCGTCACCTCGTGTCTCGTCTCACACGTTTTGGTCTCCCCATTTAATTCCTCCCTTTCGGTCATCGTCACGACCCTCGCCCAACACGCTCCACGAATTATTTTTTCACCCGCCTCCACCGCGGGCCTGTCAGCCGTTGCACCCCCATCCAGCTCGTTTGCTCCCACACGTGGAGTCGCCATTTTTATCTCCCCGGTCACGGCCTTCATGCCCGCCTGCAGGCATCGGCCCATGTTCTGCGTCTCACCCCGGAACTTTTTCATTTCTTCCCTCATTTGCTGTGTATTCGCATCCATCGTCGTTTTCACTTCATTTGTATTTGTATCCATCTTTTTGTTCATTTGTTGTGTATTCGCATCCATCGTCGTTTTCACTTCATTCATTTGTTTGTTCATTGCCGCCAGCATGGCGCATAGCTGGGCCATGTTGGATGCACTCAGCTGAGCCGTTTCGGCAAGGGTTGGGGAAGGGTCTTGGTGGAGAGGGGGGGGGGAGGTGTCATACACCGCGGCCGCTGCCGCACCCACCTCGGGCCCTGGGTTCAGTTGGGCGAGTCCGTGTTCCTGCACAATCAACATTTCCTGCTCGGGGATTCCATCCTGGACCATGGATCCTACACATTCTACATCCATTTCTAATACCCCCGGCTCCCGCTCGCCTTGAGACGCCATCTTGCTTCTCGTGAAGGGTTAATTTGAATCGCTCGTAATTTGGAGGGAATCGGGGGTCGCTTCTCTCACCCCTGGACCGATTCCCGTGAATTTAGCCGGAGACAGGAGAGCCCGTTTTCCTGTTCTCCAATACCAGTGCCGCGAGGAGGGCGATGAATTTGTATCCCACTTCTGACACCAGTGTTGCGGTCTTCGCGCCCGCCGGCGTGCAACGGCCACGTAACTCGAATCGCGGCACGTCGCCCACCGGACGGACAATCCAGTCGTGACCCTCTCGGACTAACGCCGGGAACCAGTCACGGGTGGACCTTTCGGTCTCACCGCGATCGAGCCAATCAGCCCCCGCGTGGGATAGGGTTGCTCGCCAAATTCGAACTACCTAAGTACCCACGCGGAGGGTAGACCGGGCGATCGCACCTCGCCGCAGGTCGACTTCGGACACGGGCCACTTAAGCGACCCGTTCCGTACTATCAGAATAACCGAGCGGTGTTATCGTCGACCTCGACGGTTCGATTAATTATCGGGCGTATTCAGCCCACTACCAACCCTTTACGTGAAGCAAGATGGGGATTCAATGGGGGAAAAGACGAAGCGAAGCGGGAGAACAGTTCAACAATAAAGCACATTTATTCGCGACGAACGGAAAGCACACAAATACAATTCCACCAAATGCACACAAAAAAGAAAACACAATTCCATTTACACAAAAAGCAAACATAAAAGTGAAAACACAGTGCAGAGCTAATACCGACTACCGAGCACACGGCAACACTTATACAATTCTACTTCACAGACGGCGCCGACAACACATACCCAAAACCAAGGAAAAGAAATCCCCCAAGAATGGGGTAGGCCTGAGGCCGAGACCGGGTCGGGCCTACCCGTCTGGTGATGAGACGCGGAGCGGCGATGGCCCCGCAACCCGCGGGCCTCGTGGACAGTGCCTGGCAGGGGGTGGGAACGGGGCCCCCTTGGTCGCACTATCTCAGCGTGGGGGGAAACAGGAGGGGGTTGCTGATGCTCGGGGTATAGAGGATCTTTATTATATGCGACGAGCGTCTCCACCTCGGCCAGGTCGCGCTGTCGGCCTCCTTCGGGTGCAGCTTCCTGCACGACGCGAGCACCCCCTCGTCTGGTGTCGCCGCCTTTCCACAGCTCCGTCCCCTCCGTTCCGACTCCAACGCACACGACGAGCAGCTCCACCGCCCGCGAAGTCTTGACCCTCTGCTTCCGACTCTCCTCTTCTTGACTCTCCGACCGACCTCTTCTTGACTCTCCGACCCTCGTTCTGCTGACTCCCTCGTTCCGACTCTCCTCTTCTTGACTCTCCGACCCTCGTTCTGCTGACTCCCTCGTTCCGACTCTCCTCTTCTTGACTCTCCGACCCGTTCTTGTTTGCGACTCTCTTCTGACTCTTCGTTCCCTTTTTGCTGACTCTCCTCTGACTGACGAACACCGTCCTTTTATCCCCCCGTAACTTCGCCTTTGACCCCCTCCCTTTGACCTTTCACCTCGCTCCCCATTGGCCCGAGAAAAAGTGGGCGTGAAGGCTTTTTGATCCACAAATTTGCATATATCGATCGTTCTGGAGGCGGGGCCAAATCGCCCCTCGCTCACCGATTGGACGGCAAAAAGTGGGCGTGTGTCGTTTTTGATCCGTTTTTGAAGCAGAAAATCCGTGATTTTGTACACGCTGTTCGACGCGCGTTCTGCATGAGTCCAACACCGGTACCCACAGCGGGGCAAGAACGGTGGCGATGCTACGGTTGTGAGGTGTGCGTGAAGGTCGTGGCGGTTGTGGTGAAGCGGTGGTTGTGGTCGGTGGTTGATGTTGTGGTTGTGAGTAGGGTAAGAATACTGATTCTGGCTCACTTTTCCCCATGTAAATGAATGGGGGATTTTCAGCGATTTATATTTTTTTTCCCTAAAAATAAATCCCCTTTTTATCCCAAGGTATATTTATTTGTCTCCCCTTTTAACTTGGAGGTTGAACCTCATTGAATTGAACACCTGGGGGTTGAACAGCTCACTCATTGAACCTATAAAGATTTGTTCATTCTCAAATTCCTTCAATAGTTTAATTTTCTTTGCACAATAATCCCCATCTAAAATATTGACAAACAAAACATTTGAATCTTTATATTTTTTAAGATACCCCATTTGTGCCATTACGAAATGATAAACTTCTCTTAATGCTCTTGTTTGACCACCTCCTGAGCCACAGGTTATTTTTTGTTAAGCCCCGCCCACTTTTCTTTAAGCCCCGCCCACTTTTGTTAAGCCCCGCCCACTTTTCATAAGGTAATTTTTCTAAGCCACGCCCACTTTTCCTAAGCTCCGCCCACTTTTGCTAAGCTCCGCCCACTTTTCATAAGATATTTTTTCTAAGCCACGCCCACTTTTCCTAAGCCCCGCCCACTTTTGCTAAGCTCCGCCCACTTTTCATAAGGTATTTTTCTAAGCCACGCCCACTTTTCCTAAGCTCCGCCTACTTTTGCTAAGCCCCGCCCACTCTTACATCATTTCCAGTTCATCTCTGACTCACAAAGAAATCACTAGAAAATTACAGGATGTTATGGTTTTGAAAAATTTCCCAATGAAGGCTTGCCTAGGCTTGCCCAGGGAATTTCCAAAGGAAACCACACCCACCAGTCTTTCTCTATAAAAGCTTCAAACCCAGGCTCCATTTTAAACATTTGTTCTTGCTGGCAATGGTGTTCTGTGTGCTTGTCTCAAACTCTCTGTCTTCTATGGAACTAAACCTTCAAGTTGATGAACTGGATTCAAACCTCTTATCTATTGAGGTAAGATTTTTTATTTTCCTATTTTCAAACTTTGATTGAAGCATACTCATTTAATAATTAAATAACTTAATTAATACATTATTATTTTCTCTCACAGGAAATTGTATCTGAAAATACTGCTTTTGCTACAACTTGGGGGAAATTGTTGGCTTGGTTGAAGACCTTGAGTGGGATGACTTTAGTGTTCCTTGGAACTCTCTGTCTTCTATGGAACTAAACCTTCAAGTTGATGAACTGGATTCAAACCTCTTATCTATTGAGGTAAGATTTTTTATTTTCCTATTTTCAAACTTTGATTGAAGCATACTCATTTAATAATTAAATAACTTAATTAATACATTATTATTTTCTCTCACAGGAAATTGTGTCTGAAATACGAAATGAAAATACTGCTTTTGCTACAACTTGGGGCGAAATTGTTGGCTTGGTTGAAGACCTTATGAGCGACCAAGACCCACAGAACGAGTTCGTCCTTGATGACCCAACCAAAGAGTTATACCTTGGAGACCAGCAAAATCCTGAAAAAGAGTTTTACAGCAATAGTACTCATTGTGAGTTATCAAGACAATACCCACTGAACAAGTTATACCTTGATGAGCCAGAATACAAGTTTTACCTTGGAGACTCACAAATTTTGAAAAAATCAGTAAATGAGTTCTGCCTTGATGGTTTAAATAACTACCTTGGAGACTCAGGAAAAGGGTTTTGCCAAGATGGTTCTAAATATGGGGCCTACCTTGGAGACTCACAAATTTTGAAAAAATCAGTAAATGAGTTCTGCCTTGATGGTTTAAATAACTACCTTGGAGACTCAGGAAAAGGGTTCTGCCAAGATGGTTCTAAATATGGGGCCTACCTTGGAGACTCACAAATTTTGAAAAAATCAGTAAATGAGTTCTGCCTTGATGGTTTAAATAACTACCTTGGAGACTCAGGAAAAGGGTTCTGCCAAGATGGTTCTAAATATGGGGCCTACCTTGGAGACTCACAAATTTTGAAAAAATCAGTAAATGAGTTCTGCCTTGATGGTTTAAATAACTACCTTGGAGACTCAGGAAAAGGGTTTTGCCAAGATGGTTCTAAATATGGGGCCTACCTTGGAGACTCACAAATTTTGAAAAAATCAGTAAATGAGTTCTGCCTTGATGGTTTAAATAACTACCTTGGAGACTCAGGAAAAGGGTTCTGCCAAGATGGTTCTAAATATGGGGCCTACCTTGGAGACTCACAAATTTTGAAAAAATCAGTAAATGAGTTCTGCCTTGATGGTTTAAATAACTACCTTGGAGACTCAGGAAAAGGGTTCTGCCAAGATGGTTCTAAATATGGGGCCTACCTTGGAGACTCACAAATTTTGAAAAAATCAGTAAATGAGTTCTGCCTTGATGGTTTAAATAACTACCTTGGAGACTCAGGAAAAGGGTTCTGCCAAGATGGTTCTAAATATGGGGCCTACCTTGGAGACTCACAAATTTTGAAAAAATCAGTAAATGAGTTATCTTTAAGAGACTTTGTAAGTTGGTTTTACTTTGAATACTTGAAATGTGGGTTCTGGATTGATAACTCACAATGTGATACATATCTTGGAAACTCAACGGGAATGTGGTTATACCTTGAAGACTTGGAAAGTTGGGTTTATGTTGGACACTTGAAACTTTTTTGGGGGCTTTTATTTATTTATTTATTTATTTATTATTATTATTATTTTATTTATTTATATTTTGGAGACTTTTGGAGTTGCTATCACTCTTTGGGATCTAAACCTATCGATGTAGTTCTTTGTCGGATGGTGCTTGATGGGAGCAAGATCAAGAAAGTTCTGGGAAGAAAGTGCAGGCTTACTCCCTCTTTCTACGTCATCAAACCTGAAAGCCTTAAAAGACAGAATTGGAAGAAGAGAAAAAAACAAAAAATATACATTGTTCGTTCTGGGAAGAAAGTGCAGGCTTACTCCCTCTTTCTACGTCATCAAACCTGAAAGCCTTAAAAGACAGAATTGGAAGAAGAGAAAAAAAACAAAAAATATACATTGTTCGTTCTGGGAAGAAAGTGCAGGCTTACTCCCTCTTTCTACGTCATCAAACCTGAAAGCCTTAAAAGACAGAATTGGAAGAAGAAAAAAAAAACGTAAAAATATATATATATAGGTGGAAATCTCATTTTGAAAAAGACATTGTGTTGGGCGAGGATTGAGTTGGGGTTGAGATTTTGAATGTGAGGGTTGGGGTTGAGATTTTGAATGTGAGGGTTGGGACACACACACATACACATCAACAAACAAAAGTTAAGCCTTGACTATTCAGTTGAGGATTCTGTGTTTGGGGTTCACAGATCTAAGAACGTCCCCCTTGACACACATTATATACTGTTATACACCTCGGACTTGGCCCTCGAGTGTCCACAACGGTGTATAGTAGGAGGGAGTGAAGCGCCAACCTATTGCTCCCATTGCACACACACACACAAACAAAAGTTAAGCCTTGACTATTCAGTTGAGGATTCTGTGTTTGGGGTTCACAGATCTAAGAACGTCCCCCTTGACACACATTATATACTGTAATACACCTCGGACTTGTCCCTCTAGTGTCCACAAAGGTGTATTATCTGCTTAGTTTTGTCTTTTGTAATTCCTGTGAATAAAATGAACCTAAAATCTCTTCCCCTTCCAAATCATATATTTTATAAGTCCAAGGAACTGTATCTATTACATCAACAATTTTAAAAAGTTCTTTCGTCCATCGTTCAGTAAAACCCTTTTCAAAATGAGATTTCCACCTATATATTCTTACGATATCACCAACTTTGAACTTAGGTTTTCTGACATTAATCTCTTTTTCATATTTTAATTTTGTAAATGTTTCTGATGGCTTCATATTCGTTGACGTGTGAATCGTGTCATTATACTTATCCACAATATCCTGAATAAAAGATGACCATTGTTGTGAACCGAGTTGTGTGAATTTTTTATATAGTCTCTCTTTTAAGGTACGATTAAAACGTTCAACAACAACTGCCTTCCCTTCATTAAAGGTACTGTATAATGTAATACTGTTATTTTTTAGAAAATTCATAAATGTCTTGTTATAAAACTCTCTACCCTCATCAGTCCACAATTTCTTAGGTTTTCTCTTACTTTTATTAAATATCTGTTGAAAAGCTAACATAAGAGTATTACCTGTTTTGTTTTTTAAAGGGACAACCCACGCATATCTACTCCTCAAATCAATAACGGTTAAAGCATACTTGTACCCCTTATCATTATTGAGTTCAATCAAATCAGCAGACCAGATATAATCAACTTCCTTGGAATAAACTTTCCTTCTCTGAAACTTTGTGAATATTGGTTTATGTAATTCATCAGCTAATTGCTCTTCAGTCTTAATGGCATCATTAGAGCCTATAAGTTTTTGAATTTCCAAGTCCAAGTTTCAATTTAGCACTAATCATCTTCTTCACGATGAACCTATCAACTTTTTCTCTCAAGGTTGGATTTTGTATCAGAGACAAATTATACAACATTTCTCTATCGGCTTCATGCTTTTCTTCCAACGTTGTGGTATTCCCATAATCAATATCGTGTCTCATGCACACTTCATCAACTCTATTGATTGGTTTACTCCAGGATTTAGGATTGTCTGCCTCATCTAATCTTTTATCTAAGTTTGTGCCTGGACCACAGAAAGAATAACCTGGAAGATGTAATTCCCCTGGTATTCCAGTAGTTGTAAATTTACTTCCTGATAAAAACTTTTGTATATCTCCTCCGAGTTTGTGTTTGGAGATAAATTGATTTTTTTGAACCACACACCGAACATATACCTTTTTGTATAACCCTGTTATTTTTACTTTTAATATATGAAATATTTTTAGTATTAGTTTTCTTTTTACATTTGAGACAATAACTCATTTATTTATGAGAAAAATTCCTGCAGAGTGCAAAAACCTTTTTAGTTTCCAACATGCACATTTGAATCTTAATTTTTAAAACATAAAGAATCCTTAGAAATGCCTTCACTCTCTCCTCCATTTATTTAAGAAAAAACTTGAATTAAAATCCATATCTTGTCGATGCTAATAGTCTTGTCGAAAGTATTGCAAATAGACTTGTCAATTCTTTGTTTTCCTCCTCGGTGGGTTGAGTTATTTTCTGTAATACCACCAATCTTTTTTGAATCTCACTGGTTTCCATATTTTGATATTTATTCATTCTCTCTCTTTCCTCCCTCTCTCTCTTCTCTCTTTCCTCCCTCTCTCTCTTCTCTCTTTCCTCCCTCTCTCTATTCTCTCTTTCCTCCTTCTCTCTCTTCTCCTTTTCCTCCTTCTCTCTCTTCTCCTTTTCCTCCTTCTCTTTCTTCTCCCTCTCTCTCTTCTCTCTTTCCTCCTTCTCTCTCTCTTCCCTCTCTTCTTCAACTCCTTCCTCATCCCTTACTATACTTGAATCGTTTACACCCCATAGAATATTATACATATATTCATCAGGATTTCTTGTTATTCCTGTATCCAAAATAATTTTTTTACAACAGGATACCAATAAAATTTCTTTTGAATTTCTAAAAGAGCCTTACCTTTTCTTAACCTTATAATTTTTTCATTATTTAACATTCTAATTAAATCTAAAGTTGTCGGTTTATCAACATCAGCATAATGCCAATCTTTTATTGAAAATACCTCATTCTTATGTTGTAGAACATATTTATTAAAATACCGAATACCCTTTTCTTGAAGGTATGCTTGAACACAGAAATGATAATTTTCTTGAAGCCTTCTTGCTGTCATTTATGTATTAGAAATATATGTTAGAATAATATTATGGCACGAAACACCTCCCCATCTTCCCATAGTTAAATCATTTTGTATTTCCTTACTTATTATATATAATCCTGTTTTTTCTGTTTTCATGAGATAAACAAGGGCAAAACCATTATTATATTTACCCTTATTAAATTCTTTTATTTGTTGTTTACTAATCGTGGCTCCACAAAACTCATTCTCGATACCAAGTGGATAATATTCTTCCTTACGAGACTGATTTAATTGTTCCAGGTCTTCGAGGTTAATTTTAAATGACCAATTATACCCTAAATCATTCATATCATACCCCCATTGTTCTATTCTCATACAAACGATACGCCCTTCTTTATAAAAATTTATTTTAATTCGAACTGTGAATTCTGTATGACCTGGAGATAATATCAACACTTCTGTATCTTTAGAATACACAGCCGTTTTATTTAAGTATATATATTGTGATAAATCGCTTAATCTCACCAAGTCATTCGCGTCAGTCGGGCTTGGATAATTTTTTAATTTATAAGCATTTTTCATGTTAATATTTTTGTTTATATTATATTTATATCGTTCAGCCTGTGCCTTTGTGTAATAATTTGATAAATCAATATCCAGTTCTTGAGATACACCAAAGATAGAACCATCTTTACCAACATAAGTCATTTATATTAGATTAAAAATAATATCATAAAATTTTTTATTTTTGTTGAGTTGAAATAACACATATAGACATAATTGACCACAACACTTGGAATTTAATTCTTGGACTTGAAATGTTTGATAAACACCATTCTGTAAGAATTTTATGACTTCAACAGGTGGTGGAAGACCAAAACTATCAAAATAATATTTGTCTTGACTATTAAAAATACAAACCCAATGAGAACCGTTCCCATCATTATCTTCTAAGTTCATAATAATATTCTTTGTATGTTTCGACACATTTGTTAATTCATCTCTCATACAAATAACCACATTATGAATTTTTAATTTCTTACAATATTTGGCAAGTTGTAAATTTGATGTTGTATTCTTTCCAAATTCTTTCAACCACTCATCAATGCTCATTTATTTATTAGAAAGATATAATCCATTACCTCTTTTCGTTAATTTTACACCTGCTTGTGCTATAGAAGAAAGCATATCTCCAACTAACAATCTCGCTTTATCAGGCAGACCTTCAAGTTTTTCAGCAAAATCTACAATTACACCACTTCCACTAATTTGTTTCTCCAACTCTTTGTTATGTCTTTCCAATTCTTTTTGAGCATGGAGTTGAGCCTTCCTTTCGTTGGCAGTTTTGACCGCTGTTGAAATACCACCCGTCAATGCTCCAACCGCACTTAAACCAGCAAATAAAGGAATTAGAAATGGGAGAAATCCTCCACTCGTCCCCTCTTATTGAATATTTTTTCAACATTGGTTTTGTCATTTTAATTTTAAGTGAGTCAGTGTCATTCAAGATTTTAACCTGTTCTCTTGTGAGCAAAACATCAATTCTTACTGCTCCTTTTCTCTGAATTGTATTAACGTTAATCGTACAAGGCTTTTGATTTTGAACACAAGATGATAGTTTATGAAGATTGATTTGATTAACATATACCCCAGTTGGTACTTTGCCACTCATTTATTTAACAAAAAATTATGTGAGACTAATCATCACACCATTATCTGTATTAATCTGCAATTCTGTTTCTTCCAAAAGCAAACAATATGTATCAACTTCTTCACTCTCTCCTCTTTCAATGTATAGGGAAGTATCCACTCGATTAGACTTTATAGTTTCTTTTTGAGCGCTCAGGTCAAACGTATAGATTGTATACAAACTTTTAAATGCTGTCATATCCAAAATAGGTTCTTTATTTCCATTACTTTCACACACCTTTTGGTAAGACTTGTATGCTTCAGCAAAATCATTTTTTTCCCAATTAATTTCCAATCTATCTCGTGGATAAAATGTTCCATCTAGAGAAACGCGAAGTTGTTTCACCTTAGCATTATCACTCAATGCATTATTCTTATCAGTCGCAGTATCACCATCTGGCTTTTTAAAAATCATCCACAGATATCGTGGCTTTCCTTCCAGAACACCCAAATTCCACGTGTAAGTAGTTTGATTGAGTTTAACGTGTTGACATCTTCTTTTGAGGTATGATACACTGAGTGGTTTTTGAGTTAAGTCTTCGATTCAACATCTCTTCTGTTTTAAGATTAGGAGTATATTCACTGATATACCAACTCATCTCCTCAATTACAAATTTATTCTGATCACCAAAAGCATTACCAACACCAAAAAGCAATCTATTTTCATTATCATTCCTTTGTAGTTGAAATCTAATTTTAAGACCATACAGAACTTTATCATAATCACAAAATCCAAATATACCTTTAAGAGGAACTGCCACAGTAAAACTATTTTCTGCTTTTGTATCATCATTATACATTCCTTTCCTTTGAATATATCCAGGGTCTGTGTTTGTTCCCGTTGACATATCAGGAATAAAACCTTCGACAGACCCCTTTCCCATTCTATCACTGAATGTATAGAGTGTAAATTTCATCATTTCAGATACAGCAGAGACATAATCAACCGCTTCAACTTCTTGTGTTCCAATATACAATCGCACACTATCAAACATTTTCCAGAAGAAATCATTTGCAAGTGTAGCGTTTGTGTTATTCCCAGCCTTAGTGAATTTAAATTTACACAACAAGAAACTTTCGGAGAGATTCAAATAGGTTTGTTGATTATTTATTTCAAAACTTTTTGTACCATTTGTATTCCAGTCTGTTCCAGTTATTGCATTTACCTTGAAGTAATCTTCTTTTTTAGTGGAGTTTGAGATAATAATAGTATCATCCAAATCATAGATACTATCAATTGCTTCCATACTTGTATTTATTTAGGAAAAAAGATGTTAAAACTTTTGAAACCCTGATCCAAGTATTTGAATTATTTTCTGTCGTTCTTGGGGGGACAACTGAGTTTTACCTTTCTTAATTTCTTTTATTGCTTGTAATTTATGAGATTCTTTCTGAGCATCTTTTATACTCTTTACAGCACCTGCTACATTTCCCACAGCAGAAGCAGTTGAACCAATTAGGTCTTTATGTTTAAGAATAGTTGAACCAATACCCATGAGAGTATCAATTATCCCATCTCCTCTAAATTGATGTCCAACACCCCTTTGTGTCTTAGGTTTATAGTATCCTCTACCAAGATACATACCTTCACCCTTGTAGTACGGGGAAAGGAACATCCCATCCCCTGTAATTATTTTATATTTTCCCAACTCGTGCTTCCTCACAATAACCATCGTATTTATTTATTGAAAAACTTCACGTAGGTGAATTCTGATGGATATAACTTCTCCATTAAAAGAGATCACACGATTATCTTGGTCGGTTATCCTAAAATTTACTCTGTGTATGGTTTTTCCTGACACAGGTAGATAAACCAAATTTTTAGGCTCCATATTGAATTTATAACCAATTGGGGTTGAGTATGCGCTGAATGAAAATATTGTATTTGTTTTTAATCCATCATTATAAGCACCATCAATCAAATCACAGTGAATTAACACCGAATTTATTCCTGAGGATATTTGAATGACATTATCACTGTAAAACGTCCCATTAGTTTCAATGTTTTTGAGGAGAAACCTAATAACTCTCTAAATGAATTATCAATTGTGAAATCAACCTTGTAGTTATTTTTAACTTTAATCGTTGATTTTGAAGTATGTTTTTGAATGTTTATAACAATATTTTTTGGTTCATCACCCTGTTCTTTCATAAGACGAGCAATTTCGGAAGATATTTGAGAAATCTCGTATGCTCCGGTGAGACTGTTATCGTTTTGTATCCACTTCCCGGATTATAACTAAACTTGTCATTTTTCTCGGTTATATTAAATAAGGTATTATAAGTCTCCATGGACAATAAAGATGCCTCATATTCTTTTGTTGTGTCAAGTTGTAGTGGGTATGGGAATGAAGATGTGTGGTCGCTTGTTGTGAAATTAAAACTCAGGATTGTGCTTCTCATCTTATTTAATATGAGTTAAAATGTCTTTATATTGAGATTTATTAATTATTTTCATGTTCATCAACTGGTCTAAAATGGCTGATGCTTCATTAAAACAATTGTTATTTCCAGCCTTCTTACTGCCGAACAACAATAACAGTCTATTAACTAATTGCGATGGGTCATTTGGAAGAAAACTAATACCTGAACCAAGGATACTTAAAGCCTGAATAATGTGTTTCTCCTTCTCATTCTTCCTACTTTTACCAGAAAGAATAACCTTATAATTTAGAGTGTTCAGCAAATCAATATATACTCTATCATCATTATTTTCCATATCCAATGGTTTATCAATATACTTTGATTCATCCCTCACAGTTGAACCTTGTCTTCCATCTTTTGTGAGAAGAAACATTAATCTCGGAGTTAGTTTAACAGGGGGTTGAGCAGAACTTAAGAACCTTAATTCATCATTAAATATCAATACCTTTTCTTGAACAAGATGAAATATTGCTGGTTGTTCTGTTGGAATGAGTCCTGCTTTGGTTTTTGAATCCGCTGAATATTCATTGTTTTGAACAGCATTCACAATATAATCAGGGGGTTGATTAATCTCTTCCAGTTGTTGAAATAAACCTTCATCATCATATTCTAATTCTCCTAAATGCTCTAATTCTTCCTCCGTCATTTGACTGAAATCTTTTAACATTTGAAGCTTTCTAGGAGTATATTCTACTGTGGGAACTGTGGAAACATCTTTCATTTTTCTTGGGAAGTTTTTAAAAGTGGTTTAAAAAATTTCTCTTGTTTTTTTTCAAATGCTTCTTCGCCCGTTAGTTTCTGTCTGCGTTTCTTCTTTATGTCTTCCTGTTGTTTTACAACTTTTGAAACCAACTCTTGATGTTCCTTAAATCTTCTTGCTCTTTCTTTTGTATCCATTTATTTATTGTAAAATATCATTTAATGAATTGTAAAGATCAACAGGGAAATTTTCCTTTTCTTCATCATTCAAGTAGATGTGTTCAAATAAATCCTTTTCTTTAAATATTTCATCAAATTCTTTATTAACATTAATGCGAGTTGTAATTTCTTCTTCACTAATCCTTGCATCTCTGCTTTTCATACGTTTGTGTTGAGTTTCTTCATCAACATCAAAACCGAATGATAAAATCTTCACTCCGCTCAGATATTTAATAATTTGTCTCGTTCCTTCTGGATTAGTTTCTAATATCCCAACACCACCAGATTTTAGTTTCTTTAACTCACTCTTACAATGTGAATATTTTGTTGTACCAAGAGAAACCTCCTCAAATATTTGTCCTTCATTCCTCAATCGCATATGTTCCTCCACTGAAATATAGTGATAATCTTCACCTTTTACTTCTCCAGGTCTTATTGCTCTAGTTGTTGTTGATACAATGCGTATCACGGGGTGTTTTTTAAGTAAATTTACAATATTCTCATTTGTACTACACAAGAACCTTGATTTATGAAAGTTTTTTCCAGAAGCAGATTTACCCACAAGATTTATAATAATAGTTGTCATTTATATATGTAATTGTTTATAAAACAAAAAATATATCCCTTAATATCTCATCTTGTTTCACAACAATATATTTATATTTTTCAGTCGTGTGCTTCATATAATCCTCAAATTTCTTTTTACTACATAATGTAGAACAATTATCTCTCCAAAAATTATTGATATCTATTGAATTTAACTTGAATAAAATAAAAGTATTAGCATTGTTTCTGATGGAACGACGAGGAAGTTGAAATTACGATTGACTAAGATAAATACAATTACAAGAAGAATGTCTCCCTCTTGTGTAGTAGCTGTCCATTACCGTTTGGTTTCTCTCATTAACACAATCATCAAAGATAACGAGGTTCTTTTTTGATTTATCCAAATCTTGGGGAGACGGTATATCATCCGTATTATCACTAAGAATACAAGTTATAAGATTTGATTTCTTTTTACATCTCTGTGTATCACAAAATAGTTGAATTATATCTTCAATGTTATAATCATTTAGGTTTTTTTGACGTTTAAATAAACCTATTATATCTTCTTTTTGAAGACCAGCATTAAAACCTTGTGAGAGTAGTTGATACTCTGGTTGAAAACTCGACTTTGTGAAAATTATTAAATTATCATAATCTAAAAAGTTGGGAGTGAGGAGCATTTTTAAAAGTAAGCAGGTTTTTCCACATCCACTTGAACCAACTATGAGACATCTTAATGAATTTGGGAGATTTTTATGGTTGTTAAATTTTATCTTATTTTCCCAAATAGGTAAAAAATCATTCATTTATATATTTGAAAAACAGGTTATTTAATTTATTATTGGCTTTTTTAGAAACTCTATATTTTATCCTAAGTTCAGGTTTAATTTCAAGATAATCCATTATTTTATTTATACAATATCTTGTGTTGATATTTCCCTGAAAATTACATCCATGAATAATATACAACAACAATCCTTTGAACATTTCTCTTATACGTTCAGTTTCTTCCCTTGTAAGGAAAGGTGTGTTATCATCCTCATACTTTACATTCATTTCTCTAATCAATCTTGTAAAGTAATTCATTTTTGGTGTAAATCTAAAAGAATTATTTTCCTTTTTATATTTTTTATTATCATTAATTAGAAGATAATCACAGAATATACATTGTTTATAGGCTTTTGACTCTGTGTTTAATCCCTGTCTTTCACACGCAGGACAATTCTCAAATTTGTCATATGGAGAATCAGGAAAGTCTAGCATATTTATAAAGTAAAACTTTACTTAAACTGAAATTCATCTATACTTTCAGTTGTATATTACCATCGATATCGATATACTTTTTTCATTATCAGATTCAACGACAACATTTTTTATATTAAAGGTAATTTTAAAATTATCGTTAACTACTATTGAACGAAATGTCATTTCACCTGATATATTAACATCCTTTATTTCATCAAGATTTACATCTTTAGGGTTGTTGAAAAAAATACAAATTTCTCCTTGCATATTACAGATGGTCTTATCTTTTCTTTCTAAAGCTTCATCCATAAGGTTTTTGTTCTTTGATACTTTTTCTTGTTTCATTGCTTTTTCTAGTTTTGAATATATTACTAGAAGGAGAGGAGAAACTTTTGTTAGAGATACTTTAATTGATGTTCTACCAGGTATACTAAAAGCCCTTCCACTGAAGGAAATTGAAGAACTCATATTATTTACCATAATAGTTTTTATCCAATAGTTGTTATATTTATCTTTGTTCAATTTTACATCCTTGACATATTTCTCAGTATCTTTAACAGATGAAGAGATTGATTGAAACTTGTCTTTTGTGTCTTGAAACATTGTATTTATTAAGTGAAAAAGTTGGAGGATAAAATGTTTTTAAGCACAGATTCACCTATAAATTAAACGAAATTTTCATCAAGAAAATTTTAGTTTAAGCAAAGTTTTATTCTATAAATATGGTGAATACAACGTACTGCGATGTTTGTAATCACGAATATAAACATTATAGAAAACACCTCCGAACCAACAAACACACATTTAATCTATTTCATCAAATATCTCCTCTTGAGTTGGAAAGAAAACATTGTGATATCTGTTCAAAGGATGTTTTGAAGAGTAGTTATAATCAACATCTTCAATCACAAAAACACAAGAAAAATGAGTTTAAAGTAAAGGGAGACTATTATATTAAAAACACTGATGAGGCATTTAAAGGGCATATAAAAATAAGGATTTTTCAATTTGGAGAACCCAGTCCATCATCAATAGCTGAATCAATTGAAATAGTGAAACCCGATGTTGAAAAATTTATTAAAAAGACATTAAAAGAAATAAAAACTTTAAAGTTTTATATGGGAGTGAAAATGAATATGAAAAGACAAGATGAAGAACAAACTCCTTATATGAGAACAGATCTTCATTTTATAACATCATTTCAAGATTTTTTTGAATAGTGGGGTTTATGAAGAACTATCAAGACAAGAGGAGGATGTTGATAATACAGTGGTAGGAAGTGGATTCAATATTAAAAAAATCATCTTTTTAGATATACACATTCTATAAATCAAACCCTCTTAAAGCTTCTTCTTATATTGAATTACCAAAAGAAATAAAACTAAAGAAGGCAGTTGTTAATATTAAGAACAATGATAATAAATGTTTTCTCTGGTCTGTTCTTGCTCACTTACATCCACCAAAATGTAATTCAGAAAGAGTAAAACAATATATGAAATATGAGAATACCTTGGACATTAAAGATTTTAAATTCCCAATGCCATTAACAGATATTCCTAAATTTGAGAAAAAGAATAATCTTTCTATTAATGTATATGGATTAACGGATACAAACAAAATTCAAATATTAAAAATTTCAAACAACTATAAAAATGAAGAAACACACATTGACCTTTTATATTTTAGTGTTGGAAAGAATTCACATTACACATACATCAATAATTTATCAAGATTAATCTCTTCTCAGGTATTCAGAACAGCAAACAAAATATATCCTTGTAAGCGATGTCTTAATTCATTTCATACAAAAGAACGATTAGAACAACATTCAAAATATTGTAGTAATCATAAATCAGCTGTAATTACAATGCCTAAACCTGGTGAAAAGATTTATTTTGAAGATTATAATAAATCTATCATGCACCCATTTGTGATATACGCTGATTTTGAATGTATCCTTAAAAAGATAAATACTGCTTCTCCTAATCCAAAAGAACCATATACAAATAAATATCAAAAACATATTCCTTGTGGTTTTTGTTATTATATCAAATCATCTGTTGGAGAAAAGTATAACAAACTTGAACATTATCGTGGAAAAAATGCTTCACAAGAGTTTGTAAAACGATTAGAAAAGGATTGTATAAGACTCACTAAATTAATGAAAGAAACAAATGAACCGATGAAATTAACCAAAGAAGAAAAATTAGAATTTAGAATGAACAATATCTGTCATATTTGTGAGGGGAAAATTAAGGAGTCTAAAGTTAGAGACCATTGTCATCTTACTGGTAAATATAGAGGTCCCGCTCATTCCTGTTGTAATCTTAATTATAAATTACCTTCTTTTATTCCAGTCTTTCTTCACAACAGCGCCAACTATGATACACATCTATTTATAAATGAACTTTCAAAAACACCAGGGAATATTTCTGCTATAACAAACACAAGTCAAAAGTATATTTCATTTTCAAAAATGATATTCACAAAACCTTTAACTCGTATTAGGTTTTTAGATTCTTACAAGTTTATGGGAACACCACTAGCCTACCTCGCATCAAATCTAAGCTCCACAGACTCTTTTCCAAATCTTAATTCATTCTTTCCAAAAGAGGAAATTCTCACTAAAGAGGAAATTCAGATTAAAGATGAAATTCTGATTAAAGAAGGAATTCTTACGAGAGAGGAAATTCAAACAAGGAATGAAATTCAAAGTAAAGAGAAAATTCTTACAAGTAAGGGAATTTATCCTTATGATTATATGGATTCATTTATGAGATTTAAAGAAACACAACTTCCTTCAAAAGAAAGTTTCTATAATAACCTTTATGAAGAAGAGATAAGTGATAAGGAATATAAACACGCACAAGAAATATGGAAAATATTTAAGATAAAGAACCTTGGAGAATATCACGATTTATATCTAAAAACAGATGTTTTATTGTTAGCTGATGTGTTTGAAGCTTTTAGATCACTCTGTCATAATAAAAATTGTTATGGATTAGATCCTGCCCACTATTTCACAGCTCCTGGTTTAGCTTGGAGTGCAATGTTGAAAATGACAAAACAAGATATAGATTTAATCAGTGATGTGGATATGCTTTTGATGATTGAGAAGTCCAAGAGAGGTGCAATATCACAAGTATGTTCAAAAAGATATGCTAAAGCAAATAATAAATATCTCCCAAATTATGATAGTGAAAAAGATAGTAATTATTTGATGTATTTTGATGCTAATAATTTGTATGGATGGGCAATGTCTCAATCTCTACCTTATGGTAAATTAGAGTGGGTGGAAGAAAAGAATTATGAAAAGGCTTTGATGAATATTGTTATTTCTTCTCAAGAGGAATTGAATGACGAAGAAGAAGGTTATTATTTTGAAGTTGATTTGAGGTACCCGAGTGATCTTCATAATAAGCATAAAGATCTTCCTTTTGCATGTGAGAAAGAAACTCCAAAGAAAGAATGGTTAAGTGATTATCATAAAAGTTTTAATATTAAAGGTAAATCAACAGAAAAGTTATTAACAACATTCTATGATAAAGAGGGATATGTTTTGCATCAGAGAAGCTTAAAACAGTTTTTGAGAGAAGGATTGAGAGTAGCTAAAATTCATAGAGTTTTAAAATTTAAACAAAGTCCTTGGGTGAAAAAGTATATTCAATTCAATACAGATATGAGAGCAAATACAAAAGTAAAATTTGAAGGGGACTTTTATAAATTAATGAATAATGCTGTATTTGGAAAGACTATGGAAAATGTTAGAAACAGGCAAAACATTAGATTCGCAACATCTTGGAAAGAAGCTTCGAGATTGATAAATAAACCAAGTTTTGAGAGAGAAGAGGTTTTTTCAGAGAACTTTTCTGCAATTCATATGAAAAAGGAAAGTATTGTAATGGATAAACCAATTTATATTGGAACAGCAGTTCTTGATTTATCAAAGATATTGATGTATGATTATTTGTATAATGACTTAAAGAAAGAGTATGGTGAAAATGTTTCATTGTTGTATATGGATACTGATAGTTTTATCCTAGATATAAAAACTGATGATGTTTATGAAGATATGAAGAAAAATATTGGAGTATATGATACAAGTAATTTCAGCAAGAAGAGTGAGTTATTTTCCAAAAAGAATGAAAAGGTTATTGGTAAGTTTAAGGATGAGTTGGGTGGAAAAGTAATGAGTGAGTTTATTGGATTGAGAGCAAAGGCATATGCTTATAAGTATGGTGAACAGATTGATAAGAGGTTAAAGGGAATAAAGAAATATGTAATAAAGAAATCAATAACTTTTAGAAATTATTATAATTGTTTGATGAATAAGAAAGAAGAATATAGGAAAATGAATACAATAAGAAGTTATAAACATAACATATATAGTGAAGAAGTAAATAAAAAGGCATTAGGAGCCTTTGATGATAAGAGATTTATTTTAGATAATGGAATAGATTGTGTTCCATATGGATATTGTATGATAGAGTGTATAAAATAGATTATGTTTTAACGATGGGAAGATGGGTTAGGGTTTTTAAGGACTACCGCCGCGTTTTTTCACAATATATAAATGGTTAAACCAAGTATTAATCAAACTAAAGAGTGGAGAAAATCTCAGTCTTGGTATATAAATGGAAAACATAATGAATGTGAAAAATATCAAATAAGTCTTATTGAAAAAATAACTAAAACAAAGGTAAATAAAACAAATAAGCGAATTAATTTAAAAACTAGTAAGTTAGAGGATGTAAAGAAAAAAATGAATATCCTTGAATGGACTGAAAACTTTGATGGTTATCAATTGAACAATGAAAAAACAATTTACTATAATCTCAAAATGATATGTGGCTCAGGAGGTGGTCAAACAAGAGCATTAAGAGAAGTTTATCATTTCGTAATGGCACAAAAGGGGTATCTTAAAAAATATAAAGATTCAAATGTTTTGTTTGTCAATATTTTAGATGGGGATTATTGTGCAAAGAAAATTAAACTATTGAAGGAATTTGAGAATGAACAAATCTTTATAGGTTCA
>NC_140962.1:107455434-107462934 GCF_056783735.1 Eptatretus burgeri
CAATTCCATTTACACAAAAAGCAAATATAAAAGCGAAAACAATGCAGAGCTAATACCGACTACCGAGCACACGGCAACACTTATACAATTCTACCTCACAGACGGCGCCGACAACACATACCCAAAACCAAGGAAAAGAAATACCCCCAAGAATGAGGCGGGCCTGAGGCCGAGACCGGGTCGCGCCTACCCGTCTGGTGATGAGACGCGGAGCGGCGATGGCGCCCCAACCCCGCGGGCCTCGCGGACAGTGTCTGGCAGGGGGTGGGAAAGGGGCCCCCTTGGTCGCACTATCTCAGCGCGGGGGGAAACAGGAGGGGGTTGCTGAGGCTCGGGGTATAGAGGATCTTTATTATCCCTGGTGTGCGTCTCCACCTCGGCCAGGTCGCGCTGTCGGCCTCCCTCGGGTGCAGCTCCCTGCACGACGCGAGCACCCCCTCGTCTGGTGTCGCCGCCTTTCCACAGCTCGTCCCCTCCGTTCCGACTCCAACGCACACGACGAGCAGCTCCACCGCCCGCGAAGTCTTTACCCTCTGCTTCCGACTCTCCTACTCTCCGACCCTGGACTCTTCTTTGGACTCTCCTGACTCTGCTCTTCTCTACCACAAATTTGCATATATCGATCGTCCTGGAGGCGGGGCCAAATCGCCCCTCGCTCACCGATTGGACGGCAAAAAGTGGGCGTGTGTCGTTTTTGATCCGTTTTTGAAGCACAAAATCCGTGATTTTGTACACGCTGTTCGACGCGCGCCCTGCACGAGTCCAACACCGGTACCCACAGCGGGGCAAGAACGGTGGCGATGCTACGGTTGCGAGGTGTGACGTGAAGGTCGTGGCGGTTGTGGTGAAGCAGTGGTTGTGGTTGTAATCATGGCGGTTGGTCCAAAATAAAGATAGCAAAAGAAAAACGGCTATCCTGAAGAGTCGCAGCACGCATAAATGACATGTATTCCCACTAGACAACGGGTTTGGACCTAACTACACATGTACTTACCGAGATACCTCACCTAAGGGACCTGAATGGTGGTTTGCGAATTTGGTAACCACAACACTACCCCCTTCCCTTTTTACAGACTCGTCCCGAGTCGTCAAATTTTCGTGTGCCATCATGTGTAGTTTTCCCCTAGTACATTTTACCTACGGATCCCTGAGTGCGACATTCATGGTATTCGTGTCCCCAAAATAAATAACCTGAGGGCTGCGTAACTATCTAAACAAACTCACTCACACGGACGACTTAAATAAAATTGCCGGCGCTAAGACATACATGCCGGGGGGCGCACTCATATTTACAGTAAATCTTAATCTTAACTTACAAATTTTACACCAAACCATGGCCCAGGATCATTGAACTCTGCAAAAGAAAAGCAGTTAGCAGGGAGCCAGGCTGCTCGCATGCAGTCTCTGGCTCAAACAATGCAGGTGACAGGGAACGTGGCTGGCTGCTCACACGCAGTCCAAGGCCTTCCCTTTTGAACTGAACGCAGTGAACCACAACGGTGCATGGGCTGCACAAACGTAGTCTCCGTGCCAGCTCAAGCGGCACACGCAATGAGCACAACGAATGGATGCATGAATGGATGGACGCAAACACGGTGCACGGGCCGCCACTGCAGGCCCGTGTTGTAGCTGCCAACAGGGCAGTTCTCGCAGCTTGCAAACTGTTGCTTTCTGATCCTGGCGCACATGGAAACGAACAGGGGGGGGGCAAAGCAAAAATTGAACGGGGCTGGTGAACGTGGGCAGTGGGCATGGCATGGCAAAGGCAGCAGGCAAACACAGCCCGCAGAAGAAGGCCGCTGCAGGCAAACCTAGCGGGCAGATGAACTGGCCGGCACAGGCCTTGAAGTACAGCAGCTGCAGACGAAGTGGCCGGCACAGGCCTTGAAGCAAAACACGGCCAGCCGATGAAGTTGGCCAGCCTTTGCCGTTCAGTGGAGGTTGGTGGAGGGAGTGCGGTGGTGCTGGCCACTTGGAGGGCGGGCTCGGACCTACCTACCTGTCTCCCTCCCAACCTATCGCCTTTGCCTGTCACTGTACATACCCACTCCCTTAATTTGTCAAACCCCAATTTAGCCCCAACTTAATTTTTTTTTCTGTTGTTATTTTTACTTCCCCACTATAAATCGTCCCCTAACCCCCTTTATCGTCCTTGTTCGGCTAACCTATTCTGTCACCTAGCCTACTCCCAACCCCTACGTTCCCTTCCCGGAGGGGAACAAGGGAGAGCTAACGTCCTGTGTCGAGGCCCAACGAAGCCTCAGAATGGCCTCCCCAGAGTTCGGCGATCTTAACACCAAGTGGGTCCAGCGGCCCACAACGACAGCGAGGGGATGGATGGTGCGGAGGGGTACATCTCCTAATCTACCCTATCCATTTAACAGTTAAACTACCCCGGGGCTTTCAACAAGCGCCTCTCGCTTAAACTATTGGTTCTAACAACCCAGATTCCCGTCGCCTGTGTTGGTGTCCTCACAATTTCGGGCCTCGCCCCCCAATTTTCTCTCCGTGCCCTCACACGGTCTCCTGGCTGGGACACGTGGCTCCCTTTGGCAGGCACGACCCTCTGCCGATTCTCCCGCTATGGCACCCCCGGGCACTACACTGCCTCCGAGCCTACCAGCTCCCTAACACCGGGGAGTGCCCCCATGGCACCTCCCCTGAAACGCACACGTGGCAGGCCGGCCTCCCGGGCCCCTTTCCGAGGGTCACCCGTGCCCACAACACTGCCCACGCGGCTAATGGCGCCCCGGGCCCCCGCACCAAGCAGGCGCACCCGTGCCCACTACTCTATCCCAGCCCCCCATGGGCCCTTGGCCTACCACGGCCGACTAGCCTGGTGCCCGGGGTACCCACTCAGCGATACTCACCTTTCGCAGCCACGCTCCCAAGCCCGTCAACAGGGCTCCTGCACCCCTCCAAATGGGTCTCGAGCCTACTTTCCCACCAACAACAAAACAACCTCCATTTTTCAATTTGACTAACCCAGCTAACTCACTTTACTCTGACCCCGGGGGTCCCTTGGGCGGGAGTCACTCCTCCCCCCAATCACTCATTGCACCATGCATTCCCCATTCGCTCCACTCACACAGACCCGCTGGCCTCACTCACTCACCAAGCACATGCTTCCACTTCACTCACCAACTCTTCAACACACTCACCACTGAACTCTGCCATCCTCCTAACTACATCCCCTAACTAACTCGTGCTCCCACGTCGTCCCTTAAACTACAGCACGTTCCTTTTAACACTACGTAGCTAAACTACGTCCCCTCTACACATTCATAGTCTGTCACTGTCTCCAAATCATCATTTTATTTCCCAACCTAAATCTGGCTACAATCCCTCTAACTAATCCATTCCACGGACTCCATGAGGACTTACCCCTGCCCCATGAAGTCGGTCTAACTAAGCTAACCCTTCCCCCTAACTAGTTTCCATCCTGTGCCCAGGGTGAAGGGGGTCTTCCACCCCTTGTCCAGGAATCCTGTGCACCCGAAAGTGAGGCTTGTTTTCTTCTTTTTTTTTTTCTCTTTACATGCGCAGCACCTGCGCGGCAACTCAGAGCTCGCGCACTTTGCACCTGCCCGTGACGTCATGCAGCTGCACGTGTTCCTCGTCCCTCCTTGGACGCTACCATCCGGCAGAGATACCCCTCCTGCCGGATTCCAACCCCACGTGCAGCCATGGCGTCACCGTGCGCATAAAAAAACACAAGCCCCACGTCTCGAGGGGTTCCCCACGCGAACGCATGTGCCTTGCCCGTTGGAGCTTAACACACACGATCGCGTGGAGAACCCGTCCGGTCCAAATCCATTTACCTGCCTAAACTTTGTCCGTCCGCGGGATCGGCAAATCCACCGCGTGCGTTTCCGGACCGGGACTTCACTCTCGCAAGCGAGCACGTGGTGGTCTCGTGCGTTGCACAGCACGGACCGCGTGCTCACTGCTGGGTGAACCCGGCACGGTCCGCGAAATAGCTACAGCCGCTACTCGGCTTTCTCTCCTCTGTCGCCGTCTCCGTCTCCATTCCACACACGCATACCTGCGTGTCACGACGCACACAGTCCACTCCATCACATTCACACCGGGAGACGCGGCTGCGTGCTCCCGCATGCCAACCGACATCTCCCTCTCATACCGCTCTCTCACACACACGGTCTCCCTGGCACACAGCGACCTTGCACATGGCCGTTCACTCACGCGTGCGGGGGCACTCACCCGCGGTGCCTCACTCGCACTCCGTGCCTCATCCACACACGCGGGGGCACTCACCCGCGGTACCTCACTCATACACCGTGCCCCACTCATACACGCGGGGGCACTCAACCGCGGTCCCTCATCCACACACCGTGCCTCACTCACACACGCGGGGGCACACACCCGCGGTGCCTCACTCACAAACACGGCGACACTCATACACGGTGCCTCATCCACACACGCGGGGGCACTCAACCGCGGTGTCTCATCCATACTCCGTGCCTCACTCACACATACGGGGGCACTCACCCGCGGTGCCTCATCCACACACCGTGCCTCATTCATACACGCGGAGGCACTCAACCGCTGTGCCTCATCCACACCCGGCGTGCTGGGAAGCACGTACTCCGGCACCATCGCCACCACACCACTCACACACGGGGTCGCTTCCATACACGGGGACGCACTCACACCTTGCACCACACACACAGGGACAACCACACTGGGGATTTGTGTCCCCACAAGGGTCTCCGGGGCCTCTATACCCCCCAAGCTTTCCGTGCACCCGTCCACAGCACTCCTCCTCTCAACCTCGCAAAGCACGACCGAACTCACCTGGTCGTGACTCACCTCAAGGGGGCATACTCCCTCCCCTTGTTCCTGGAGGAGGCCATCCAGCTGCTCGCACTGGGTCTCTACACGCTCCGCGAGCTCAACCCCATTGTCCTCCACTACCTCCGTGTGTGTGTGCGCGTCACTTACCCCGTCCTCACCGTGCAGTCTCTCCTCTATCGTTCCCTTCCCGGCTACCGTCACTGCCAACTCTTCACCCTTTACCTCCCTTGTCTCAACTATTATTATTTCCTTTGTCGTCACCTCGTGTCTCGTCTCACACGTTTTGGTCTCCCCATTTAATTTTTCCCTTTTGGTCACCGTCGATTCCTCTGTCACGACCCTCGCCGAACACGCCCCCCGAATTATTTTTTTACCCGCCTCCACCGCGGGCCTGTCAGCCGTTGCACCCCCTTCCAGCTCGTTTGCTCCCACACGTGGAGTCGCCATTCCCAGCTCCCTGGTCACGGCCTTCATGCCCGCCTGCAGGCATCGGCCCATGTTCTGCGTCTCACCCCGTAGCTCTTTCATTTCTTCCTTCATGTTTGCTTCCATTCCGTTTATTTGCTTGTTCATTTCGTTTGTATTTGCATCCATCTTTTCGTTTATTTGTTGTGTATTCGCATCCATCTTTTCGTTCATTTGTTGTGTATTCGCATCCATTTTTTGTGTATTCGCATCCATTCTCGCTGTCATTGCCGCCAGCATGGCGCATAGCTGGGCCATGTCGGGTGCGCTTGGGTGAGCCGTTTCGGCAGGGATCGGGGAAGGGTTTTGGTGGAGGGGGGAAGGGGAGGTGTCATACACCGCGGCCGCTGCCGCACCCATTTGGGGCTCTGGGCTCAGTTGGGGGAGTTCATGTTCCTGCACAATCAACATTTCCTGCACGGGGATTCCATCCTGATCCATGGATTCTACACATTCTACATCCATTTCTAATACCCCAGGCTCCCGCTCGCCTTGAGACGCCATCTTGCTTCTCGTGAAGGGTTAATTTAACTCGCTCGTAATTTGGAGGGAATCGGGGGTCGCTTCTCTCACCCCTGGACCGATTCCCGTGAATTTCGCTGGAGACAGGAGAGCCTGTTGTCCCGCTCTCCAATACCAGTGCCGCGAGGAGGGCGATGAATTTGTATCGCACGACCTGACACCAGTGTTGCGGTATTCGCGCCCGCCGGCGTGCTGACGGCCACGTAACTCGAATCGCGGCACGTCGCCCACCGGACGGACAATCCAGTCGTGACCCTCTCGGACTAACGCCGGGAACCAGTCACGGGTGGACCTTTCGGTCTCACCGCGATCGAGCCAATCAGCCCCCGCGTGGGATAGGGTTGCTCGACGAATTCGACCTACCTAAGTACCCACGCGGAGGGTAGACCGGGCGATCGCACCTCGCCGCAGGTCGACTTCGGACACGGGCCACTTAAGCGACCCGTTCCGTACTATCAGAATAACCGAGCGGTGTTATCGTCGACCTCGACGGTTCGATTAATTATCGGGCGTATTCAGCCCACTACCAACCCTTTACGTGAAGCAAGATGGGGATTCAATGGGAGAAATGACGAAGCGAAGCGGGAGAACAGTTCAATACTAAAGCACATTTATTCGCGGCACACGGGAAGCACACATATACAATTCCACCAAAAGCACACAGAAAAAACACAATTCCATTTACACAAAAAGCAAATATAAAAGCGAAAACAATGCAGAGCTAATACCGACTACCGAGCACACGGCAACACTTATACAATTCTACCTCACAGACGGCGCCGACAACACATACCCAAAACCAAGGAAAAGAAATACCCCCAAGAATGAGGCGGGCCTGAGGCCGAGACCGGGTCGCGCCTACCCGTCTGGTGATGAGACGCGGAGCGGCGATGGCGCCCCAACCCCGCGGACCTCGCGGACAGTGTCTGGCAGGGGGTGGGAAAGGGGCCCCCTTGGTCGCACTATCTCAGCGCGGGGGGAAACAGGAGGGGGTTGCTGATGCTCGGGGTATAGAGGATCTTTATTATCCCTGGTGTGCGTCTCCACCTCGGCCAGGTCGCGCTGTCGGCCTCCCTCGGGTGCAGCTCCCTGCACGACGCGAGCACCCCCTCGTCTGGTGTCGCCACCTTTCCACAGCTCGTCCTCTCCGTTCCGACTCCAACGCACACGACGAGCAGCTCCACCGCCCGCGAAGTCTTTACCCTCTGCTTCCGACTCTCCTACTCTCCGCCTCTGGACTCTCCGACTCTCCACTTCTTGACTCTCCGACCCTGGACTCTTCTTTGGACTCTCCTGACTCTGCTCTTCTCTACCACAAATTTGCATATATCGATCGTCCTGGAGGCGGGGCCAAATCGCCCCTCGCTCACCGATTGGACGGCAAAAAGTGGGCGTGTGTCGTTTTTGATCCGTTTTTGAAGCACAAAATCCGTGATTTTGTACACGCTGTTCGACGCGCGCCCTGCACGAGTCCAACACCGGTACCCACAGCGGGGCAAGAACGGTGGCGATGCTACGGTTGCGAGGTGTGACGTGAAGGTCGTGGCGGTTGTGGTGAAGCGGTGGTTGTGGTTGTAATCATGGCGGTTGGTCCAAAATAAAGATAGCAAAAGAAAAACGGCTATCCTGAAGAGTCGCAGCACGCATAAATGACATGTATTCCCACTAGACAACGGGTTTGGACCTAACTACACATGT
>NC_140962.1:107470434-107485434 GCF_056783735.1 Eptatretus burgeri
CAAATTATTACCTCTGCACCTAAGGTGGACAGAAGGTTATGTTTCCACCTGTATTTATGAACAGGATATTTCAGAGTTGTGGATAGAATCGGACGAAATTTGTGGACAAGTTGGGTGTGTGACAAGGACCAAATTATTTGATTGTGGTCAAGATCTGGATACCAGAATTTTTCAAGTGATTCTTCACCATTGAAAGATAGGGCCAAACATGATATATAGCACGATATCTCAAAAGGTTGTGGACACACCTACTCATTCAAGGGTTTTTCTTTATTTTTACTATTTTCTACATTGTAGAATAATAGTGAAGACCTCAAAACTATGAAATAACACATATATAATTATGTAGTAACCAAAAAAGTGTCAAACAAATCAAAATATATGTTAGATTCTTCAAAGTAGCCACCCTTTGCCTTGATGACAGCTTTGCACACTCTTGGCATTCTCTCAACCAACTTCATGAGGTAGTCACCTGGAATGCTTTTGCATTAACAGGTGTGCCTTGTTACAAGATAATTTGTGGAATTTCTTTCCTTTTTTATGCATTTGAGCCAATCAGTTGTGTTGGGACAAGGCATGGTTGGTGTACAGTAAATAGCCCTGTTTGGTAAAAGACCATTATTTTGTCTGCACTGGAGTAGTCCATATTATGGCAAGAACAGTTCAACTAAGAAAAGAGAAATGACAGTCCATTATTACTTTAAGACATGAAGGTCAGTCAATCTGGAAAGTTTCAAGAACTTTGAAAGTTTATTCAAGTGCAGTCACAAAAACCATCAAGTGCAATGATGAAACTGGCTCTCATGAGGACCACTACAGAAAAGGAAGACCCAGAGTTACCTATACTGCAGAGGATAAGTTAATTAGAGTTACCAGCCTCAGAAATCGCCAATTAACTGCACCTCAGATTGATTGCAACCCAAGTAAATGCTTCACAGAGTTCAAGAAACAGACCCATCTCAACATCAACTGTTCAGAGGAGACTGCGTGAATCAAGCCTTTGTTGTCGAATTGCTGCAAAGAAACTACAACTGAAGGAGACCAATAAAAACACGAGATTTCCTTGGGCCAAGAAACACGAGCAATGGACATTAGATCGGTGGAAATCTGTCCTTTGGTCTGATGAGTCAAAATTTGAGATTTTTGGTTCCAATCACCGTGTCTTTGTGAGACATAGAGAAGGTGCATGAGCTCTTGTGATCTTTGCACGTGTGGTTCCCACCGTGAAGCATGGAGGAGGATGTGTGATGGTGTGGGGGTGCTTTGCTGGTGGCACTGTCAGCAATTTATTCAGAATTTAAGGCTCACTTAACCAGCACGGCCACCACACCATTCTGTAGCGATACGCCTTCCCATCTGGTTTGCGCTTAGTCGGACCATCATTTGTCTTTCAACAGGCCAATGACCAAAAACACACCTCCAGGCTTTTAAGGGTAATTTGATCAAGAAGGAGAGTGGTGGAGTGCTGCATCAGATGACCTGGCATCCACAATCACCCAACCTAAACCAAAATGAGATGGTTTGGGATGAGTTGGACCGCAGAGTGAGGGAAAGGCAGCCAACAAGTGCTCAGCATATGTGGGAACTCCTTCAAGACTGTTGTAAAAGCATTCCAGGTGATTACCTCATGAATATGGTTGAGAGAATGCCAAGAGTGTGCAAAGCTGTCATCAAGGCAAAGGGTGGCGACTTCGAAGAATATTAAATATAACATATATTTTGATTTGTTTAACACTTTTTTGGTTACGACATAATTCTATATGTGTTATTTCATAGTTTTGATATCTTCACTGGTATTCTACAATGTTGAAAATCGTAAGAATAAAGAAAAACCTTTGAGTGAGTCAGTGTTTCCAAACTTTTGACTGGTTCTATAATACATTTATATATATATATATATGTCCATTTGTATTTTAAATGGCCCCATTTCTCTTTACTGTGTTGGAAGGTTACCAATCTGCCAAGTAAAACACCCCTCTTCCCCAAAACAGATTGGCCTTCCAAATAATCTTTAATCTTTATTCAGTGGAATAGAATTATCTATTATTCTATTTGGCTTATTAATATTCAGGGATTCTCATCTATAAATAATTATATATTGGCATCCGAAAGTCTGGCTGGAAGCTGGAGTCCAGCTTCAATGGAATGTGTGTTTAGGTAATGGCCAGATGTCTGCTTGAATTCCCATAAACTAGAGATAGTAAATTGTTATCCATCCCTTTGAATTCAAACTGACTTCGGAATGACTACTGCGAAAACGTTTATGAGTGATCTTTTCCCCGAACCCAAAAACTTCAGCCTCAGCAACTACCCTGTCTCAAAAATGACCAGATATTGTTCCATGATTTCACGCTCCCCACTTTTGCTTGTTAAAGGCACTCAAGATCCATGTAATGTACTATTAAAATCATAGGATAGAGCATATTGCTTGCTTGTGTTATTGAATTTCCTCTGATTCTCCAACTGTGAAGTTGAGGCCCTCAGTATCGCCACATCTGTCAAACACTTCTCTCCAAACATCATCCAATCTAGCCAACCCACCTATGTTTTGACTGACAGCAACCCTGTGTTGATGCTTACCACAAGCTATATTGAGGTGAATTCTTCGCTTGTCTTTGACTTACTACTTTTATTTCAACTGTGAGCCGATACCGTGTGACCATCATGCATCTAGCCGGTTCAGCCAATCTGCCCTCCGATTTTGCCAGCAGTAATGTTGCCATGTGCGTTTTTCCTCAGTGTTGGGTATGCTCCTTCATGTCTCGACTGGAGGATGCTACTATCCACATTGTCACAGATGATGACATACTCTCAGGCACTGCACGTTTACCTCACAGTCCTTACACCAAGCGCGTGGTGTGGCTCTCTGCCTAATTGGAATGCCCTGACCTCCGATGGACTCATGCCCATCTTCAACAGGGCACTGGACCATCCAGAAGGTCACAAACGTTAAAGATGTTAAGCGGTATCTCAGTGTCACGACCATTTCCAGGGACAATTTACTTGTTGTATGTCGCAATGACCCATTGTCACCATGCTGTGAATGCATCATTATCCCATGTCAAGTTGTTGAAGGACTACTGTCGGGCATCCACATCCGCTTTCAGCATCTCACACGACATCAATTGAAACAGATGTTCATGAGGTATTTTTTTAATGCCTTAGACTTCGATCACTATGTCGACAAAGTCAATGAAAGTTATCACCTCTGCATCTCACTGCGACATCTACCTCCACTTATTGTTGGGAAGTCTTCAGCCCCCCCCCCCACCCCGCCAGACTCCAATAGTGTTTCGTTCGCTGCCGACCTCATGAAAACTCAACGGCAACTCATACTGGTCATCTGTAAGATGGTAACTTCAAACACAGTCACATGTATCGTTGATGATGAACGTGGAGACACCTTGACTCGGGCCCATGACTAGGCTTTGCTTACATATCCATCCGATCGAGGGCCCTGTTGCGATGATCAAAGTCGACCCTGGTCCTGGATTTGCTGCCATCGTGAAAAGTAACCACCTTGCACACCTTGGAATCACCCTTGAAGTAGGTCATGTTAAAAACACCAACAAAAAGCCAGTAGCTGAACATGCATCAGCAAATTGCGGTCTGAACTAAAATGTGAGGACCCGTCTGGTGGCCCTGTTTCGCCCGTCACCTTTGATACGGTGTGCTTCCGCTTAAATTCCAGGCTGCGTCGGTGCGGTTTGGCCTCCTATGAAATGCTCTACTAGAGGGACCAATTCACCAACACCACTATTCCTATTGATGACTTGGATCTTATCAACGGTCAACACAGCGTCCGGCTTCGGAACCATAAATACAGTGAACGCTCCAAAGCACGCACTCGTGTAGCCCTGCCCTACCCTGCAATAACAGTTGGCGATCTTGTCTATCTCACACATGACAGGGACAAGACTTGTGGAAGACCTTGATACCTCGTCACATTGATCGATCATCCATGGTGTCAAAGTGAAGAAGTTCTCCCCGTCACAATTACGTAACAGGCCATATCGTTAACACAGGCCCCAATTATCAGCTCTACACTCCCCGCGGATTTCCTGTGAGGCCCGGACGGTGGTGGTGTTCTGCAGTCTACACCTGATCTTCGAACCACCAGATTCGGACGAAATTTGGCGGGGAGCTTGAGGATGTGACACCAACGAAATGATTTGATTTAGGTGAAGATCTGAATCTGGATTTGGATCCGAGAATTTTTATGGCAGGATTTCTGAAAAAGTTGAGGACGGATTCGGCCGAAACTTGGTGGGCAGGTTGAGCATGTAACAAGGAGGAACTGATTCGAATTTGGTGAAGATCCAATAATTTATTGTGATTCTTCACCGTTGATAGCGAACGCAGTGAGCTTCCTACTTAACGCGTGCACTTGAGAGAATAGGAAACAACAACAACAACAACAACAACAACAACAACAACAACAACAACAACAACAACAACACAATACCCCTGGCTATTTGGAATCGTGTCGTTAGCTATGACCTTTTGCTTCAGGTTGTTGTTAAACGCTGTGCGGTGAATAAACACGATTCGGTTTTATTTCTATCTTGTGAATATTACTTAACGCGTGCACATGAGAGAATAGGAAACAACAAAAACAACACAATACCCTGGCAATTGTGAATCCGTGTTGTTGGCTATGACCATTTTGCTTCCGTTTTTGTTTTGTTTGTGGTTTTTTTTTTTTGTTTCCGGTTTTTTTCATGGGGAATGATGCATGCCGGAGATCATGACCGGAAGTGTTTATTTATTTATTACCTTCGCAAACTTCATTTGACGAAGGTATTGTATTGACCCCTGTGTATTTATTTATTGGTAAATATGTGTGCGGACAACATTGCGCAAAAACTGCTGGACCGATTTGCATGAAATTTTCAGAGATGATGTGCAGTTACTATCCGAATTTTTTATCCGAACGAGATAAAACCAACACCAACATGTTCATGACTCAATTATACATTCTAGGCTATGCCAAATGAAAGTGTGGCGTAATTACCCGAGGTAGCGGTTGGGGTCAAAGGTCAAGGGGGTCACCAAAATGGTATTAACAATGTTTTGGATCACTTTATACAAAAACTTTACAGCGGATTAGCTTGAAATTGTGTGGGAAGGTTTGTTGTCATGAAAAGACAAATCGAGCAGATATTTGGAGCGATCGGATCAAAGGTCAAGGTCAAGGTCACAAAAAGGTCAAACATTTTTATTTTCGCGATAACACAGTCAATTTTATTCCAATTTACATCAAATTAATGCCAAAATGATCAGTATTTAATGCCCTATCCTCAAATATAACATATTATATGGTGGTGTTGTAACCCGAGTTAGCGGTTGGAGGTCAAAGGTCAAGGGGGTCACCACAAAGCATTTTTCATTGGGCAGCATCGTGGACAACATTACGCAAAAACCACTTAGCAGATTGTCATGAAATTTTGTGGACTTCTTTGACATCATGAGAGGACAAATCGATTAGATTTTGGGAGCAATCGGATCAAAGGTCAAGGTCAAGGTCACAAAAAGGTCAAAATCGTTTTTTTGCGATTAAAGTGTCAATTTTGTTCCGATTTACATCAAATTAAGTCCAAAATGTTCAGTATTCAAATCCCGATCCACTGATATAGCGTATGGTATAGTGTTTGCAACCCTAGTTAGTCTGTGGAAGTCAAAAGTCAAGGGGGTCACCAAAATGGAGTTTTTGATTGGGAAGCGTTGTAGACAACATTATACAAAAACCACTTCGCAGATTGTCATGAAATTTTGTGGATGTGTTTGGCATCACGAGAGGACAAATCGATTAGATTTTGGGAGTGATCAGATCAAAGGTTAAGGTCAAGGTCACAATAAGGTCAAAATCGTTTTTTCGCGATGAAATTGTCAATTTTGTTTTGATTTACAGCAAATTAACTCCAAAATGTTCAAAATTAATTCCCCATCCTCTAATATGACACATGGTATAGTACTTTTGTCACCCAAGGCAGCGGTTGGGGGTCAAAGGTCAAGGGGGCACACAAATTCACATTTATATCGGAAAGCGTTGTGGACAACTTAACGCAAAAAAAACAAAACGCAAAGAGGCTTTAATTGTTTTGGATTTGTTTGGCATCATGAAAGGACAAATCCATTAGATTTTGGGAGCGATCGGATCAAAGGTCAAGGTCACAAAAAGATCAACATCGTTTTTTCATGATGAAAACGGTTAATATGTTTCCGATTTACATCAAATTAACTCCAAATTGTTCAGTCTTCAATTCCCCATCTTCTGAAATGACACAAGGTATAGTACTATTGTCACCCTACGTAGCGGTTGTGGGTCAAAGGTCATGGGGGTCACGAAATGCATATTTGTATTGAGATGCGTTGTGGACAACTTAATACAAAGGTAATAATAATAGGTGGATCGGTTGATATTTTTGTGACATGTTTGACATCATAAGAGGACAAATCGATTAGATTTTGGAAGCGATTGGATCAAAAGTCAAGGTCACAATCGTTTGTTGTTTATCACCATTTCGCCCCTACCCCAACACTTCCTGGTGAAGTTTGGGTGTAAACTAGAATATATCTCTGTCTCTAAACTGTGTGTCTGTTGATGCAATAAGGGCCCTACCAAACTTAGTTACTAAGTAAAATACAACAAATTTTCATTAAGGAGACTTGGTATAGTTTGATATGCACATCGCTTCGCTCATGGTTTAGTAAAAGGAGTTTTACTTTCTTGTTTAATTAGACGCCAATTAAAATGACGTTTTTGTCCTCTCTCGGATTTGAAAACATGATCTACTTGATCCAGGTCGTGTCTGCGTGGTCAGTGACATTCGACCGAATCCGACCCTACATGCTACAGAGTTCGGCACTCGGGACAACGAATCACCTAAAATTGTCATAATCGTAATAGTTCTAATAACAAAATCCTTTCACAAAATCCGGATCATGGACTTTAAATTTGCGAAATTCCCGAGCAGATTTAGTGGAATTTTAGTTCCTCATTTCACTCTCATGCCATGTTCAAACTAGTGGCTGCGGCGAAGGTATGCGCTCTACGAGTGCCCGTTCTAGTTCAATTATTTTTTTCCCAAAGTTAATTTTATACTTCCGAAGGTGATTTTTTTTCATGACAGGAAGTGTTTATTTTGTATTTAACATTACCGGGAGTGATTTTGATACTCTTTCCGGAACTTTTAATTTCTTTTATCCTTGACCATAAGTGATCGTTTATTTATTTATTTATTCAATTATTTTTTTCCCCAAAGTTAATTTTAATAAAGATATCTCCCGCATCATCAAAAAATATTTTTTAATCGTGATTTACATTATTTGTTCGCTGATCCTGAATCCAGGCCGAAGTAACCGGAAATTGGGTCAAAATCATCAGCTGTGCGGCGCTTACATGTACCACGGTATCGTTGGCAAGTATACAGTTGTGAACAAGTTTAATGTAAAGTCAGAAGCGAATGTAAGAAGAATTCAACGTTCGCTTCTGGGCTTTGCCTATCCCATATTAGGGACAAAAAACGACGTATAGCAGGATATCTGAAGAAGTTATGGACGGATTCGGCCAAAACCTGGTTGAATGAATTCGTTAGCTGACAAGAACAAGCCAATTAAATTTTAGTTCAGGTCCGAATCCAGATCCGGCCTATCAGTGGAACACAAAACAAACGAATCAGCCTGTCGGAGGAATGCACTTGCCTCCCAAGTCCACGTGACCGATGTCACGTGATCGTGTGCATGCTTGCATGAAGCGAAGAATCTCGAATTCGTGACGTCATGATATCGCGATAAGTGTCGTTATTTTGATCTGGGTGTTTTTGAGTTCCCAAACCGCTTGCCAAGCCAGCCGTTCCTTATCAACGGTTTTGAATGGAGTGCTTAAGCCACTTGACGAGCGCTCTTCAAGGAACTTGGTAACTGAACACACCCTTGAGCTATTTGGA
The DNA here is from genome assembly GCF_056783735.1 of Eptatretus burgeri. Classification (NCBI taxonomy): domain Eukaryota; kingdom Metazoa; phylum Chordata; class Myxini; order Myxiniformes; family Myxinidae; genus Eptatretus; species Eptatretus burgeri. Next base: position 107,478,384 of record NC_140962.1, read on the forward strand.
CAGTTCGTGCAGCTTGAGGGAGGTTTCTCATGACGTCACAAGCGAGCTTTCGCGCGATGCATTCTGGGATACGGTGGGCCATTTTGTTGCAGAAGTTTGTGGATTTAAGGATAGGTTGTGGATTAAAACACGTGAAACAAATGCCTCTTTGCTGTATTGTCGGTTGTTCTCACCGCACAGGTAAGCACAACAATGTACGTTTTTATAAAACTCCGAAGATTATTCGTAATCAAGGGGAAGAAACGCAGACACTCAGCGAAGAAAGACGACTAACGTGGAAAATGGCCACGAACAGGACCGACATCACGTCTGAAGAAAGATGGGACCGGACAATCGTGTGTTCCAGCCATTTTGTCAATGGTGAGTTTCCCTCTTCTGTTTCTTTTTACGAAGTGAAACCTTTAGCGAATATAAATAAATAATGATACCCGTGAGAACGTTACCTGGTCACTTGATGGTAGATTAATTGCCTGGTGTTGGGTTAACGGTTAAGGTGACCGGCTTAAGGTCTTGAATTGAAGGCCCTGTCTAGCCATTAACTAACACCAGGTGGGGTTGACTCGGTCTGTCATCCTCCCAAGGTTGGCAAAATGAGCACTAGCTTCCTGGAAATCGGGGGCACTGCATCAGTGGCATTCCATTAACTAACATCAGGTGGGGTTGACTCGGTCTGTCATCCTTCCAAGGTTGGCAAAATGAGTACTAGCTTCCTAGAAATAGGGGCCACTGCATCAGTGGCACAGCTGTGCTTCCAGAAAATGATACAACCAGCAGCCACAGGCTGCATACGAAATAATAATAATTATGTTTAATAATTTGTGATTACTGTCTGTGGCAAATTTCTTAAACTGCATGTTCTTGCTTACTTTTTGAGTGATACAAATTGTTGACAGCTGAAACATGACCAGTTCGTCCACAACAATTTGTGCATTATCTCTGCCAAAAATGTGAAACGTAAATATTAGATAATGAATTCTTAATTTTTTTTAATTTGAGGTATGAATTTTCCAGGTTAAGTTTTGACGTTTTCAGGGCCTTGAGCAATCTCGTAATGTCATGTCATAGATCACGATGCTAAAATTAACTTGCTAATGCTTAACTTAAAAAAAAAAATCATTTAATTTTTCATTCACTTTTAATTTTGTATTAGATGATCAGCCTTTATGTTATTTCTATGTTTGTTTGTTTTTTCAGGGGAAAAGGCATATTTATATGACATCACTAGCCCGTCCTGGTTACCGACTCTGAAGCTTGATGACTCTGCAGCATCCCAATCTGCTTCAACAATAGATGAACACTCGATACCAACAAATTTTGCTCAGATGAGCAAACAAGCTCGAGCTGCTAAGACGCTGTTGCTGTTGCAGAAGCTGCGCTCAACACCTATAAATTTTGCTCAGATGAGAAAAGAAGCTGTAGCTGTTGAGTCACTCTTGCTATTGCAAAAGCTGCAAATGTCCTCACCAGAGGAAAATCACATCGATGATCCTGTCGACTTGCCTGACGGTGCCGGTATGAACAGCTATTCAGATGGATGGATTATGGAAGATGAGTATGAGCTCTCCCCTATATCGTCCACCAATTCTCTGAACGCCATCCAAGGCGTAAAAGAAGTTCAGACAGACCTGACAAGTAATTAATTCGTTGAACAACATTCATTGCAACAATTAATGTCCTGAGATTAGTTTCTTCCGAATAGAAACTGTAATCTCAGGACATTTACTGTCATGAACTTGTGTGGATGCTCCTCACAAAGTTCCATTTTACACTGCTTAGCCATCATTAAAAGTGTTTTACTCTGTGTACAGCATAGTTAAGGAACATATGCCTTAACATTTCAAAGGCATTCATTAAATAAAAAGAATTTTTGCTGTCTGATTATAATATGGTTAAATCACAGAGTTAAAGACCTAACTTTTCCGTTAAATGTTTCATTATCCACTGTCCAAGTAAGTTTTCGAAGCACACTTGATATATTTACTGCAAGATTCGGTTTTCTCATTTCTTCGCTATGTGTTATGTTGTCAATGGTTACGTGTTATCAAGAAGCATTCCATAATAATGTGGCCGTGATGATTAACTGTTTGAACTGTTTAGTAAGACATGTAGTGGATTGAGTATTAAACATTTACACATATTCAAATGCAAAAAAACCCAAAAAACAAACGCGAAACTGTTAAGTGCTTGATTGGAATTCTCCCACAAAGAGTCCTTAATTTTATTACTCCAGGCTGGAGAGGAAGCACTTCAGACAAGCACATTGTAGAGAAGTCTGGATTCCTGGACCTTTTGTTACCAGGAGATGGTGTCATGGGTAATAGCGGTTTTACTATCGAAGATGATGGTCCATTTTTCCAGGCTTAGCTGGTAATCCCAGATTTCACTTGTCAGAAAAAAAACAAACAGTTGCATCCAATGGTAGTAGAAAACACCAGAAAAATTGACTGTTCAAAACCACACAGAACTAGTTATTGATTTGTTTGTGAGAAAGTTTTGAATGTTTGATTGGAGCATCCCTGTTCAGTGTTGAATTCATGAAATTGAAGAAAACTGATTCTGTACCCCCCACCACCCCCACCTTCCAATTGATATGATTGATAAAGTACCTTGGTGCTTGTTAAACATTTTTGTCTGTGGTTCTACGGAAGTAAAATGACAAATGCAAAGCAATTCACTCTGTCATTACCCTCGCCGAAGGAGAGGCTTTTGCATTTCAGTCCGTTTGTCTGTCTGTCTGTCCGTTTGTTTGTCCACACAGAACTTTTGGGTTTTTCTCCACAACCGCTTGTCGGATTGAGACAAAATTTTCAACATAGGTGCGACTAAACATATAAAATGTTTTAATCATAATTGTGACGTCATAAGTCACGTGGTATGGCAGCCATGTTTGAAAAACGGAAAAAAATTTTGACCTCTATCTCTGAAACCACATCAAGGAAAAATTTTAAACTTGGCACACGGCAAGTACTGCTCATGGGGAATAAGTGTGATCTTTTGTTGATGTCATAGATGCCTTTGTTATGACATCATAATTGCATATGTAGAACACTACATCTGATCAGTACAAAAAATTTTGAGGGTCATCGAGGGATAAAATGGTGCACAGAAAACAATTTTGATGATATCATCAGTCACGTGATTTTGCAGCCACATATATATATATATATATATATATATATATATATATATATATATATATATATATATATATATATATATATATAAACAGTAGACTAGGCGCAAGTCGTCACCATCGGGACCGAGAAAAAAGTGACGACTTAGAAATGTGACGACTTGCGCGTATGCGAACATTCATGATGACTGTGGGGTGAAGGATGAAGTCGCGTGTGGCCTGGACACATATGTGTGAGAGCCGGCTATTGTACCAAAAGGAAAACGCAATCCTCGGGGCATAGGTGGGGGTGAGTTGGTGAGTTGGAAAGTGATCAAGCAAAGATGGAATTCATGAATCAGTTTATCAAAAGTAAAGATAATGAACAACTCTGTAAGACAACTCGGATACCATCGGTGATGGTATGGTGACAAATTACATGACACACAGTCATCGTGGTGATGATTACCACTCAATGCCTATGTGTAAGTGAGTGTGGTAATGTACAAAACAAGCCAAGATAAAACCATGATCGGACTTCAACACTAAGCTCGATCGATCCTTTACTTCTTCGCGAAGTAATCCGTTATGTTTGAATGCCTCAAACTCTTGGGCATCTGGTGCATGAGAAAGGATTCAAACCGGTCATTGTATTCCATGATGTTGGCTGGGCAATCCTCCACCGAAAGACAGTATCGGCCGAATATTTGGCCGAATCGGCCGAAACCGAATATTTGGCTGAGCCGACATTTGCCGATACCAGATGATGAGCACGTCATCGACATCTTCAAAGGACACACATTTCACGCATTTCACACTTCCCACCGGCCTCACGATCTTCTCCACTTGTTCAAATATCTTGCCCTTATTCTTCAAGATATCATTCAATGTCTGCCGTTTGATGTCCAACTTCTCAGCTATGTCTGTTTTCTTCATCAGTGGATTTGCCTCACAAAACTGGATAATGTCGTATTTTTCTTGGTAGGTTTTAGTTGTAAGCTTACGCTTAGTCGCCATTGTCCTGCCTGCAGTGCGATCAACGTGTGTACGCAGTTATAAATAGCCTATCACTGGCGGTGTACACCAATGAGCGAGCATCACGATTCCATGAAATCGGGCTTCTCACGAGGCAGCAGTTCCATGTGACGAGTTAGAAGTGGTAATTTACTTGAGTTTCCATCACGTGGGAATGGACAACATCTGACGACTTAGACGAAGTAACAACTTAGAGATGACGACTTACAGAGGGATGACCCTTTATTCAAAGGGATTTAACATGAGATAAATTCGGGACTTTTTGACGCTGCCGACTTTGGCGAAGTGATGAGTTACACGCTGCCGACTTACACCTAGTCTACTGTATATATATATATATATATATATATTATTTTTTAACCTTCAAAATTTTTTTCTCTGAAGTGGTGGAACAGATCGAGGCAAAACTTTACACGTATGACCGCCTATCCAGGAGGAACAAAAGATTCACACACATGATGTCCGAGTTCACATGGTTTGGCAGCCATATTGGATTGAAGAAAAATATTAATGTTTTCTCTGAAACCACTTAATCAATCGACGTGAAACTAATTTTTTGATGTGGGTTATTTTTGTTTTTTTGATTTTATATTTTTTTTTTTGTACAAGGCTCACTTGGCTGTGCCTGGATGTATTTTAGGGGAGAGGAGTAGCAGTTGAAATGTGAATCCTATCCAGGTTCCTCGTGATGACAGTCTTTTCTTTTTCCTTGTTTGTGTTCCTTCTGATTATTCCAATGTAGGACTGTACTTATTTGGTCTTCCATTTGAATTGAATTTATTTTAATCCCGTTCTAAGTTAAATTGAATAATGAATAATAATTTTTTAAAACGTCATGGGTCAGGGCCAGGTGTTTGATCAAAGAGGGGTTGCATCAAAACGGGCCATCTTGGTACACTGTCATCACTGCCAGCAGTTACTGTATATACACCACACAAAAGAAGTCCTGGCGAGGGTCTGCAATCTCTGATTGCTCTATTTCGTGTTTGTTTTGCGATTGTCACCACTTTCGGTATCAGTCATTTTATTGACAGTGAAATCTCGATTAAGTCCATGGCACACACAGGTTTTGCAATCGTTGTACATTTATTATATCTCTGTCCACGTTTTTACATAATATTTAAACAAAGAAATACTGTCGTGTCGACGGGCTCCGCCACAGCCACCCTCTATGCCTTCGAGCATCCTTTGCTCACGACCAAGCACCAGTCAATGAGTTAGCGTGTCATCAACGCCGCCGTGGAGACATTACTTAGACGGGGTGTTGCCACTGGTGCCACCCCCTTATGATGGTCGGTGCCGTATCGGTCCCTTTACACTCTGCGCAGACCATGTGGGTGGAGAAGGGGGAGGATTATCAACACACACAAAGTGCCGAAATCCAAATTGGCCCCTCTCCTTTCCTTGCCTGGGCCATGACTGGTTTTAAAGAGAGGACACGTATGAATCGCACTTTCCTGCATAGGCTCTACGTCAACTATACCGCCTCTCACAGCACACACTAAAACAGGACTTCACTGTAACGTGTCCCTGGTTACAGAAAATCATCCAACCCATGCGGACACACACACACACCCCACTAACTTAACACCCTACTGTGTATGTACCCCCTGCAATGTAACAATATATTGGTCTTATTATAATGTTCATACGGTATATACACTGCTGTGCAAAAGTCTTGACATTTTGCATTTTTCAACTCTGATACATAAGGACACTAAAACTTTCCATTCAATGTAAATACACCTTTATGAAAAAGAAAATTTTATTCAAATGACCAACTGTATACACAATATATCTTCATATAAACGAATATTGAGTAGGTCGACCATTTTTCTTCAAAAAAACATTGAAATTATTTTCAGGACACTTTCAAAATAATTTTGTTATAACTTCTTCCAAGTTTCACACTTCTTTCAAGACCTTCCAAAGATCATCTAAGCTGGTGGGATTCTTTTTAGCTCACCTGGACTTTAATCAGGTGATCTTATTCGATCGAGCAGTGTATGTAGGTGAGTCAGTCAGTCAGTCAGTCCGTAAACATCAGTCATTATCGCTTGAACCAAACATGCAAATTTGATGAAACTTGGCTACAACCTTCAGATCTGATGCCTAACGAAGGTGTATTGGGGGGGGGGGGGTGGTCCACCCAAAATAGGAATTTGCTGTCTCCTCCGAAACTACACACATGATTTTGATGAAACTTCACCACAACATTCATCACCCGTGATGCACCAAATTGTGTGGACCACATCAAAATCTGCGCTCAATAGAGAGGTTGACGGGGGAGGTTTTGACCCCCCCAAAATAGGTATTTGCTGTTTCCTCTGAAACTACAGACACAATTTTGATGAAACTTGACCACAACTTTCATCACGAGTGTTGTACCAAAAGTGAATTGTCGCATCAAAATTTGCGCTCATTGAGGGGGTTTATGGGGGGGTGGGGTTGACCCCCCCCCCCAAAAAGGTATTTATTTTCTTCTCTGAAACTACAGGCAATGTCAATAAAAGTTGACCGCAACCTATATCACCCATGACGTACCAAAGTGTATTGACCGTATCAAAATCTGCGCTCATTATCTGGGTCTATTGTGGGGGGGGGGGTTAACCCCCAAAATTGGTATTTGCTTTCTACTCAGAAACTACACACACGATTTCGATGAAACTTGACCCCAACCTTCATCACCTGTGATGTACCAAAGTTTGTCGACCATATCAAAATCTGCGCTCATTTAGGAGGTCTACGGGAGGGTTTTTGACCCCCCCCCCCAAAAATAGGCATTTTCTCTCTTCGTCGAACTACACATGCAATTTCAATAAAACTTAACCACAACCTTCATCACCTGTGATGTACCTAAGTTTCTTCATGGCATCAAATAATTCAGGGTCTGTGGAGGTCTGC
>NC_140962.1:107490434-107567934 GCF_056783735.1 Eptatretus burgeri
CTGAAAAATGCGTCTAAAACGCTGGCGCACGTCGAATACGGTATGGGTAAGTTTGGTATGAATGAATGGAACGCTAAAGTACGTTATCATACGTCGTTTTAAATGGAGTACGTCTTGTAATTATAAACGTGTTAAATATTTTACAACGTACTTGCTGTATGAAACACGTTCCGCATGCGATGGGAATAAGTTGTACGCACGATATGCCAACGTTGTCACACGTCGACAAAAGCTACTTGTAAGTTACTCATAAGTCGAAACACTCAAGGTAATGGTTAGCGTCAATGTTCCAGACTCCATGGTTTTTTTTTTCTTCGGTATGGCAGTGATGTTGACACTTCAATTTCTAGTGCGGTTATGATTTTAATCGTCGAGCGGCAGCCTTTTAATTATATTATATTATAACTGAACTACAAATCGAAGTGTCAACATCACTGTCATACCGAAGGAAGGAAGAAAAAAAAAAAAAAAAACAGGGAGTCTGGAACACTGACGCTAACCATTACCTTGATGTGTTTCGACTTATGAGTAACTTACAAGTAACTTTTGTCGACGTGTGCCAACGTTCGCATATCATGCGTACAACACGTTACTCATAGGTTAGAAATAAGTTTCGGGTACACTAAACATTACCTCAATGTGTTTCGGCTCATGAGTAACTTACAAGTAACGTGTGTCAACGATCGCGTAACGTGCCTACAACTTATGGCCAGCGTTATGCGGAACGTGTGAGTCATACGCTGGCATAAGTCTTAAAATTTCAAGCATGGAAAATTTGAGGACAACCAAAAAGTACAACGTTTAAAGCCAGCGTACTACGACGTATGGCAGTGTTTTTCAGCGTGCTCTCAATGTTATCAAAACTTACCCATAACGTATTCGACGTGTACCAGCGTTTTACACAAATTTTCCAAAAATCGGCATAAGCTGGCTAAAACGTCAAGGTGTGACTGGGCCTTAAAGAACATGATCTGTCATCATATCTGGAGGAAACCATCAGACTGTCATTTTGAATCTTTGTATTGCGCTGAATGAAGGATGCGAGCATTGAAAATGTCGGAATGGTGACATTGTGGGTTTCTTTATACTTTAAGGCCTCCATCCTCCAACGATACACGATGTCAGGTGTAAGCTTCGCTCTGATTGGTTTGAGGAACAGAGATATATCCAATGCTGCAAGTCCAGGAAGAGAACCATCATTTTTTGGCGGCCTCGATTTCCTCGATGATGTTACTAAACTTCTGCAAAGTTTTGTGGTCACGAATAGAAACTTGAGGCAAAACTTCCAGCTTGTTTAGCAATGATCGTGTGACTGCTTCATCACTGCCAAATCTTTCTTGAAGGCGATTCAAGACCTACTCCAAACCGACAACAGGTTTAGAAATGTAGACTCGGTTAAGACACTGTACAAGTGCTTGGCTTTTGAACCATCAACCATATGATGAATCGTAAGGTTAAGCTGTTCAGCAGATGCTAGCGGTACTCCTCTGATCATGTTCTGGAAGGCCGCATGCCATGTCTTGAATTTCTCAGGCTTGTCATCAAACACAGAAATCCGATTTGAAAACAAGTCTTGACGAGACATAGTTGACAGTCATACATGACAGGCATCACTATTGGCATGATTGATGGATTGACGTCTCAACCCAATAGTGAATGGCTAGATACTGGTAATATTGTTGCTGGATGTGTGTTGTATGTCCTTGCAGCATATGCAGGTACAGCAAGGGTGTGTATTGGATTTGGTGAGAAATAACCCGATTGTTTGTTGGTTGTAATCCCACTGGACAGCGACATAAGGTCAGTATACACCATGAGATACTGAGCGGCCGGAACAGGAGCGGGGTTTCTGACCCACGAGCTCGTAACGGGGCACTTTAACACAGTGGGGGTAAATGCACAACCTTGAAAGTATCATTGGAGAAGGATGACACGACAGTTGTGTGAAAGGCATTAGTTGGTGTCTGGTGATTTTCATACGATAGACCAGGAGCCAGCATTGTGCTGTACTGAGCAGACAGAACTTATCTGTTGGACATGTTTGATGCCAATGAGTTCTCCTTGGATGCTGATGCTGCAGCGTTAATGGCTGGTGAAAGGGAGTCTGCCTGAAATGACACTGGTTCGAGTGACGTAACTGGGTCAGCAGATACCTGGGTATCTGGTGGAATACCTTCAATATCGTCTTCAGCTAGAATGGATGGTGGAGGTGGAGGCGTGGTATTCCTGGACAACAGCATTCCCACCTTCTCTACAGGTGTAGGAAAGCAGTTGCTGAAATAGTCAAATTCACCTCAACACAGTGCGTCAAACGTTGCCTCCAAACGGCAGCTTCCTTCTGCTTCAGCTGTTCGAGACGTATCTGCTCTGCATCTGTAGCAGTCGACCTTCATTCAAGGTATATCTCATGGCAGCTCTGACAGAGTCTGCTTCTGCTCTGGCCTTCAACATGAGCACAGACCTGGAAGAGTTGGATAAACCCTCGGAGCCAGCGATGGATTGCATGTGAAGGGAGCTTGATATGGCAGTGACATGAACGTGAAGTCAGGTTTTTACTATCCTGGAACGGCCTTCGTGTCTAGATTATTTGACAAAAGAATGCTCCAGGCAGCTTACCAACACAGAGGTTTTAATCACTTTTCACATTATTTTAAAGCACTACAAGTGCAACGGTAAAAACCATGCTTCTTCCACACACAACCACACCATTCTGCCAGACAGGGAAGAGCAACCCCCACCCCCCTGCACCACTTCCAGCAGAGATCACACAACACATGGGTGGAGCATGAATATGCATGAGGCAAGACATGGGTGGAACGTAAATATATTTTACATTCAAACTTGGTTACATCACAGTCGATGTTGACCTTTAGACCTCAAAAATAATTGGTGATTGTATTTATTGACTTGATATGCAAATCCTGTTAAAATTCAAGTCAATTGGATGAAAATTGAGGATTTTAGAAATGCCACCTAAGTTGGTGACCTTTTCTGTGACCTTTTGGCCTATTTTGACCTCAAAATAATTGGTTGAATTCAGTGACCTGATAGGCAAATACTCTTCAAATTTCAAGTCAATCGGAGGAAAATTGAGGATTATATAAATGGAACTAAATTGTTTATTTGGCCAATGTCGACCTTTTGACCTCAAAATAGGCTTCTTGCTTATGGCCAACTCTATCATTTGGTGAAGTTTTGTGAAGATCGAGTTGAAATTGTGACCTATGACTACTTTGTGTGTTTGTGAGTGAGAGTGAGAGTGAGAGTGAGAAAAAAAAATAAGAGGAATATTGATTGACAAACAGAGAGACAGATGAACACACCTGACCAACCAACATATAGTATTTGAAAAATCTTCGATTTTCGCAAGTAACAAACAAACGGACCAAATGCAATACCCTCTTGTCGGGGAGGGTGACAACCAAGGTAGCATTAAATGATGCAAAACAATAATGTGATAAAGGAGGATCTGTGGTTTATGCTTGAAATGATAGGTTTCAGTGAAAGAAAATCACACTGAGCTATAATATCCTCACAACCCTTGCAGGGTGATTTTTAACGGTGAAGCATAAGCAGAATGAAAGTGGTTTAGTTTCACAATTTCAGCGTTGTCGAAGCAGAAGACAAAGATTGCCAAACATTGGATGCATAATCTCTGATGTGGAGATGATTTGACCAAAACAGTGCAAGCTGTTACAACATGAAATGCAAAAACATCTGTGATCAGCAGTGTTTTTGTATGAAGCTGGAAGGTCTTGTTGTAAGTGAAATCACTGCCACCAATGTCATGCTTTACACACAACAGCCTATTTTTTTTCATAATTGTACCAAGAGATCTTGTGTCCACGAGCAAGTGCTCGCAAACTGATTAGGTGAGCCTGAACACTTTCTTTTGGAAGACGGTATTCGCTGTGATGGAAACAGCATTCCCACTTTCTCTACTGGTGGGAATGCCACCTTCTCGACAGCACCAAGATAAACCCGGAGTCAGAACCTATTTTTGAGGATGTGAACTGAATTAGATATTTCCAAGACAGTACTGTTTTGAGTTTGGGGGTGGCGAAAGTGTGAATTTCTAAAAAACAATTCGAAAAAAAATTCTGAAATTCTAAAAATTACGATGTGTTCACTGTCTGCCAAGCATGATTACCTCTGCTACCTACGGTGAAGGAGGTTATGTTTTCACCCCTCTCTGTCTGTCTGTGTACAGGATATCTCAAAAAGTTGTGGACGAATCCAGCTGAAATTTGGTGAGCAGGTTGGGTGTGTACGAGGAAGAATTGATTCAATTTTGGTGAAGATCTGAATGCAGATCTGGATACGAGAATTATTTATTTTTTTGTGATTCTTCACCATTAAGAGAAATGGCCAAAAACGATATATAGCATCATATTTAACCTCCGCCATCGAAGATGGACAGAGTTTACTGTTTTCACCCCTGTATGTTTGTTTGTTTGTGAACAGTATTACGGAAAATCTCCTGGACAGATTTTGACGAAACTTGGTGGGGGGATTAGGTATGGTCCAAGGATCATGCCATTAGATCTTGGACTTGGTTCAAAGTCCAATATGGCCGCTATGGTGGCCATTTTGAAAAAATATTCGAATTTTTTTTTTTGCATTTCTACATGTTTTAAGTGATTTCCAACCCAAAAAAAATTGTTAGAGAGAAAAAAAAAACAAATTTTGCACCTTTTTTTTTCAAAAACATTTCGACCTTTTTTTTTGGCATTTCTACAAAGGCGTCGATCTAGTTCTGTTTATTCAATCATGGTTCAGTGGAGTCTGATCCGTTTTGACCTACAATGAATAGGATATCAGGTTCACTTAAGTGACCCAGCAGTATTGGCGGCGGAGGTTTTGCACTCTACCGAGTGCTCCCCCTCTAGTTTAAAAATGTATTGGGCCCAGTATATTCTCGTGGATCAGGCATTACATGGCGGAGGTATGTGCTCTACCAAGTGCCCATCTAGTTTTAATATCAGGGTCGGATTTAGACATGTGGTGGCCACTGGGCAGCCTTCAGTAGTGGAGGCCCACCCTCCCTTAGCATACTAAAAAGGTGACAAGACATATTTACAGTCATCCATAAAGTATATTTTTCAAGAACAAAGAATCTGAATAAAAATGTACATCTATAAACATCATGATCAATCTATATACATGTAAGAATCTAGTTTCTATGTTTCAAGTATAAAGAATCTGAATAAGCTAGCACATGATCAATCTATAAGATTATAAGAATCTGTGAAGTTCCTATGTTTCAAGCATAAAGAATTTGAATAAGCAAGCAGCAACAGCTTTAAACATCATGATCAAACTATAAGAATCTACGAAGTTGGAAGTTCCCATGTTTCAAGTAGAAAGAATCTGAATAGTGTAGTGAATAAGCAAGCAGGTCAATCATGATCAATCATAGAATCTACAATCTAGTACAGTACCTAATACCTATATTTACAGACCACTGATGAGACCACCAGGCATTTTATGAGACTTGACCCTTGCAAAGTCTTGGATCAATTTGTCGAAGTCAGTCTCTCTGAGAATGTCACATTCAATGCTCATCAAGGTCAGGTGACTGAGCCTATCATGACACATTGTAGTACGTCGTCTGTTCTTGATGAACTTCAATTTACTGAATGAACGTTTACCAGAACAGTTTGTGACCATGAGCACCAAGTACATCCGCAGCATTATCTCGACATTTGGAAATTAAATGTATCCGCAACTTTCTTGTCCATCAACAGTTTGTAAAGGAAATGTTCTCTCCCTATCTTATCATCTTCGTATTCCAGGAAATGAGTGTGGAAGGCTGCAAACTGCACAAGTTCAACACCAAGTGCTTGACCCAGATCATCCTTGTACAAGGATAATAGGATAATATTCGAGGATAATAATAGTAAAGAGACGTGCAAAGTCCCATACTAATAGAAGTCAATTGACTTTTATATAAAATAGAGAATGAGATAAGATGAATATCTTATATCTGTTGCACTAACTACCAACTACCATTCAGGCACTCACAAATACATTTTTCCTTACAATTTTTTTTTCATGAAATATGTGGAGGCCCCCTGGTTGTGGAGGCCCCTGGGCAACTGCCAAGCTTGCCGATGCCTAAATCCGGCCCTGTTAATATGGTTTGATGTACATGACAGTTAAAGCATGTTATTTCATTGTTGAAGTCGTACATCTGTCTGTCTCTTTCTTCCCACCTGTTCACCCGATTGAAAGCGAAATCATGGCACAATCGTGAGACGGAATACGTGATCCACACCTGCATCAAATTCTGAATAATGTATTTAAAGGCAGACTTCCATGTTTCTGAGAAGGACTGGGGAAACAGACTCCAACAGATCTTCTATGTCCACCATCTGTGCGTAATGGTCCACCGTTTAGCGCCAAGAGAGCACATCCAAGCAGATGAGAGGAAGTGAATGATTGCTGCGACTATGACCTCTACTTTAATGGCCTCAATTAATCAATCACATCTTCCTCTGGGGTTGGCTGCCATCGCACGGAACATCTGAGATTGGCCTGCCTTCACAATCCACATGACCAGGTGTAACGTTGGATTGGATCCGGTTCGGGAAGGAAATTTGAATTTAGAAAATAGGTCAAAGGATGCAATTCATGGTATTGTCAGAGAACAAACTTGGGTGTAATTGGGCCCTTGTCACCAAGAAACCAAAGTAATGCTCTTATTAGAGTAGAAATTGATGAGATTGCACTTGCTTTGCTGTGGGAGGAGAGGCTTGTGTTTTGGGGCCTGTCAAACCATCCGTGCTTCTGTCCAGCCCGTAATCTAAAATGACTGGAAGCATTTATTTTATATTCGGAGCACTGTGCAATAATATCTGAGCATGAGATGAGGCACGTCAAAAGATTTTGGTATCAGAGCCAAAAGTAATGGGACACGCTATTTTATTTCCAAATTTTGGCAATTCCTTTTAAAATATTTATGGGAGACAGGAAGTAAAAGATTGCATATGCTTTTGGGAGCCATTATTTATTTCTATGCACTTTACCATCCCCACTACCAATGCATAACTTTGAATTATTTATTTATTTGTATACACCTTGGAATCTCCATGAACAAGAGGCAGCTTTGAATTATTTATTTATTTATTTATTTATATATTCACTGCCAACATACATCTGTGAATTATTTATTTCTTTTTATACTGCTGTGTGAATGGCTTCTTGGAGTTATCAATGTATAGCTTAGAAATAGTTATTTCCATGTTCATGTTCAGCGTAAGAGTGAGCTACATTAATTGCAATGGAATATGCGTCGACACGCATATAGATAGATATATATAGATATATATAGATATATATAGATATATATATATATATATATATATATATATAGATATATATATATATATATATAGATATATATATATAGATATATATAGATATATATATATATAGATATATATAGATATATATATATATATATATATATATATATATATATATATATATATATATATATATATATATATATATATATATATATATATATATATAGATATAGAAAGGCTGTTGTCTCCCCTCCCAATGATTGTTTCTAAAACCAAGCTGTTATAAAGGGTCCCTAAACCCTTTTATAATGTTTTACTTTTACTGTAAATCTGTCCTTTATTTGCTTTTAGGAATGGTGGCCTGACAGATCAACCAAGCCACAAGTTTTGGCATGTTCTTGCAGGGTCTTGAGCATTCGCGAGGGACCGAGAAGGGTTGAGGTGTGACTTTGGCTTGAGAGGTGCCTGAACCACCAATAAGCAGAGAGCAGGTAGGCCTGGGAGTCACTACGGTGGGAAATCGCCCGACATGATAAAACCACTGGCAGACAGGAAGCTGATCGGTAGTCTGGAAATACCTCAATATGGTATTTCTGTCCTGTCATCTCTCCATCTCTCTCTCTCTCTCTCTCTCTCTCTCTCTCTCTCTCTCTCTCTCTCTCTCTCTCTCTCTCCCTCTCCCTCTCCCTCTCCCTCTCCCTCTCCCTCTCCCTCTCCCTCTCCCTCTCCCTCTCCTCTCTCCCTCTCCCTCTCCCTCTCCTCTCTCTCCTCTCCCTCTCCCTCTCCCTCTCCCTCTCCCTCTCCCTCTCCCTCTCCCTCTCCCTCTCCCTCTCCCTCTCCCTCTCCCTCTCCCTCTCCCTCTCCCTCTCCCTCTCCCTCTCTCTCTCCCTCTCCCCTCTCTCTCTCTCTCTCCCCCCTCTCCCCTCTCCCCTCTCTCTCTCTCACTCTCTCGCTCTCTCTGGTCTTCTTTGGAGTGACTGAGGCCTTAGGCTTACAGATAGGCTATTTAAAGATCTGCTGTCTGAACAAATCCTGAAGGTGCATATTTAATTTATTGCAAATAGAGTTGTAATCGTATGAATCCCTGTTTCCCCACCCCCCCACCTCCCCCAAGCCATTTCAATACACACTTTGTACTCACTTGGTCTCTTGATTATTCAGGCTGTCACAATCGCTGGCAAAATATCCACATTTCTTTTTGGTCTCTCTGTCTTTCTTTTTGGCCTTCGGGCCCTTTCGCCTTTTTCGACTTTGATCTTCGTGCTGTTCATTCATTCCTTTGCAAAACCTGCACAGTCATCCTCGAGTCCATTCAAATCATGCTCTTTTCTCTTCGTTTTCTTCTTTCTTTTCTCTTTCCTGTATGCTTGCTTTGCTCACTCTTCATGCACTCTCCATTCCTTTTCGTCTCACCACACACCCACATCCCCACATCAAGCCATGTGGACTTTTACGTCCACCCGGTTGCTCGGTTGCCATGTGGGAGCTGTTCACCTCACCATCAGCTGTTTCCCGCCAAAGCTGTGTAATCTATCTTTTACACCCATTCACCATCGGGTGCCGCAAGAGATAGGGAATACAAACAGCAGAGGGAAGAATCCGGGAAGGTGTGTGAGGAGAGTGATATGAGGATGACTTGGTCAGACCATTGGGCAGCAGCAACTCAACCGAGTTGTTGCAAGGTGTGATGGGGCATGCAAAAGACCCCCTCTATTTCTTTCTCCCCACTCATTGTTCTTGCCCCTCTCCCATGTCTTACTTCTTCCAGGTGAATGTTTGTTTTTCATGACATATAAGTGTACAGGTGATGAGTGACTGATTAAGATCCGAGGGCACAATGCCGTGTTTGGAGTAATTTGTGGAATGTATACGAGCCTGTAATATTTGTACATATCTGCCTGTATTGCCATTGTTTGTTTTCCCACCATTTCTTGCCTTGCTTGCCTTTATTAAACCCATGTGGTATAAAGAATCAAACTGTCTTGACTTATCCTGTTTGGGTTTTGGTCACGATCTCTGCTCCTGAGGGTAATTAGCCCAAGCATCAATTGGTCTCTGCAAGGCAATAGGATACAGCGCATAACATTGGTTTGCTCAGCCAATTAACATCCGTTGCGCAGCCATCAGCACAGTTTTCCATCTGCTGCAGTCATCTCACAGGTATGGTAAACTGACACTGAGTGTGAGGATCTGGCCAGAGGTGAGTTTCCGTGGTCCTTTTACAAACACATCGGCCTTCAGAGTTATCCGAGGTGACATCCCTCACAATACTTTACAACCTCGACTACTGACATACCACCTTGAATTATTTATTTATTTATTATACACTTTGCTATCTCCACTTCCACAATGCAGACTTTAATTATTTATTCATATATACTTTACAATCTTCATTACCAACATACAATCTTCCATTATTTATTTATATATTAACTTTACCATTCCCATTACGGACATGTTATACACCGCTCCTTCCAAATTCCATATCCAGGCGATGCATGACATCATCGCCGGTTGCCGAAGGAAGGGAGTACTCAGTTTTTACTCCGTTTGTTTGTTTTCTTGTTACCCTTGCTAAAGGAGAGGGTATTGCATTTGGGTTTGTTCATTTGTTTGTCTGCACAGAATTTTTGTGTTTTTCTCCACAACCACTTATCAGATTGCGATGAAATTTTCACTATTGGTGCGACTACTCATGTAGAATGTTTTAATGATAATTATGACGTCATAGGTCACGTGGTGTGGCAGCCCATTTGAAAATGTTTTAGACCTCTGTGTCTCTGAAACCACACCAAGGAAAAAATCTAAACTTGGCACATAGCAAGTACTCCTCATGGGGAATGAATGCGATTTTTGGCATGATCTCATAGGTGCCTTCGTTATGACATCATAATTGCATATGTAGAATGCTACAACTGATTAATATGAAAATTTTTGAGGGTGATCTAGGAATAAAATGGTGCACAATTTTTTTTTTTGATTTTGTCATCGGTCACGTGATTGAGCAGCCATTTTTTTTTTTAACTTTCAAAAATCTCTGAAATGGCTGAATAGATCGAGGCGGAACTTTACAAATATGACCGCCTCTCCATGAGGAACAAAAAGTTCACACATATGATGTCATAGGTCACATGGTTTGGCAGCCATATTGGATTTACCCTCAAACATATAAAAATCTTCTCCAGAACAGCTAGACAGATCGAGTGCAAACGTCACATAAATGTTCCCCACAGCATGCATGTACGAGGTTGTTAAGGAATAATTGATGTCCCATGGTTTGACAGCCATGTTGGATTTAAGAAAAATATTAAATAATGTTTTCTCTGGAACTGCTTAATCAATTGACATGATACTTCACGATTGTGATCCAGTTGTGATGGGGAATACATACGTGTTTTAAATTTCAACTTCATCGGACACATGGTCTGGCAGCCAGAATTATTAAATTTTTTGATGTGGGTTTTTTTTTTGTTTGATGTTTTTTTGAATAAGACTCACTTGGCTGTTCCTGGATGGGTTTGAGGGTGGAGGAGTATCAGCTGAAATGTGAATCCTGTCCAGGTTCCTCCTGATGACAGTCTTTTCTTTTTGCTTGTTTGGGTTCCTTCTGATTACTCCAATGCAGGACTGTACCTATTTGGTTTTCCATTTGATCAGAATTGAATTTATATTAATTCCATTCTGAATTCAATTGAATAGTAATAAAGAACATCATGGGTCAGGGTCAGTTGGCCGATCAAAACGGGGTTGCATCAAAGCAAGGACGTCTTGGTACCCGGTCAGTTATAAAGTGACAGTTCTAATTATGTCATCAATTACGTAACACACCAGTACACAAACACCACACAAAATACACCACACAAAACTACACAAAACAAGTCCTGGCGAGGGGCTGCAATCTCTGATTGCTCTTTTTCTTGCTTGTATGTTTGTTTGTTTGTCCGGGCAATATCTCAGCCATCCTTTGAGCTAGGAAGCTGAAATTTGGGGACAAAAGTGAAGATTTGCTTTGGCAAAAAATTTTATTTTTTGATTAATAAATTAATTAATTAATTACTTAATTATTATCGATTTATTAATTCCTTATTTATTTTCTTCCTCATGGGCAATATCTCAAGCACCTTTTGAGCTCGGAGGCTGATATCTGGACACGACGGTGAACAAGTGATTTCACTATAAAGGGTTTTTTTTATTTAATAATTAATCAATTAATCGATTAATTATTCATTTTTTGATGAATTACTTAATTTTCAAAAAGTTACAAATTTGGATGAAACAGTGGTGGTTTTGGTATGTTATTAGGCAATCGATTGAGAAATCAATTGTTTTGCAATTACTATTTATTTTAATCATGCAATGAATCAATTATTGTACACTGCTTCACCCCAAATCCATCTCCATATGCTGCACACCGAGTCAGTATCATTTGTACATATTGACCTCAGAAGTGCACCGCTCCCTCCCAATTCCATCTGCATGTGCTGCACGGCGGCATCGCCGGGCGCTGAAGGTGCCCCGATAATGTCATGCGCTGGAGGATTTGTTGTTTATTTATTTGACTTGGGGGGGGGGGGGGATGTACTTTGAATGTACCTCGACCTGTTTACTTATGTAAAAGTAAAACCTCTATGTCCCATTTTTAAAGTGCGTTGAAGGGCTGTGTTCCCGATGAGGACTTGCTCTGTCATTGTGATTATTTTGAGCAGCAGCAGGTTGCAGATTAAACTGAGAGTGAAACTTTCCTGGACCACATCAAATATGCATTAGACACTCGTTATAATGAATGTTTACGTTTCGCAGATCTTCCATCTTGATTAATATTACCCTTTTTAAGAATTGTACATTACTTAATTATCTGTTTCATAAAATAATAAAAACAGACAATGTAGCTCAACAATACACAAAACTTATAATGATCCAAAATGAAAAAGATTCATGTCTTCCCTGCAATAACTATGGGCATGGAGATTAAGTACCACGAAGAGTTGTGTTGGGCAAGCAATGATCCATTAAAGCCTGCAGATGCATCCATCTCCTACCACAACAATAACATAATGTTCAGCATTTTCTTTGACGAGCCCAGTTTCATCACCATTGTGCAGGGTGGCCATAAAGTCTGGAAACAAAGGCGAATATACATTATAAATGGTTTACTGACATTACATTACCATACACGATATGTTCAATGCATTACATGACATGTCCAATGTGTTGTCCCTCATGAGGAATGTACAATTAAATGTGCTGTGCAAAACTGCAATGAATGTGGTCAATTTCCATCAATCCCTGCACATGCATCTGTCATGCGTTGCCTCAGATGATTCATGTCTGATTTTCCTGTTAAAGCTGTCAAAGGGTGGAAAACCCTGTCAAAGGGTGGAGAAGCTCCTTGTGAGCCAACGGCCATCCATATCTGGTGCCCAACTGTGTCTGTGGACGCCCTCCTGCATTTGGGTTACCTTTTTCTAGGAGGTTGATGGCAGGATTTGCAGTCTGGCCACCGTAAAACACTTCATTCCACAAAACCCATAATCGCAAAGAAAACTGAAAACCCACTCCATGGGATTACCTTCTGTGCAGCTGCCCTTTGCAGGGCAGCTCACCGGATGACGGAATTGGGGCAAAAGCCATCGGAACCCCCGTTTTTTAATGATACTGTAGGAGGAAAACCACGGGCTAACCTTCCTGGGTTGGATTGCGGTGGTGTGTATTGAGGTGGTGCTGAGATGTCGTCCACCAGAGGGCGATCTCCTTGGGTTAACCTGAAGCGGACCCTTCGTGTGAGTACCTGGAATGTCCTATCCCAAAGAGAGGATGATCACCTATCTCTGCTATCATCTGAGCTTCAGCGTTTAAACTTTGGTATTGCAGCACTCTCTGAGTTTCGGAAACCAGATAGTGGTGTGATCATGACAGGTGGTTACACCAATTGCTAGTCTGGTTGCTCTGATGGTTACCATTCCCAAGGAGTTGCTGTGTCACATAAGCTGACTCCCATGATAATTGAGGTAACATCTGTCAACAAGCATATAATGAGACTGAGGATTTGTTACTCCTTGGGTGTCGTTTCCCTGGTCTCTATTTATGCTCCGACTGAGGTGAATGATCTCACTGTGAAGGAGGCATTCTGTGCTGCATGCGAGTCTGTGGTTGTTCAGTGCCCCAGGCGAGATACTTTTCTCGTCTTGGGGGATTTCAGTCAATCGACTGGCACTGATAGGGATGGTTATGAGACATATGTTGGTCCCCATGGGTCTGGAACTGTGAACCAGAATAGCACCAGGTTTGTTGACTTTGCTAGAAGTTGTGGACTTAAGGTGGCTGGTTCATGATTTTAGCACCCACAGGCTCATTGCTGGACTTGCAACACTGATGATGGTCTGGCAAAGGATATTGACCATGTACTCATTGATGCGCACTGGAGGATGATACAGAATTGCACAGTCTACCAGAGTGCTGAGTTCCTCAATACCGACCACATGCTTGTTGTAAAAACTCTGAAGTTGCAGCTTAAATCCAGGAGAATGGTACCATCCCAGCTTAGGGTGGATGTTGGCCAGCTCAACGATGAGAGGGTAGCTGATGAGTTTGTGAACAGGCTGAGTAGGGAGTTGGGGGGTCTGAGTGTTTTAGGGAATCCTGATGAGTTGGGGACTGCCTCGAAGACCACCATTCTTGATGTTACTGGATGTCTTGAAACGCACTGTCAGGCGAAGAAGAAATTTGTCTTCCAAGGGACATTGGATACCATTGACCAGAGTCGCAGGGCCAGGCTTAATGGCAGAGCTGAGATGTTCAGGGAGTTGAGGCACAAAACTGTACATGTGCTGGTGGCAGACAAGGGGGCCTATGTGCAAGGAATCTATGAAGGGGTAGAGCTGTAGAGCATCACCTGTGGTTAAGTGATTCTCATCCTGCTTACAAAGGAATTTGTGCATTGTATTCCTCCAAGCCCAGCTCTCAGTGTACTGCGCTTGGAGCAGATGGTGGTGGGCTCTTGACAGAGGGGTCTGAAGTGAAGGCCCGCTGGGCTAGTTACTTTGAGTGGCTGTACAAGGATGACACACCAGCTGTTGAGATGGATGTCAGGGGTGTAGCTAAACCGATTGCTTGGCCCTCCAAATCAACTGTGAACCGCCTTAGTTTGTCGAAACAGGCTCTGGTGAACCAGTTGAAAGGGGGTAAAGCTCCTGGGATCTGTGGCATCCGTGCTGAACTTCTAAACTCTGGTGGAAATGCTGTACTTCTGCGATTTCATATAGTTCTGTGCTTTGTTTGGAGCACAGGCATCATCCCAACTAACTGGAAGAGGGGCCTTGTTGTCCCTCTCTGCAAAGGGAAGGGTGATCACCAGGACTGCAACAACTACTGAGGGGTAATGCTGCTCTCAGTGCCAAGCATGCTTTTTGCTCAGATAATTCTTGATAGGTTCGACACAATCTGCTAAAGCACCAGTACCAAGAGCAGTCGAGCTTTTCACCAAAGAGATCAACAATTAACCTTGTCCTTGCTTTTAGGGTCCTCACCGAACGCAGACGAGAGTTTCGGCACGGGCTGTTCATAGCTTATGTTGATCTCTGAAAATCGTTCGATTCAGTGAATCGGGATGCCCTCTGGAGGATTCTCCGTCTTCATGGGATGCCACCAATATTGATCAATCTGATTTCTGAACTATACTCTGCTACTGAGAGTGCTGTGAGATGTGGTGGTTCCATCTCAGACTTATTTGCAGTTGTTACTGGAGTTTGTCAGGGGTGCATACTGGCCACCACACTTTTCAGCCCTTGTATGGACTAGATTTGGGGGAGGATGTCAGAGCGATCAAGCTCATACATCATTTGGGAATGTCAAGATGATATGCGGTACATCATTTGGGAATGTCAAGATCACTGACCTTGATTTCACAGATGATGCAGTCATCCTTGCAGACACACTGGATATTCTAACGGGAGCCTTGCGGCACTGAATGAGGATTCAGAGCCACTTGTGTTATGGGTTTCCTGGGTCAAAACTAAAATCCAGGATTTCAATGACATCTTGAATGCTGCTATCTTGTCTGTATCTGTTTGTGGTGAGGATGTTGAGGTCATGGAGAAATTCACTTACTTGGCAGTGATATTCATGTCTTCGCATGTTGTGAGCCAGAGGGCAATAGATGCCTGGGTCAGGCCTGGGGAGTCATGGATTCACTGGATCATGGGGTGTACTGCTGTTTCTACCTATGCAGGAAGCTACAAGTCTGAGTCTTTAAGTCCTTGGTCCTTCTAGTCTTGCTCTATGGATGTGAGATTTGGTCACTGATCAATGATCTGAGACAAAGACTTAACTCCTGCGGTACCAGGTCTCTTTGGAGAATCCTTGGCTATCACTTGTGAGCATTGTGTCCAATGAGCAGTTGCTGAGAGAGACTCAGATGAGTTTTCTTACCTGTATAGTCTGTGAGCATCAGCTGTGGCTGTGTGGATATGTGGCCCATTTCCCTGGTGCTCATCTTGCTCACCAGATTCTCTCAGCAATGGAGCCTTCTGAGTGGAGGAGGTCACAGGGTGACCACTTGCCTCGTGGTTGTAGTAGGCTGATCCGCATCTCAAGGAGATGGGGATGGGCCAGGCATCTGCCTGGGGGATTACCAGATGGATGCCCCTGTAGTACCGGTGGAACGTGGATGCAGCAATGCACTGCTCCAGCACATGCTCCCGTACCTGAATTGACCACTAACGTTGCTTTCCCTTACCTCCCCTCACTGCCCTGCCTTTTTCCCTCACGCTGCCTTGCCTTCCCCTCACACTGCCTCCCCCCCTCATCTCACACTTACCTCCTCCCAAACCCCATTCCCTCTCCACCCCCAATGAACATCTCCAGGTGATCTCTGCATGATGTATTACATGCTGTTTTAATGTATACCATTTTGTTCATTCCTGTACGACCCCCCTCCCATTCTCCACAAGTCCCAAAGTTGAGCACCCAATCCCCTCTTTCCCCCTCAAGCCCCTCCCCTACCAAACACAAGTCCAGAACCCCCTACCCTCATGCTTACCTCCTCCCAAATCTCCTCTTTCCCCCTCAAGTCCCCCAACCAAACACAAGTCTGGAACCCCCTACCCTCATGCTTACCTCCTCCCAAATCTCCTCTTCCCCCCTCAAGTCCCCCTACCAAACACAAGTCTAGAACCCCCTACCCTCATGCTTACCTCCTCCCAAATCTCCTCTCCACTCCACTTCCAATGGACATCTCCAAGCGATATCCGCGTGTTCTGTTACATGCTGTTTTAACATACCCATTTCATTCAATCCTGTACTATCCCCCCTCCCATTCTCCACAAATCCAGAAGTCGAGTACCTCTCCCCCCCCCTTTCCCCCTCATGTTCCCCTATCAAACACAAGTCCTGAACCCCCTACCCTCATGCTTACCGCCTCCCAAACCCTCTCCACAATTCCCCCTCTCCCGTCCTCCCTCCCCCATCCATCTCACTTCCACCTCCCCTTCCAGAGAGTATAGCAATGCTTGGTGAGGTGCTGCTCCCCCCTTGTTTCCTATTTCCCTCTTCCAAGCTCCCCCATTCCTCATGCCCTGCTAGCTCCCAACCCCTCCTCATTCCCCCTCCTCGATCCCCTCCCTCCTCCCTCCCGTCTCCTCCCCTCTTTCCTCTCTCCCTCCTCTCCGTCCTTTCTCCTCCCCCTCTCTCCTTTCTCTCCCCTCCCCCTCTGTCCCTCCTTTCCTCCTCCTCCTCTATCTCCTCCTCCATCCTCTCTCCCTCCTCTCTGTCCTTTCTCCTCCCCCCTCTCTCCTTTTTCTCCCCTCCCCCTCTGTCCCTTCTTTCCTCCTCCTCCATCCTCTCTCCCTCCCCTCCATCCTCTCTCCCTCCCCTCCATCCTCTCTCCCTCCCCTCCGTCCTCTCTCCCTCCCCTCTGTCCTCTCTCCCTCCCCTCCGTCCTCTCTCCCTCCCATCCCTCCTCTACCTCCACTACCACCTCTCCCCCCTCCCTTCTCTCTCATCTCTCTCCTCTCTCCCTCCTCTCCGTCCTTTCTACTCCCCCCTCTCCTTTCTCTCCCCTCCCCCTCTGTCCCTTCTTTCCTCCCCTCCGTCCTCTCTCCCTCCCATCCCTCCTCTACCTCCACTACCACCTCTCCCCCTCCCTTCTCTCTCACCTCTCTCCTCTCCCTTCCACTTTCTGCCCCACCCATTCATGTTGGCGTCAGCGAACCGACGGATTGTATTTGCTTGTACACAATATTGACTTGCAGTGATGTCTTCCCATAATCAAGTTTAATTTGAATCCATATAAATTCCATGCCATGTAGTTTTTACCATTTTACCCATGCAGCATGATGACAGAAACTTCCACAAAGACATTTAATTGTGCAATGGGACATTGCCATTTCACAAGAACCATTGGCTTGCCGCCCATTTAACATGGTGACAAATGGATTTTGCTACATAATGATTAAATCACATCACTGCAGAACAGGTCGTTCAGTTCAACCATGGAAACGAAAACATCGTGTGGTCGTCATTTGATATGAACCATCTTCACATGCATGTGGGTAAATTATCAACACAAAGCAACATGTGCTCTTAAAGGTTTGTAGTGGGTGTTGAAGCCCAATTGTACACAAGGTGATGCCAGGAAGACATATATATATATATATATATATATATATATATATATATATATATATATATATATATATATATATAAATATATAAATATATAAATATATATAAATATATATATATATATATATATATATATATATATATAAATATATAAATATATAAATATATATAAATATATATATATATATATATATATATATATATATATATATATATAAATATATATATATATATAAATATATATATATATATATAAATATATATATATAAATATATATATATATATAAATATATATATATAAATATATATATATATATATATATATATATATATAAAATATATATATATATATATAAATATATATATATATAAATATATATATATATATATATATATATATAAATATATATATATATATATAAATATATATATATATATAAATATATATATATAAATATATATATATATATATATATATATATATATATATATAAATATATATATATAAATATATATATATATATATAAATATATATATATAATATATATATATATATATATATAATATATATATATATATAATATATATATATATATATATTATATATATATATATATATATATATATATATATATATATATCTTCTTCTTCTTTCGGCTGCTCCCGTTAGGGGTCGCCACAGCGGATCATTCGTATGATCAGCATAGAGATTTGGCACATGTTTTACGCCGGATGCCCTTCCTGACGCAACCCTGGTCGCCTCTTACGACACAGGGATATGGTACACCTATTTTAACCGGGGTATACACCGGCCCAGTATACTGGCACTCATTTCGCCGACCTCGGAAGGGTGACAGGCTGAGTCAACCCTATATATATATATATATATATATATATATATATATATATATATATATATATATATATATATGTATATACATACTGTTACGTCTGAGGGGGGGGGGGTATGCATTCAAAGGGTAATTAGGATGTTTAATTAGGTATGCCATGCTGTTCGAGTTATACCAGGATCTCGATGTAATAAGTAGCAATTCAGTGGTGATAAATTGTCTAGTAAATGTCCATTTCTTTAAGGGGGAAATGATAATTGTCACGTCATTAGATAGGGAGACGGGTCAGGGGAAGTGTGTATGCTTAAACCCTTTTAGTATTCCCTGGAGGCTTGCCGTGACGTAACAGGACAGTGCTGCGGATGGCTCCGCCCCGTGATCACGATTGGAGGAAGGCGACGGCGGAGGGCCAATAAAAGGGCTTGATTGGAAGTGACGAGAACTCGAGTATAAAAATGTTCCGTTCGGGAGAAGAAGAGGAGGAAGAGTCATAAAAAGAAAGCGTCTGGTCGAGGCTGTTTGTCTCGGAGCGTGCTCTCTCATTGCGCTGGTTCGTTCCTCGATTCGTCGTTCCTCCTGCCTCACCTCTGTTGGCTCTGGAGTTCTGTTGGCTCGGAGTACGGGACCGAACGGCGGGCGGACCTGCCTCCCTCTCCTGCTCGCATCTTGGCGCCAGAACTGGCTCCCTGGCGGCTGTTAGCGGACTTGGGCCTACACCAGGAGGTCGACACCAGACGAGCGCAACACCAGCTCGTCCGGCGCCAATCCAGTGACTGTTGCGTCGACACCATGGGCAAGCCTGACCACCAGCTACGGTGTGTGCGTGTGCGTGTGCGTGTGCGTGTGCGTGTGCGTGTGCGTGTGCGTGTGTGTGTGCGTGTGCGTGTGCGTGTGCGTGTGCGTGTGCGTGTGCGTGTGCGTGTGTGTGTGTGTGTGTGTGTACCTGGCGCCTTAGAGGGTTTGAGATTGGTATATCCATTGGAATTGTTTGTGTTTTCCCCACGCCCGAACCCACACCACCATCCCGTCGAATCGCCCCGGATCCCTCCTCTTGCCGAGTCTTATTATTATTTCTGGTTAGAGAAATAAACATCATTAACTCAGTGAAATAAAAAGCGACTCGTGCCACCTTCCTCGTCCCGTTTGCGGTAGAGCGATTAAAACCGACAACTTTGGGTTATAAAAAAAATAAACCGCCTCCATCGTTTCGGCTCATTCTACGTTGGCGGGACTGTTCAAGTCCCGTGGACGTCACATTGGTGTCAGGGTGTTGGATGTTTGAACCCCTCTAAATTATATTTGGTATCGGGAAAATATACCAAGATTAAAATCTCGCCACGAATTGGAATATAAAATTACATCAGAAAAGCGCGCGAGCGCGGGAAAATTTTTGGCGGGATTTTTCAAATTAAATTTAATTGGAGGCAAACTGGACTTCTGCACCATGGCGGATGTGCAGATGTTGGAGGAGGAAGGCCACGTGTCTGGCAGCGAGTCGGGGGAAGAAGGGAGAGACGGGGGTAGGATCGGAACCTCCCCCATTCCAAGCGTGGACCGTGCTTCATTGCCCGTAATGGAGCCGGCAGCGCCGGAAACCGGTGCGATGTCGATCCAGACAATGTTGGAACGTTTAATCGGGGACATGACGGCACAAATGGCAAATCGATTCGTGGCACAGAGGGCAGAAATGACAGATCTATTGGGGGTAATGGGGGTACAGTTGGGTGCACGGATTGATTTAATGAGGGATGGATTGGGGGAAAAGATGGAGAAAATGAAAACTGAGATGCAGGAGTGTGTGGATGTTAAATTGGGGGAAATACAAAGTAAATGCGAGGATAGATTGGAGGAAACAAAGGTAGAAATTACATTGGAGGGGGAAAATATACGGAAAACATTGGGAGATAAAATTGATGCAACCAACATTCGGGTTGATAAAGTGGACGAAGGCCTGGAACGTCATCGTGCCTGTGTGGATGCTCGTATGCAGCTGCAAGTAGAAGAGTGGGGAGAGCTGAGGAAGCAAGGGATGAATTTGGCGGAGGAGGTAAAAGAATTGGAGGCTCGTTTGGACGAACAAGATAAAATTATGAGCCAAGAGGAAGTCTTGGATAAAGGCCTGGTAGAGCCGTCTTTTGTAAGTCGAGTGTCCGGGTTGGTTGAGGAGCAGCTACAAACTCGCGACGGAGCCTTGGAAGAGGTTGTGCGGGCCCAGAAGATCCTGCGGGAAGAGGTGAATCGGTCCATTCAACGTTTGGAGCAGGAGGCAAAATTGACCCATGAGACCCTCACCACAAAACATCTTTGGCTACAGGGGGCTCCGAAATTGGATACGCAGCCACAAGCGTGTTTGATCCCTGGGCTGGATTCGGACAAGGGAGAAACTGGGAAGCGGGCCACCGGAAAAGTGATCCCCCTGGTAAAGTTTGACGGGTCAGGGAGCCTTGAAGCTTTTCTGACGCAATTTGAGTGTATTTCCCGACTAAACGGGTGGAATGAGCAGGAACGTACAGGGAATTTGGTGGCAACGTTGCGGGGACCAGCCGCTGATGTGTTAAACTTGATCGCGGCGGGGATGTTGACCAGCTCCCACATTTGCGAGGCGTTGAGCCGTCGGTTTGGGTTTGCAGCAAACTGTGATCTGGTGCGGGCCCAGCTCCAGCACCGCAGATTAAAGTCGGGCGAGACAGTGCAGGAGCTGGCACAGGACATTTACCAATCAGTCAGGATCACGTATCGGGACCTAACAGTGGAGGCGTGGGACAGACTGGCACTCGAGAAATTTTTCGCTGCTCTTCTGGACCCTGAGGTCCGAGCGCTGGTGGAGTTACAGGATCCACCCACCGTTCACCGAGCGGCCGAGTGCGCGGCCAGGCTGGCCTCATGGGGTCGGCCGGGTCGGGTGCCTGAGAGGCCATCGGTGACGATCCGCCAGGCCGAGATTCGGGATCAGTGAGGGGGGCTGGGAGAAATTAGCATTACCCAAATGCTTCAAGAGATGAATCCTCCTGCTGAACTGCCAGGTCTATCCGAGCTGCCCTTACATAGGTCGAGTCCGGAAATCACTGTCGGAGGTCGGGGAGACTAGATCGGGCTGAGCATTTCGGGCCATGCTCGGCTGGTGAGATTGTGGCGAAGTGCCTCCTTTGGTGAAAATAGTGAATTGTGGGAAAATTGGCATGGGTTTGTAAGTTCTGCTGGGTTTTAGAGTGACAATAGGGACAGTGGGTAATTGGTAACAAAGCGGGCACGAGTGGCTGTCCAATGGCTGGTGCGTGGATCGGGTGAGAAGTGCTGTGTGAGTTGTTTCAAGTTGAGAAGTGAAATGTATGGTGCACACATTGATTTTTTTATTGGACATGGTGTGGTAACAGGGAAGGTCATGGTCGGTGAAGTGTTAGAAATGCAGGTGTCACATGTAAGGCCGATGGGGTGGGGGAGTCATGTGGGTTTTGTGGGTGGGGATTATGTGCTTGTCCGCAGGGATTGCTGAGGCTCATGGTGAGTGGGAATTGCGCCCCCCCTTCAAGGAGATTCACCCCTGGTGGCTGATGGTGACAGTGTCTGGAAGCAACTGGGAGAGGGTCTGGTTGGGCGACCAAGGTGGGTAGGACCTTGGCGACCCAGGAAGGCCAGAGGAGTTCGTGAGACCCCTTCCAGTGTGTTGTACGGGGTGAGAGCTGATTGCTACCAGGGGGGGTGGGAATCAAAGGGAGCGGGGCGGAGAAACGTCCGGGTTGGACTAAAGCTTTCCTGTGGGCATGGTTGCACCTGAGATGCCCCCATCATCTTGTGGTAACCCACCCCACGGCCATGACGGGATTCAGCCTGCATCATTAAAATGGGGACCGTGACCGAGAAATGTGATGATGATCATGGTGTGAGTGTTGTGAAGATGTGTGAGTCCTACTCGATCCCACACAACTTGAGATGTGCAGCAAGGGCATGATGTCCGCATAATTTTGGGGTCAAGCAAATTTGAAAATTGGCTCCCCAGGTAACGCTGGGTCTATGAGCATCCACTGGGGGATGCGGTCAAGTGTAAATATCCCATGAATAGTGTCGTTAAGGCTTAGAGTAGGAATGTAAAGTACAAGTGTTGTGTTTTTGTGGAACCTTTTGTTTCCCCTCCCCAGATCACTGGAAGAGTGTTGGACAGGAGCGATGATCCAGAGGATGGAGTGCAACTTCGCTCAGTGCTCTCATGTGATAAAATAAAAAAAATTTAAAAATGAATGATTGTTTAGGCGAGGATAAGGCCATAAGGGGGGGGGGTGGTATATTAAGCAAGATAGGTAAGTTAGCTGCGGCTCGCTGCCCATTGCCCCTCCTACTTTATTTTGTTAGGTTAAATAGGTGTGAATCAGTAAGTGTTAAGGCTGGTACGGTAGCGCCTGTGATATACCTTGCAGGAGCTGCGGTACCAGAGGAGGGGGCAGTGTGACGTCTGAGGGGGGGGTATGCATTCAAAGGGTAATTAGGATGTTTCATTTGGTATGCCATGCTGTTCGAGTTGTACCAGGATCTCGATGTAATAAGTAGCAATTCAGTGGTGATAAGTTGTCTAGTAAATGTCCATTTCTTTAAGGGGGAAATGATAATTCTCACGTAATTAGATAGGGAGACGGGTTAGGGGAAGTGTGTATGCTTAAACCCTTTTAGTATTCCCTGTGGGCTTGCCGTGACATAACAGGACAGTGCTGCGGATGGCTCCGCCCCGTGATCACGATTGGCGGAAGGTGACGGCGGAGGGCCAATTAAAGGGCTCGATTGGAAGTGACGAGAACTCGAGTATAAAAAGGTTCTGTTCCGGAGAAGAGGAGGAAGAGTCATAAAAAGAAAGCGTTTGGTCGAGGCTGTTGGTCTCGGAGCGTGCTCTCTCATTGCGCTGGTTCGTTCCTCGATTTGTCGTGTCTCGTGGCCTTGCTGTGCCTCCTGCCTCACCTCGGTTGGCTCTGGAGTTCTCTTGGCTCAGAGTACGGGACCGAACGGCGGGCGGACCTGCCTCCCTCTCCTGCTTGCATCTTGGCGCCAGAACTGGCTCCCTGGCGGCTGTTAGCGGACTTGGGCCTACACCAGGAGGTCGACACCAGATGAGCGCAACACCAGCTCGTCCGGCGCCAATCCAGTGACTTACGTCGACACCACGGGCAAGCCTGACCACCAGCTACGGTGTGTGTGTGTGTGTGTGTGTGTGTGTGTGTGTGTGTGTGTGTGTGTGTGTGTGTGTGTGTGTGTGTGTGTGTGTGTGTGTGTGTGTGTGTGTGTACCTGGCGCCTTGGAGGGTTTGAGATTTGTATATCCATTAGAATTGTTTGTGTTTTCCCCACATCCGAACCCACACCACCATCCCGTCGAATCACCCCGGATCCCTCCTCTTGCCGAGTCTTATTATTATTTCTGGTTAGAGAAATAAACATTATTAACTCGGTGAAAAGCGACTCGTGCCACCTTCCTCGTCCCGTTTGCTGTAGAGTGATTAAAACCGCCATCTTTGGGTTATAAAAAAATAAACCGCCTCCATCGTTTCGGCTCATTCTACGTTGACTGGACTGTTCAAGTCCCGTGGACGTCACAATACATATACGTCTATTTGATTGACCCCTCCCATGCTCCTCTCGCAAAAGTAGCTGCATAAAGCAACCCAAGAAGACTTGCACAAGGTAAGTGCTAAACGCTGTTTCGAACCCTTCCCAGAGTTCCTCAACAACTATAAATACGTTCACACATAGTACACACACGACAATCCCAATGCTAAACTGTTGTGGGCCGGGGTTCGGTAGCGAGGACGACCACGAGACTGAGCAATAGGGCAGTCTCCCACCGAACATTCGGACTTAAAAGGTCGTCACCCCTGATAACACTGGAGTCGATGGGTCACTTAAAGGTCCCCTGACATGCCAAAGTACATAAATTTCATTTATATATGTCTTAGAGGAGTTTTTCATCGTGAATTCAGATCTGACAATTTTTTCACAAAACTCATTCTGCAAATTGTAAAATTAAAAAAACAAACCTCTTCGGGAACGCCCCTAAAAATTCTGCCGAAATCTACTGAATGGGGCGTAACCCACATTACGTCACGTACAGTATGTCAAAGGCTGCACGTAAATTACTCGGGTTGGTGGTCTACTTGATTCTATTGGCTTTCTATGTGATTACTCGGGTTGGTGGTCGACGTGATTCTATTGGCTTCCTGTGTGATTACTCGGGTTGGTGGTCTACGTGATTCTATTGGCTTTCTGTGTGATTAATTGGGTTGGTGGTCTGCATGATTGTATTGGCTTTCTGTGTGATTAATTGGGTTGGTGGTCTGCATGATTCAATTGCTTTCTGTATGATTACTCGGGTTGGTGGTCTTCGTGATTCTATTGGCTTCCTGTGTGATTACTGGGGTTGGTGGTCTACGTGATTCTATTGGCTTCCTGTGTGTTTCCACATTTGATTGGTCGATTCAATCGCTTCGTTCATTTCTGCTTTAAAAAAATCGAACATTTGTTTTTGAATAATGGATGACTTGGACTTTCACTTGTCTGGTAACGACAGTGAATGTGAGAGAAATGAAGGATTTTGGTCTGAATCAGATGGAGAATTGGCGGATAACGTATTCGCGGGAGGTGAAGTTCAGGCAGCTTTAAATGAAGTACGGCCTTAGCAGTTCGAGCCCGAAGCAGGACAAGCAGAGAAAAATGGCGATTAAATTCCCGGAGTTCATGATGATCGGGAGGACATCGAAGGAAGACTCGGAAATAACAACTGGTTCGACTAAATCCTATTCGTAATTCAATCATGTAAATTCGACTTGCATACTGCTCGATATCAGAAATATTTTAGTGACGTGACCAGCACAGCGGAGCGGACATGTTGCTCCACGACGAATTAATCACAAACAAGGCCGGCGCATGTCATCGGCCGTATCTCTCCGCACATAAAACGAAGCAATCTCGCTGTCTGGATACGATGAAAACTTGTGTGCAGAACACACTTTGCGATACAATTGTCTCGAGTAGTCCGATAAATCTGACGTTCTGTTGCATTTTTATTTATTTTATTCCTACTGTCGTCATGTAGCGCCAGTAGCAAACAATGAAGAAAAGAGAATAATAAAATAAAGCCTACAGCATGTCAGATTTGTCGGACGGACGACGAATTTATCGGATTAATCTGGAGTCTAGACTCTTGAGATCTCGAGTCAATCCACTCTGTGCGAGTTTCTGTATGTGACGTCAACGCTGCGATTCGCTGAAGTTCATTTTTTTTAAGGGGCGGGGCATAGCGAGTTGTGAAAAGCACCAGAAATGATTGAAATATTGCTCTAATTATCCCATTTTTGATTTAAAAAACAAAAACAAAACATGGGTGATTTCTTCACTAGGAAGGTCAAGTTAATATATATCTATATATAGTTTATTTTGCATGTCAGCAGACCTTTAAAGGACCGTGGTCGCCAATATTTCGACGGTGTGAGGTGTAGTCCACTTGTCTATTCCAATTTACCTAAGTACTCACGCCGTCCAGCTACCGGGGAAGCCACACCCTCGGCCGACTCTGTCCGAACCAAGTCGCATGTACCGAAACTTTGTGCCAAATGAGCGGTTGATGAGACTCAAATGAGATTTGTTATCTGCATAGTCCGTGAACATCAGCTGCGGCTGTATGGACATGTGGCTCATTTTCCTGACGCTGATCCTGCTCACCAGATTCTCTCAGTGAAGGAGCCTCGTGAGTGGAGGAGGCCAATGGCCAACCACGTGCCTCATGGTTGCAGCAGGTTGATCAGCATCTAAAGGAGATGGAGATGGGCCAGGCATCTGCCTAGGGGATGGCCAGACGGAGGCCCCTTGAGTACCGGAAGAAAGTGGACGCAGCGACGTGCTGTTGCAGCGCATGCTCCCATACCTGACCTCACCTGACCTGAGGTGTTTTGAATTATGTGGCAGAGGTGTTTTTAATAACGTTGTGGTTACGTGGAGGTGAGGTGTTTTTAATAACATAGCAGTTACATGGCTGTGAGGTGTTTATTAATAACGCTGCGGTAACATAGTGGTGTGCTGTTTTGAATTACGTGGCAGTGAGGTGTTTTTCATAATGTGGTTGTTACGTGGTGGTGAGGTGTTTTTTATAATGTGGTGGTGAGGTGTTTTTAATCATGTGGTGGTGAGGTGTTTGTAATAATGTGGTGGTGAGGTGTTTTGAATTACGTACATGGCAGTGAGGTGTTGTTAATTATATCTTGGTGAGGTGTTTTTATAACGTGGAGGTGAGGTGTTTTTAATAACATTGCAGTTACGTGGTGGTGAGGTTTGTGGTGGTGAGGTTTTAATGTGTGTTTTAATGTGTTAAAATGTGAGGTTGTTAATTATATGGTGGTGAGGTGTTGTTAATTATATGGTGGTGAGGTGTGTTTTTAATAACATTGCAGTTACGTGGTGGTGAGGTTTTAATGTGGTGGTGAGGAAAGCGTAGCGAGCTGATCCACGCTCGTATATCTACACAAATAAATGTCAGTGTGTCTTCTCCATAACCCCAAAACCATGAAACCGAGAAGCCTAAAACTTTACATGCATTCTCAGAAAATTCCAATGAAGAACAGGGTGAAAATTGAATGTTTAGTTTAAATAAAACACCCCTTTTGAAGATAATTAATGGCCTTATTTAATTATATCCTTTATCAGGCGCATTCTTGGTCACCACTCACGATGGGGTCTAAAGGCGTATCCTCGGTAACCTCGCTGGGGTCTAAAGCCGCCATGTTTTTTGGCCTACTCAACCATGCCTTGACTTGGAACAGACCAGACTGATTTCTTCATGATAAAGATTTTTGTTCCACTTTCCTCACTCGTATTATTGAATGCCTCTTAATCATCGCTACGAATCGCAGTATACGTCGCTTTTGTAAGTGCAATAGTTTTCAAATCAGGAGCTTGGAGCGATTTCATGCATAAAATGATACGATTTTCCACGATATACTCGAATTGACAAATTAAAGTAAATCATTGAAATATTTCAGTTTTGATGATCGGATATCATGCGGACTAAACAAATGTCAAACCTGTTGTGAAATCTGATAATTTGAAGAAATAACGAGTCTTATAACTAAGCCGATATGCTTATTTACTTTAAGCAAACAAGGCTATATTCCCTCCTTCTCCATAGATACACAAGAAAATGTGAAATTTCAAAAGCATTAAACTTATATATTTTCCACTGTTTAGAGAATTATATTGAGTGAATGAAAAGTTTAGGAATGTGCCAAAATTTAACAGCTTCAATGAGCTATATGATTTACTGCATTCACTGCTTGGCCTCACGCCTTGTCATCCAGAGGGACTGCCTATCCATGGTATCCACCAGATCTGTGTCTATTTTCGGAAGTTTTGTGAGGTTCTTTACAAAGAATGAAAGCAAATCTGATGAAAAACGGACTTAAAAAATGTTATGACGTTTGCGCAGATCCCGAACCAATGTACTATGTGTATATGACACGTGCACAGACGACATATTGTGAGGCCGTTAGTCCTCATCTGCTCTTTCTTTCTGGCTATCTAATCTTCCTTGGGGTTGTGTGTATGTATGTGATGGCGCCTGTCATAGCATAAGTTAAGATTGTGGAAGTGATTACGGGATAAGTCTGCTCTGTGTCTACTTTTGTAAATTGCTTGCCCTTTGTCACACACCACAAATTCCTTGCTATCCCTGCTGTGCATAATAATAAACCCCATTCACTGTGACACATACCATTCCTCGCTGAGGCCTAAGTCACATTTGCCACGGTGGCTGTGGGGTCTCCAAAATCTACGGCTACTAGCAATTATACGGCGGCCGCAGTATTTCCAGGGTCACACAATGTAGCAGTCACATATGATTTTATTTTTCGGGGAGCCGCACGGCATATTTAGAAATTGTGGAGACCGAAAACGTGGGGGTGCCGTACGGTCTTTGATTTGATGTCGCACGGTGACCTTAAGGGGGCCCTGTGGCGGCATAGAATTTTCAAGGCAGACGCAAGGTAGCATCAAGGTGCCCGCAAGGCGACCGCAGGGGGGCCCAACGGCGAATGTGCGGCCAGACGGACGAGTGGGTTCATTTTTTTTTATTTTTTTTTTACCAGTTTTTTTTTTCGGCTTGTCGAATTGCTACGGCGAATGTAGAAATGAAAAAAGTTATAACTCCGCGTTATAATTCCATGGCGACCCCTACGGCCTGTAAAAGATAGCCAAACGGCATAGGGCCACCCTGAGGCCACCACAGAAACTCTGCGGCCGCCGCACCTTTCTGTCAATACAGAGGGCATACGGCCGCCGTATCCTTGCCGTCGAGCAAATGTTACTTAGGCCTTAATTGTAAATAAATGCTTGTATAGAAATGTTCCCAACTCATTTGCATCATTTCCTTCATTGGTCCAGCATGGTCCATATCCTAGCTTAGCCGGGACGTTATCCCCAAACAATCTGTTTTTCAGATCGATCTTTACACCCCTTCGACCCTTTATTACCCATTTAGACCCTGTTAAGACCTTTTAGACCCCTTCATATCCAATTCGACCCTTTTGAGATGTATAAATCTTTTCGACCTTTTCATCAGTTTCAACCCCTTTCTGACTCTTAAAACACTTTAGACCCCTTTTTGACATTTTAAGACCATTAAGCTGCTCTCGATCCCTCTAAACCCCTTAAAAAATCGAAAAAGATTCTTCCCAAAATAGTTTTTGACGACCTTTTTTGTGCACCATTCGCATCGCATCGCAAGTTGTCATGACAAATGGAAACTGATATCCCAAAGTGA
Organism: Eptatretus burgeri; assembly: GCF_056783735.1. Classification (NCBI taxonomy): domain Eukaryota; kingdom Metazoa; phylum Chordata; class Myxini; order Myxiniformes; family Myxinidae; genus Eptatretus; species Eptatretus burgeri. The sequence continues at coordinate 107,520,003 of NC_140962.1, forward strand.
AACTGATGTTGAAAAGTGAAACTGACACAACTGATCTGTGGATCATCGAATGGGAAACCAGAATGAAAACCTGTGAGAAACACTGAATGGAGATTGTGAAGCAAAGCTCTGGGGAGTATTGAGAGAGGCGCAGTTTTCGGCCTGAAGAAGCGATGTGGAGAGGGATAGGTCCATGTAGGTGGTCGATTGGCATGGAAAGAACTTTGGTGATCTTCTGTCAGGTGGTAGGCCAAAAAGTGACGAAATTTGTTTCCCAGCCGAGCTTTCATCAGGCACAGTAGAAGTTACCAGCTCTACCAACTGCAATATCTTCACACTGAATATTTACACTGAATTCCTGTTTCATTCAATGAACACTCATTTGAAGTGAGACGTTGCTCATTTGAAGCGAGTGCCTCTATTGTGCCTGATAAAGCCTGCTGCGAAGCCAACGAAACGTTGCCTGAGACCGGGTCTGCTCTCGTTTTTTTGCTCAAATTACCGGAGTCGATCAAGTTTTTACTTTTGGTTATAAGCACCTTCTTCTTCTTTAAAAATGTGTGATCCCAACCACCCCAAACTTGTACTATGTATAATATATATATATGTATATATGTATATATATATAATATATATATATATATATATCTTCTTCTTTCGGCTGCTCCCGTTAGGGGTCGCCACAGCGGATCATCCGTATGATCCGCATAGTGATTTGGCACATGTTTTACGCCGGATGCCCTTCCTGACGCAACCCTGGTCGCCTCTTACGACACAGGGATATGGTACACCTATTTTAACCGGGGTATACACCGACCCAGTACACTGGTACTCATTTCGCCGACATCGGAAGGATGACAGGCTGAGTCAACCCCCTGATGTATTAATTCAGTGGCTCAACGGGGCTTGAACTCAGGACCTTTTGGATCCCAAGCCGCTGCCCTAACCACTGCGCCAACACCAGGATATATATATGTATATATATATGTATATGTATGTATGTATATATATATATATATATATATATATATATATATATATATATATATATATATATATATATATATATATATATATATATATATATATATATATATATATATATATATATATATATATATATATATATATATATATATATATATATATATATATATATATATATATATATATATATATATATATATATATAGATATGTGTTTTTTGTGTGTTTCTTTGTTTGTTCGTCCTTTATAGGCGGCCAAACCGTTGGATGGAATGAGATGAAACTTGGCATGAGTGATCCTTGGGACATGACAATGGACATAGGGGGGTCAAGTCAATGATCAAGGAGTCAAGGTAACTTCAATTTCTCAATTTCATCCGATTGAAACGGGACCAACACCATTCGACAGATAATCAAAATTAAATGCCACAGTTCATTGACGACATTCACTTCTGACTTCCGGTTTTTGAGTTATGACATCATAAATTGACTAAAATGTCAACTTTTCATGTTTGTTTGTCCTTTATAGATGGCCAAACCGTTGGATAGAATGAGATGAAACTTGGCATATGGGATCCATGGGAACGGACATAAGGGATCAAGGTCACGGGGTCAAGGTCACCGGATAACGTCAATTTCATCCGACCGAGACGGGACCAACGCCATTCAACAGATAACTGTACCCGCCCATGGCTGGGTACTTTGCGAGTTTATACTATATTTCGTGGAAAAGATGCTTGGGATTCTGAACGACGAAACAAAGTTCAAATTACTTGGGAATGTGGTTCATTACGACCGCACACCTCCACTTGAACGGAAATTGAAAACGCGTTTATTGCCATTGTGCAAAAGCAAATAACTCCCACATGATGAATATGAGCGAATCCGTCCACATGGTTCACAGCGTCCTCGGATGTATGGGTTACCAGAAATACATAAATAAGGTGTCCCACTTCGTCCGATACTATCGGTGATTGATTCTGCTCAACATCAACTCTCCAAGTGGTTGAGTGAATTGTAGCAACCTGTTATCAGGGAATTCTCCGAGTGCATCATAAAGGATTCATTCACGTTTGCTAAAACCATGTGTGTATTGGAGTGTGACCAGAATGCTTTGACATATCCAGCCTGTTCATGAACATTCCTCTCCCAGAAACCATCAATATATGTATGGCATTGCTGTTTCAGAGCAACCTCGAACTACCCTGTGTCTCTGAAGCGGTCTTTGTGGAACCCATGAACACGGCAACACGAGCAGTAGAGTTCAGCTTCAATGACAACATGTAGATGGAGTAGCAATGGGATCACCATTAGGTCCACCATTCACAAAGAAATTTGTCGGCTTTCATGAGAAGCGTGTTTTCCATGGATTGAACGTGAACCTTAGACCTATGGTACACTACCGATATGTGGATGATGCGTTTGCAATACTCAATACTTCTACCTCCTTCACCGACTTCCTCATACGTCTCAATTCTATCCATCCTGCATTAAAGTTCACGTTTGAGACCGAGCAGTCAAATGTACTTCCCTTTCTAGATGGGTTAGTCGAGAAGACTGAGGATGGATTCTTGACGACAATCTACCGCAAGGCTACCTTCACTGGGCAGTACATACGGTGGGACTCCTTCATTTCAACACGCTACAAGATTGCCCTTATGAGTACCCTTGTTAATAGAGTGTGGGCCATATGTTCACCCTGTCGACTTGCTGCTGAAATTGAGCACATTATAACCATTCTCCGTGACAATGGCTTTGCCTAAGCGACTCATTTGTGGGTTCCTACAGGGAAAAACTGCCAATCAGTCTGAGTGCATGGTATTTGGACCAGAAAAGTGTCCGGTTTATCTTAAGCTACCATGGAGAGGTAAAATCTCTCAAAAGTTTGAACAACAGGTGAAACGGTCAGTTTCACAATGTCACAACTCTGTTGCAACGAGAGTGATTTTTACGACCCACAAATTGCTCCCCTCAGTCCAGAAAGATGAGCTCCCTGCCATAAAACTGAACAATGTTATTTATGAATTTCAGTGCCGGTGTGATGCCATGTACGAAGGTCGCACATCACTCAGACTGGAGGATCGGATTAAGCAGCACATTCCATTGGCAATCCGGAACAACTTGGAGACTGGTCATACACAACCATCCCGTACATGTAAGAACCCAACAAGAGTGCCTGCTCAAGTGATTCTGTCGAGCCTCAGCGGACATTCCATAACATGGTCAAGGATGGTTGTAGACGCCTATTACAAGTAAATAGCGATTATTTTACAATGGTTAAGGTCCACGGAAGAGCTTTACATGTCTTTGTATTCCATTTGGGACAAGAACATGAGTGCAGTACTCCACTCCGATGAAGTACAAGTACGGCACACTAAAATCGCATATGCTGCACTGTTTTGTCAATGAACACAGCATATGGGATTTGTACCTGTAATCCCAGCATCCTGACCTTGTGTTTTGGGATGGGGATGTTAAACAGGCAAGTTGTAGGACCATTTGACAGCCCATATGCTATTGTCATGGCTTTGGTGAATATTTTTTTAATAGGGAATACAAAACAGTATATTTGAAAACAGCAGGAAAAAGAACAGACATTGTCAAAGCTTTTGTCTTGCAGCTCGTCAGGACACACACAAGAATACCGGATATGCAGACACAAAATGAAACGATTTATTTGTTCAGACAGTTGTGGATTGGTTTTTTGGAGTTACTGACATGAGCCTACACATACATCATGTCCCTGAGGCACCGAGGAAACTCATGACCTCCCATTTTTCTGTGGCTCCAGGTGAGCACAGATGCAGTGTTTGCACATACTCTTTTTGTTTGTAAAGAACAGGAGCTCGTGCGTGTATAAATGTGGCTTCAAGAACGCGTAAATGTGCTTCTGTACGCACACGTACCACGATTTGGAACCGTTCAGCGTGATAGTCCTGGACACATTCGGGATTATTTAGGAGGTGCTGACCAACTTCTGCAAAGGAGATGAAAAAGGACTCCATTGAAAGTTCCGGTCCACACAAAGGTCAGGATTATATTTTCGTGCTCGTGGTCTTCTATGTAAGCTCATGTGTCGCATCACTGACACCTCGCGTATGATATAGAATGGAGGAGGTGCAAGCCTCATTTTCTCGAGCTTGACCTGAGAAAGGCTTTCAAACAAATAGAACCCAAGCTCTTGTTTCTTCCCGGTAAAACATTTCCAGGGAATTCCTGTAAAATTGTGGGAAACCGATTCGGGATTCTTTCCTTTTCTCGGTTTTTTTTCAGTTCAGGCTTGGAGAATTTGGGCTTGAACCATCTCTAGTGACAAGTGTAGATGTGCATGTGCAGTGTGCCTGTGCACCTACTTTCACAACACAAAGGAAAGACTCATCAACTTGTATTTTATGACCTCAAAAGCCATCCCATAACCGAGTTGACGGAATAAGAAATGTGTGTCATGGTAAAAGCTAGCATCAGACAAAGTGACATGATGATTAGATGGAAAGTGAGGCCGGCGTTTCAAAAAATCCGTTTTCGGCATTGTGTATAGGATGTTTCATGATGCACATTTTTAAACATATCCACATGAAACTTTATATTTGCAATCAACATTGGAGGACGCATGAAATATACAATGACTTTTGGGGATTTGACCTTCAGTTCATGCTTAGGGTCACAGCGTCATTCCTGGTGGTCATATTTGACATTGGGTCATTCCTGGTGGAACCTTTTGCCATCTTTCATGCGTTGCAGGGTGTTTCATGCTGCAGGAATTTATTTTCTTTCGCCCTCACTTTTTCACAACTACTTGAACGATTGACACAAAACTTTCAACATCTGGTGCCTACCCTTTGATATTTTTTTAAACGAAAAATGGATGTAAAATGCGGCCGGTGTTCCAAAACAAAATCCGTTTTCTGTCGGCATTGCGAGGTTGAAGGGTATTTCACGTAGCAGGTGTAAGCGGCCTCAACCTTACTTTGCTCAGCCTGTATTTATTTCAAACTTTCTGGGAGTATTTAACTATACAGTACTCGTTTTTAATACTCACTCCTCACTGGTATGTCTGTTCAACTTTATGATGTTCAAACAAACTGTACTGTGAACTATCAAGCCTCTTGGGAGTACTCATTAGGCAAGATTTCTTGGAGGTTTATCCACACTCACCTCTGAGCTGTCTAACTTGGGTTGGAATCTCGGCCAAGCTATAAACTGTCATCCTGGTGTTTCAGGGGCAGGATGATCCATCAACTCCTCTGCCAACACCAGTGATTGGTGGACCTGAAAGTTCCCACAGTGTCCTCCATGAACAGTAGGTGAGTTATGGCCACCCCCCTGACCAAATCCCTAATTCCTGCAGCTTCCATCGAGCATCCTGCGTCAGAGTGGCGAACCCATCCAGGATTGGTTAGAAAAAAAAAATTACAATCTAAGTCAAGACGTTACTTCTTCTCTATATTCACACATGGGGTATAATTTTCTGATGAAATAATATTGGAAGTCATTGAAATCAGGTGTGAAGCATTGCTCTCCTGGGCTGGTTAAAGCTGATGATAATAGCCTTTGCAGTCTCTAATCACCAAGCTGACTGAATGCCAGGATGAGGATCACCTGTTTACCTCTCCTCTTTATTCCTCAACTCTTCCTTCTGTTTTTCCTTTGGCGATTCTTCATCATACAGACCTTATCTCAACCATTCTGTTTACCACGTCAGTGGTTTTTCCTGTACTCTTACTCATTTCATCCTTTCCCATTTTCGCACGCCTCTTCTTGCCTTCAACCCCAGCCACAATATCTGTGTCATTTTTGGATGGCTCGACATGAAATATTAACAAAACACTTAATTATTTTGGCAACGTCAATTGGCACAGAATATTTTTTAAAATATTGCCCACAAATAGCATCCCTACCTGAACCACAATGCTTCATTTCCATTATTGTTGTCTATTGGTGACTGGTGTGACATCAAACTTTGGGACTGATTGTATGACGTTCATAAAGAATACAAGTTATTTTTTTATTCTCCTGCTGCCTCTTCTCACCTTGGGCAGCAACCGCGATTCATAGAGAACCCAACTTTTGTTTGGCTTAATCTGACAAAAACTTTAGTTACTGTCAGTAAATGAAATGCAGGTCTCTTTTGGCATTATGTCATCAGTATGGAAGGGAAAGGGACAGCAAGGTTGATTTGGGAGAAACATAAATGCCCAAAGAAGCTCAGTAAAAGCAGTGAGAGCAATTTGCACATTTATTTAATTTACGCCCCCCAGCCCCCTTCCAAATCCCAAGCACTGACTTCTGGCCATTTTATTACTAGCTGTTACCTGACACCATCCTTTTCCCCTTCATTCATCAGAAAATCGAATTACAGGCAGAACAGAATGCTCCCCTTTGTTATCCTTAGCTTTGCAGAAGATGAAGGTAGAGGCTTGTTACTGACTTGAAAGGTGTAGGTAATGGAAAAATAAGAAAAGTGGAGAGGGGAGAAGGAGGAGAGGAAGGGGTGGGGGAGGGGTGCAGATTGAGGGAGAAAAGAATGTGAAACGGCGTTTATTATTTTCAGTGTCCAAAAAGCTTTGTTATTCCATAATAGGGTCTACTTGGGAACACACGACTTACACTTAAAGTGTTCACATGGATGATTTATTATCCCCAGGCTTTTTGAAAAAAAAAACGCTAGGGGGTATTGTAATCTTGTCTGTCTGTGTCCGTCTGGTAGTCACGCAACTCCTTCTAAATGTCTGGACAGAAATCCACCAAACTTGGTAAATTATGTACACCATACGAAGAGGTGAAAGCAGTATCATATTTGGCTCTGACCCCTGGGTCAAAGGTCAAATATAAAAAAAATGTAATTACAGGCAGATTTTTAAACATATCTACATGAAACATTGTATATGCCATCAACATTGAGGGATGGATGAAATATGTAACGACTTTTGGGGGATTTGACTAGGGTCACAGGGTCATTCCTGGTGGTCAAATTTGATATTGGGTCATTCCTGGTGGAACCTTTTGCCATCTTTCAACGTTTCTTTTGCTGGAAAGTATAGGGATTCACGATGGCGTGCCATCTACTTTGCTCTCGTTAAGCTTTGTGGTTAAGCTTGTTGATACAGTAATTGATTAAATATATTAGCAGGAAATTTGAGGAAACTCATAAAGAAGGAGAGAACATTCAAACTGTTTTCAAATTTTCAGGCCCACACCTTTGCACAAACAGTATCTTTTTTCCCATTCACAGTTGCATCATATTGTTGTGGTTGAGGAAATTCGCAAACCACCATTCAGGTCCCGTAGGTGAGATATCTCTGTAAGTACATGTGTAGTTAGCCCCAAACCCGTTGTTTAGAGGGAATAAATGTGATTCATTCGGGCTGCGACCCTTTAAGATAGCCGTTTTTCTGTTCTATCTTTATTTTGAACCAACCACGTCTCAACCGCCATCACACAACAACAACCACCAACCGCAACGCCGCTTCACAACAACAACAACGCCAACAGCCACGACCTTTACCGTCACGGCTCGCTCCCGTAAACATCGCATCACCGCCATTCCAAGCGTCGCCATGGCCATCACCGCCACTTTAGGCCCTCCACCACCTTCGCCTCTCCTTCAGCGGCCGTTCCCGCGCCGCTTGTGGGCGCCGAGCGTCAGGCTGTCCTGGCCTCGTGTGGGACGCGCGCCGGGCCGCGGGTACAAAGAGCGGCCTTTCCGAGGGGAAGTCGGATCAGGAATGATACACGCCCACTTCTGTTCCGTCCTATCGGCGAGCGCGGGGCGATTTGGCCCCGCCTCCAGGCGCGTCGGAGTAGAATCGATATATGCAAATTCGAGGATCAGGGGAGGTTCACGGCCACTTTTCCTCCGTCCAATGGGCGAGCGTGGCTCCGCCCCCGAGCTCATCCTGATCCGGAAATTTGCATATGGGTTCTCCTGCCGTACTATAAAGCGCCGAGCGCGGGGCGAATTCAGTCAGTTTTGGGTCGGAAGCAGTTGGAGGCAGCGGCAGAGTTTTTTGGGCCTGGGCGAGTTGAAGAAGTGTGGCAGCGGCAGAGTTTTGGGCTCGGGCGAGTTGGAGAGGTGTGCCGGCGGCGGAGTGTGGCAGCAGCAGTCAAGACGGGTCTGGAGGAGAGTCGGAGTCTGTCGGGGAGCTGCAGAGAGGGGAAGCCGGGAGCGCGGTCGAGGTCGCAGTGGAGTCGCTCGTCGCGGGACCCAAGCAAGCCAGCTATCCTCTTTCCCCAGAGCATCAACAATTCCCCCCCGCGCTGAGATAGTGCGAAAAGGGGGCCCCGTTCCCACCCCATTCCAAGCAGTGCCAACGAAACCAGCGGAGGAGCGCGGAGTCGGGGCACCGCCGCGGCATTTGCGGCTCATCACAAGACGGGTAGGCTCCACGCAGTCTCGCGCCCACAGGCCCCGTCTGCCCCCTTGTATTTGAGGGTGGCTCTTTTCTTTTGCTTTTGAGTATATGTGTTGTCGGCGCCGTCTGTAAAGTAAAACTGTAAGTGTTGCCGTGTGCTCGCGTAGTCGGTAGTAGATCTGCATTGTTGTGTTTCTTTTGCAATTGCTTTTGGTGCATAATTGTTGTAATTGTATATGTGTGCTATCCGTGTGCCGCGGAATAAATGTGCCTCATATTGAACTGTTTTTCCCGTTTTGCTTCGTCTTTCTTTAATTGAATATCCATCTTACTTCACGTAAAGGGTTGGGAGTGGGCTAAATACGCCCGATAATTAATCGGAACCGTCGAGGTTGACGATAACATCGCTCGGTTATCCCGATAGTACGGAACGGGTCGCTTAAAGTGGCCCGAGTCCGGAGTCGACCTGCGGCGAGGTGCGATCGCCCGGTCTACCCTCCGTGTGGGTAGTTCGGTAGGTCGAATTTGGCGAACAACCCTATCCCACGCGGGGGGCCAATTGGCACGATCGTGGTGAGGCCGAAAGGCCCACCCATGACTAGTTCCCGGCGTTAGTCCGAGAGGGTCACGACGGAATTGTCCGTCTGGTGGGCGACGTGCCGCGATTCGAGTTACGTGGCCGCTCGCACGCCGGCGGGCGCGAATTCGCAACATAATGTTCTGTTGAAGTGATTGCGTGTTCCAGACAAGCGTGTCTCAGAACTCATGTCAAATGATTCTTAACTAATTATTGTTAAAAGTTTTGTCTTTGTATTTCTAAATATCCTCTGCTTAATTTTTTTTTTCACCAAGAGTCCTGATATTCATGTAACTATAATTAATTGTAAACAAAACGTTCCAGAAATCCGAACATTACAAGGCAACAATTAAATTATATATTTTTTCAAAAAAAAAAATTATTTTATCTTTTTTCAGAATGAGAATTTTCATTTTCCTTTTTGTTGGTGAATTCTGATCTGAATTAGATTCAGTGGCGATGTGGCGAGAACATCTGCTATGGTTTTGGTGTGAAGTAACGAAGGGAGAAAAGATCATGGTTTTGGATTGGGGATGATCTGAGGTGGTGGTGAACAGCTGTCTTGAAGATCTGGAGGAAGAATGAGATCGAAGAGAATGTGGAAGTTGGTTCCACAGACAAGAGAAAAGAGAAACGAAAGAGTGGAGGTGAGCAGAGATTCTGGATTTTGAGTGTTTTACCAGAAGGAGGTCATCGGCAGACATCGAGCATCTTGCAGAAACAACAAAGGGTGCAAGGCCACAACGGAAGCGGGAGAAGACAGAGAGACCCCTGACCTGTCTATGATGTGAAAGTGATCGGCCCATCGACTCGGCTTCTGTACAGGAGATTCCAATCATCTTGAAGGCCTTGGTTTCCACGGCTTCAAGCTGAGCAAGACGTGAGGCAGGGGCACCAGCCCGAAGGAGAGAGCAGTACTCCATCAAGCTGTGGATGAAGGCCTTGTAGGTGGATAAGAGTTCACGTGTGCCAAGGAAGGACTTTGCACAATGGAGGATGCACATTCAGCAACTGGCTTTGGATGCCAATTTAGAGGTGTGTTTTGACCAAGAAAGATCATGGCTGATTGTTAGACCTAAAGGTTTGAGTGACTGATCTTCAAGAGGATTGTTAAGAGAGTAGATCGGAGGGTTTTGCCAGACGGTCCCTTCAGATTTTCAGGATTGAAAGATACATTCAAAGTGTTTGACCAGCTCCTGATTATATTATTGTCTGCAGAGAGGGAAGAGGCTGCTGCCTGCATATCTTAAGGATGGGGGATGTTACAGTAGAGGGTGGTGTCATCAGCAAATATATAAAGAGGAATTCCCAGAGTCAGAGGGACCATTGATGAGGATGAGGAAGAGGATAGGGTTCAGAACACTGCCTTGTTCACTCTGCAATCGCAATAATGCTGAGAATCGAGCAGTTATTTCCTTAAAGTTAATGTCTAGCACAAGCATGAAGTTATTAATTGATATTAGATATGCATCGCTCATATGTCTAGTTAGATGATGTCTCCCTTTCCCAGTATCCGCATCTAAAATTATCAACCTGTTTGACCCCATTTTTACCATTCTGCCCTCTACAATCAGTCTGTTATGTGGCTTTTGGCACTCTGCTCGGCCGTCGGCACAAGTTTTGGCGGCAAAAGTCATCAAGCCATTGTAATAGGTCCGGGTTACATCAGAGAGCTCGGGGTAGAGTTCACAGAGGGGTTGCTCCACCCACTCAGCTGAGCAGTGGCCAATGGTGAAGTAGATGAGAAGGGAATGGCACATCATCGGTGATGCATGGGCCCAAGGGCATAAAGGTGGTGGCAATGATGGAAGTGGAAAGAGAACACTGTTATTGGAGCAATGGAGGCTGGTTCTACCCAACAGCTCCCATGTGGAAGCCTCACCTCACACAGCCGGAGCCATACCTCTCTCTCCTCCTCAGCCCAAAGCATGACATATCCTCCGCAGCCTGCCTCGACTCATCCTCCATCCTTTGTATCGGGTTTGTCACAACTCTCTTCTGTCTTGTCACCCCTGTTTTGTCTCTCTAATGTGGTGTGAATGATTGGGCCTGATAAGGCTTAGGATATTTAAGGATCTCCCATTCATTCATTTGGTTCATGGGCATGTATGGGTGGAGGGTTAAAGGGATTGTTTATTCATTACATTCCTGTTATTGCTTCCTTGTGTTTCCTTCCCCTGTGCCATTTGCTTATTAAATATACCTGGTCTCCGGATTAATTCTGGATATCGTGGTTCTCTTCGGATGATTATACCTGGTGTTGGCTTAATGGTTTGGGTGGCGGGCTTTGGATCCGAGGGTCCTGAGTTCAAATCCCGCTCAGCTGTTGAATTAATACCAGGTGGGGTTAACTCGGCCTGTCATCCTTCCGAGGTCGGCAAAATGAGTGCCAGCATGCTGGTATACTGTCGGAGTCGCGACCCGTCCAGGATTGTGCCCAATAGTCAAGGAGACTGCTTAAGCAGCACCAACGCTTTGCACAGAGTATGGTCCCAATTCCCCCTCCTCCTCCCCCTCCTCAGATGATTAGGTAAGATCTGTTGAGTGTTGATGATATAATTAATCGCGGTGATCCGGACCACATCGCATATCAAGTTCGCTCGGCCTAATTTGAATGCGACATGCGACGCCAAATTGGAGTAAAGCTGGCTCTATTCAGACCTTCAATCCCTTTGGTGTGTTATGAAAATAGTGTATAATCCTGCAGGGAAAACGTTGAAGCAATCGACCATTTTTGGTCATATTGAAACAACTCACCGGATTTTTTTTTTTTTTTGTATACCATTACATGTCGAGGCTCGTGTAAGAGCAAATTCACCGAACCATATAACAAGGCATGAGACAAGAGTGGTGGGAGAGGAAAGCACAAAATAGTGGGGAATAGAGACAATTGGTGATCTGTGGAACGGAGAGGGATGGGGTGGGGTACACAAGATGGTACTGCAGGGACTTTCAGGAAGGAAAACAGGGAATTTGAAGGAGGTGGGTTTGGGGTGGATTAACGGTGGTAGTGAAGATCAAGATTTTGTATGGGGGAAGATATGAGATGGTGGTGAATAGCTGTTTTTAAAGACCTGAAGGGAGGAGTGGGATTGAAGAGAGTGTTGGAGTTTGTTCCAGAGGCGGGAAAAAAGAAAGCAACTGGGACAATTTGAACCAAGCATCTGCGAAAACTGGACGTCCGCAACAATATTTTGGTTTTGTTAATACTTACTGATATTTTTAACATAAAAATTGAGATTTTTTATCTGTAAAATAATGTTTACCATCTATATTATTATAATTAGTGCTTGTACCGATACTCCAATGAAGCCCTCATATACCACTCATGCATAAGAAAAAATGCTGTCGGTAACACATCTCCACATAAACAATTACCCTTTATGATTGGTGCTCTATTTACCAGAAGTGCATTCTGATGGCTAAGTGAGATATTACTGTCTGCCGTTGCCTTGTCCTTATTCTCTTTCAGCCTTGTAGTGACTGGAAGAGAGTTCAAATCTAGATGTGGCAAATTCTGTTCATCATTCTTTGGCAGCTGGCTAAGCAGTTCTTCAAGAAGACTGAATGGAAAATTATTTTGTGAGAGATATGGTGGCATTCCCCACTGTGGGCCATTCCATTGATGTCAGAGTCAAATTAGAGGGGGAGCACTCGGGAGAGTGCAAAACCTCCGCCGCCAATACTGCTGGGTCACTCAAGTGAACCTTATATCTTATTCATTAAATATGTCAACAGTGCTGACAGAGTTATAGTTCTTTTCTCCAACATTTTTTGGGGGTGTTGGAAATCACTTAAAACATGTAAAAATGCCAAAAAAAAAATCGAAATTTTGTTGAAAAAAAAGTTGCAAAAATCTTTTTTTCTCTCACAATTTTTTTTTTGGGGGGGGGGTGGAAATCACTTTAAACATGTAGAAATGCAAAAAAAAATTTCTTTTTTTTTTTTTTTTGGGGGGGGGGGGGGTGGAAATCAACTAAAAAATGTAAAAAAGCAAAAAAAAAATTTTTTCTCAAACAATTTTTTTGGGGGGGGTTGGAAATCACTTAAAATATGTAGAAATGCCCAAAAAAATTTTTTCTCTCAATTTTTGGGGGGGGGTAACATTTTTTTGGGGGGGGGGTTGGAAATCACTTAAAACATGTAGAAATGCAAAAAAAAAATTCTCTAACAATTTTTTTTGGGAGGGGGGGGGGGACCAAGTCCAAAATTTAATGGCATGAACCTTGGCCATACCTAACCCCTCCACCAAGTTTCGTCGAAATCCGTCGAGGAGTTTTTCCGTAATACTGTTCACAAACAAACAGAAAGGGGTGAAAACAGTAACCTCCATCCATCTTTGAAGATGGCGGAGGTTAAATATAGTTGGGGGAGAGAGTGTTGTTAGGATCTGGACGATCCTCTGGAGCAAATGCAAAGGAACGAAGCTCATGGCCAGGTTGCATCTTTCAATACGAAACTTCCGAAAAAAGGCGATCACCCGACAATGCATCCGACGCATGTGCAGAACCCCTTCATAACAATGGTAATCGGGACGTAGTATACGAGGTCATGATTGCTATGGAGGCCTAAACACGTCAAATATATTGTTTGAATTCTTATTGAAGATTATTGTGTTTGTAACCCTTGGTCAGACACAGACATAAACAGGAGGTCATTTATTTCCACTCCATAGCACAGTGCATGTGAAAGCAAGAGAAGCAAAGGAGAAGAATCACAGATGGACTTATTATGTCACCGAGTAGCCCATGAATCTAATAATACAAGAGTTAGGTCTGTACTCAATTCTACATCACACCTTCCTTTTGCCAGATTACATATGACATAGGTAACTCAAATGTGGAGTACAAGTTCACAAATCTAATCTACATGGCATTTTGCTTGACCTCCCACGACTTCTCGGTGGTGGGGGAACATCTCCATTTACATTTGTAGGTGGACAATTGTCTTGGTCAACAGAAGCAGGAGGGTAACGTATGCGTAGGACCAATAACCGTGACTTCCGCTCCAGTATCAGGCAGAAAAGTTAGTTTTCCAAGGGGGTCATCGTCAAAATCTGAGACATCGATCTGAATATGTGGTGTGTTGTCCAGGTTAACCTGAGTAGTACCTGCTACCAGCACCACGTGACGAATGGCTGATTTGAATGTTGTTGTCCCAGTGGCTCTGGATTTCTGGCACACTTTTCCAAAATGTCAAAAAAATACCACATTTCTGACACTTCTTATCTTATGAAGGGTACTTGGTCATGTCGGAGTGTGGATTGCCACCACACCTGTCACAATGATGGCTGCCACGTGTGGGTCGATATACCACTGGCTTGCTGATTCAGGGTGCTGTCTTGGCGACAGATTTCAGATTAGTCCCGTAAGTACCAGAAACTATCATGTCAGCCTTTTTACCTGCCTCCTCTTGTCAGGTCAGGTACGGAAGCATGCACCGGAGCAGCGTGTCGCTGCGTCCACTTTACGCCGGTACTCCAGGGGGCCAGTGTCTAGCCACCCCCCAGGCAGATGCCTGGCCCATCCCCATCTCCTTGAGATGCTGATCAACCTGCTGCAACCACGAGGCACGTGGTCGGCCCATTGGCCTCCTACACTCATGAGGCTCCCTTGCTGAGAGAATCTGGTGAGCAGGATCAATGTCAGCAAAACAAGCTACATATCCATACAGCCACAGCCGACGCTCACGGATTATGCAGATAACAAGTCTCATTTGAATCTCTCTCAGCATCTGCTCATTTGGCACAAAGTCTGACCAGTGATAGCCAAGGATTCTCCAAAGAGACCTGGTACCAAAGCAATTAAGTCTCCATCTCAGATCCTTGGTCAGAGTCCAAGTCTCACATCCTCTTGTCGGCATGTTACATTTTTTTGTTTTATGGTCGAGGTCCGGCTTTGCAAAGCAGTTTCCAATGGATGTTCGGATCGGGAATCCTGGTGATAATCCGGATGACGAAATGGCGATCCACCGTCATCTTGTCAAGGTCACAGTTTGCTGCGATTTCCCGGAGTGCACGTAGTAATGAGTCAAACGTCTCACCTTCCTCCTGCTTACACTCGTAAAACTCCATCGGATCGTCAATCTGATGACGCTGTGCCCACAAGTATGTGTGGATGGCAGTGATCACTTCATCAACAGTAGTTGTCAGTCAATTCCACAGTGTTCTTCAGCACGAATCTTCGTTGGATGCTCAAACAGTTTCTGAGGGTGGCGAATTGCTCTTTGACTGCCATGTCCATCAGGCGAAGGACGAGTGCATTGTCATTCCATTGCTCCCTCCTGGAGTTGAACTCTCGCAATGAAATGTTTTCATCGAGCATGCGTGGATGAGGTATTGAGCTCTGAGACTATGGTTGAGGTGTTTGAGGATGTAAAACAATGCCTCACACAACAGACGTATCTCTTCATCATGATGGCGCTGTTGTGCTGCCACCATGTCGGAGAATGCCGCCATTGTCGACGCCACGTCCAACAAACCGCCAACCTGCTTGAGGTTCGACATCATGGCCGCTGTAGGTTGCTCACCAGTTTCCTTTGGCATCCTGGTCAATGCTGTGCTGTGCTTGTTCATGAAAGAATGAAGCCGACTCCACCATGTTATGCTTGTAACTTATGGCCAGACATTGATATAAACAGGAGGTCGCTTATTTTCACTCCATAGTATGGCGCATGTGTAAATTAAGACAAAAGACATTATTTACATATTGAGTATAAGGTAACTAATTTTAAACAAACAATTGAATATCATCTTCTTTAGTTGGTTTTTCTCATCTCTAGTTGCTTCAGATCTTCATTGGTTAACTCTTCTCTATGTGATTGCAGAAGTTGTATAATGTTAACTTCTTCCACCTCATCAAAACCCACGTTATTGGCCAAGCCGAGAATAACTTTCTCCATCCTCCACACACCACACTTGAGTAACTTCAGCCCAGGACTCGCCAATGTTAATATGTTATCGATGCACACGCAGCTCGGTGTATATAAGGCCTATACTGCACGGACTCTGAATGGTCTTATACACCAGTATTTATGGTATGGTGTATACTGTAGCTTTATTAGAATGAGGAAAACCATTAGTTTGGTACTAAATTAGAGGTAAAACCGACTTTATAATGGAACGGTGAACAACTTTAAACGAGTATGTTCTCTAATAGATCAGCGACTTAATAATGAAACAATGTTAACCGGGACGATGTTAAGTGAGGACTTACTGTACTTGGGACAAAATATTACAGCATTTTACATCATCTCGACCAATCAAATCTGCTGCTTGCAGACCCATTCCACGTCCTTTTTACCCCCAAGACTGTGCGTGGTAAGGAGTTCTATGAACTCTCTACTTATATTCGGAGTACATGTACAACTTTTTGGTGGTTTCATATTTTTTTGAGTCTCCAATCATTCCACGGGAATAGTTTAGGATTTTGGTGCTTCCAAGATGGAGTTTTCTTCTCACTTTTATCCGTGTCCAGCTCAACAAAGTGACAGGTGCACACTTTCGAGTTGTGGGTAGGCCGCCAGTCATCGGGGCTTTCGTACTCTCCTTATCCAGTGCAGCCACTCGCTGGTATTAATAGGAAATAGTAGGAACGTGACAACTCTCATACACTGATATTTCTCATATTTCCCATATTTCCATGAGTCCGACTTTCATCTCGGAACACACTAATTATTATGGTTAACCATATTATAATTGCCCTTCGTTTGACTCCTTGATTGCTGCAAATTGTGTTAAAAAAAGACTATTTGATTTTGTCCCCTCAACAGCAGACTCAAAGTGCCATGATTAACGCAAATGAGTCGATGAAAGCATATGCACGCAAAGCATTGCGCCGGTTCAAAATTCGTACTGGTGATCTGGTGAGAAAGCTTATCCATGCTGGCTCAAAACATCACTGATTGCCAGCTTGATACAGTTTTGGCAAGAGAGTTAATAACAGAGAGGAGCTTCTAACATCATTCTTTGTGATGTATTTGTCCATCTGTATATTTTGTGTGTTTAATGTTGGGATCTTTCTCTGCACAGAGACTTTATATTGTTAAGCCAAGTTAGACTTCAAGAGTAAAATTAAGTTATATTATATCAGAGTGAAATATTAATTTGTACACACTCATATAAATCACCAGCGAGGTACCTGTGCTCTTCATGGGTGGGAGCCCAAAAGCAAACGGACAATGCTAAACCATGAACCAACAAATTCCACATTCCTGTGCCACCTTCAGTCGAACGTCAGGCATGGACAGCAGGTTCGTGAAGGACTTGGGCAAAAAAAAATCACTGCAGCTGACCCCAACAGATGTGAGGTGGATTCCAATTGTGAAACCGCAAATGTCACAGGTGGAAACCCTCACATCATTTCTGTCTCATTTTAACTCGATCTGTGTCTATAAAAAAGAAAAACATGGTGAGACGGTGAAGCCGTCCGTCAGTCTGGCAATCCGTGAAGACCATATGTCTATTCATCACGTCCTGTTTGAACGTTAATTCACCAAGAACCTTGAGACCCCTGAAGAGCCAAAAGACAGAGATAACCCAAAAGTCTCCGAGGACCCAAAAAAGGACCCAGAAGTCTCCGAAGACCCAAAAGACCTTGACCCAAAAAGACAAAAGACACGAAGACCCTGAAGTCCCAAAATACCCTGAACACCCCGAGGACCTGAAGATTCCAAAGACCCCGAAGATCGAAAAGTCCCCGAGGACCAAAAAGTCACTGAAGACTCTGAAGACCCAAAACAACCAAAAGACCATTAAGACCCCTTACACGCTCAGACAGCTTCGACCCTTGACCATTTTGACCGCTTGGACCTTCTTTTTATCACAAATACATATGAAATAAATACAATATCACCGATATTACAAATCCATTTGTGGAAAAGAAATGTTTGTATTATGATTGGTGTAAATCATACCAACACAGCAAATCTGTGACGTCAGTCTCTGCATCGACGTGTGGAGAGGCGAGCGGAGCGAGCCGAACCACGCCAGTCTCTTCATATTGTCATTCTAATCAGCATCATTCCAATCACAAATTAATACCCTTCCATTTAATCTATCTATAATTCCAGCAATGTCTGTCTGTCTGTCTGTCTGTCTGTCTGTCTGTCTGTCTGTGACCGCTGTTTCTCGACAACCGCTGGTCCGATCTAATTGAAACTTGCCAGGTATATTGCTGGGAACCTGAGGATGTGCTTTTCAAGGTTTGATATTAATCGGACAAGCAGTTCCCAAGTTATGGCCATTTATTTACCAAACCAATGACAGGACACGGTGCTATGACGTCACAATTTTTTTTTTGCACGTACGGCCACGAGTATTTCAATGACGTCATGGCGAATCTGCAAATGCCAAATCCGCGAATGTCACGGGTGAAATCCCTCACACGATAATTATCATGATTCTCATTTAAACTCAATCTCTCGATATTTTCATTCCACACAACATCATTCCAGTCACAAATTAATACTACACCATTTAATATAACAAAATATAAACACTCGTGAGGTAAACGAGGATCAACGCCGTTCTGACGTCACGTTGCGGAAAGGGAGCAGCTTCATTGAAGGAGGAGCAAAACCGACCTATCGCATTTGCCGAAAAGTTGTGGACGAGTTGGTTTGGTTATAGTCTGGTGGTGGCTTAACAGTTAAAGTGACTAGCTTAAGATTTTTAGTGTCGACTTGAAGTCCTAAGACCGTTAAATTAACACCAAATGGGTTAACTCAGCCCGTCATTCTTTGGGGCCATTGAAATGCGTGCCGGCTTACTGGTAAAGGGGGGCACTGCATCAGCGGCACAGCTGCACTTCCAGGAAATGATGCAGCTAAGCAGCTGTCGGCGACATACGAACAAATGAAAGAGTTGGTTTGGTGATAATTACAAGCTGGTTCGATTTTGGTTCAGGTTCAGGGTAAACCGTGAAGACCATATGCCGATTCCGTGAAGACTGTATGCTGATACTGTGAAGACTGTATGCCTATTCCGTGAAGACCGTATGCCTATTCCGTGAAGACCGTATGCCTATACCGTGAAGACCGTATGCCTATACCGTGAAGACCGTATGCCTATACCGTGAAGACCGTATGCCTATACCGTGAAGACCATATGCCTATTCCGTGAAGACTATGCCTATTCCGTGAAGACTATGCCTATACCGTGAAGACTGTATGCATATTCCATGAAGACTGTATGCCTATACCTTGAAGACCATATGCCTATTCCGTGAAGACTATGCCAATTCCGTGAAGACCGTATGCCTATTCCGTGAAGACTGTATGCCTATTCCGTGAAGACTGTATGCCTCTTCCGTGAAGACTATGCCTATACCGTGAAGCTGTATGCCTATTCCGTGAAGACCATATGCCTATTCCGTGAAGACCATATGCCTATTCCGTGAAGACCGTATCCCTATTCCATGAAGACCGTATCCCTATTCCATGAAGACCGTATCCCTATTCCATGAAGACCGTATCCCTATTGCGTGAAGACGGTATGCCTATTCCGTGAAGACCGTATGCCTATTCCGTGAAAACCATATGCCTATTCCGTGAAGACTATAACCATATTCCGTGAAGACCGTATCCCTATTGCATGAAGACCGTATGCCTATTCCGTGAAGACCATATGCCTATTCCGTGAAGACCGTATCCCTATTCCGTGAAGACCGTATGCCTATTCCGTGAAGACCTTATGCCTATTCCGTGAAGACCGTATGCCTATTCCGTGAAGACCGTATCCCTATTCCGTGAAGACCGTATCCCTATTCCGTGAAGACCGTATCCCTATTCCGTGAAGACCGTATCCCTATTCCGTGAAGACCGTATCCCTATTCCGTGAAGACCGTATCCCTATTCCGTGAAGACCTTATGCCTATTCCGTGAAGACTATGCCTATTCCGTGAAGACCGTATGCCTATTCCGTGAAGACCGTATGCCTATTCCGTGAAGACCGTATGCCTATTCCGTGAAGACCGTATCCCTATTCCGTGAAGACCGTATCCCTATTCCGTGAAGACCGTATCCCTATTCCGTGAAGACCGTATCCCTATTCCGTGAAGACCGTATGCCGATTCCGTGAAGACCGTATGCCGATTCCGTGAAGACCGTATGCCGATTCCGTGAAGACCGTATCCCTATTCCGTGAAGACCGTATCCCTATTCCGTGAAGACCGTATCCCTATTCCATGAAGACCGTATGCCTATCCAGCCTGGTAGACGTGGTGCCCTCTCCCGAGTTCTGCAAGAGCCTGTAAAAGACAATTGGGAGGAGGATAAACAGGGTGAATTTGTGAGGATACAAACGTTGGTGACCAATGTTTTGTTCGATTTATTTTTGCCAGTTGTTACGTTAATTACGTTTATTTAGGTTGTCAATAGAAACACGAATACGTGTGCCATATTCCATTGAATACATCAAAATGGGGGGGGGGGGGATAAAAACATGGGGGTAACAAGACATATGGATCACCATTTACAGTGCTTTATTGAATTGTATAAAATTTATTTTAAGCTTGTGCTGCTTATGACTCCCCTCCCCCCTCCTTACAAAGTGCTTGTTCACCCCCCCCCACTCCGACCCCACCCCAATCTCCAAAATGCACCACTAAAAGTTCTTACTCAATCGTCACTGTGCCCAAGTTTGGTCACCTCTCCATGGGGGTTGAATATGGTCGTGTTGGGTACATTGGGAACAAAGGGCAGTTTCCTTGAACATTACTACATTTATAATCACTCGGAGACATTTGCATAAAATGAGGTTCGAAGCTCAAAGCAGATTCTTTAACCCCATATTCAGGGGCGTGAGAATTCCTGGATTGCACAAGCGAAATGTGTGTGCAAGTGAATCGCATGTGCGACCCCTTTGGATTGGGCGGTCAACACAGGCAACGGGCAGGGGCGATCGGGCGGAGCAACTCAACACGATTGCGATTGAGAGAGCAGGAGAGACGCAGACAAGCGAAGGAGAGACGCGGGGTGGGTTGGGGGAGGGGGGTGTTGTTACAGGGACAAGGAAATGTTGCAGAAAGCCACGCGGGCCAGGTGCACCTTATTGCTGTGTGCAAGCTGGCTCTGTGCGCACTTGGAAGGCTGCTCAGGTAAGGACTTATAAAACCCGATCTATGCCGCTCCTCGCAGACGCACATTAACATTAATCCGTACCCCCTTTCTTCCTCCCCCCACCACTGAGTGTGGAGCGCATTGCCGGCCGCACCCTTGCGCTGCCTGGTAGAACAAGCGAGTCCTTCATTCATCATTGGTAGAAGACGAGCGATTTTTTTTTTTTTTTCATTCATCATAGGCAGAAAAAGAGCAAGTCTTCCATTCATCATTCATAGAACAGGAGAGAGTTCTCCATCTATCATTTGTAGAAGAGGAGCGAGTCCTCCATGCATGGTTGGTAGAACAGGAGTGTGTCCTCCATCTATCGTTGGTAGAACAAGAGCGTGTCCTCCATTTATCATTGCTAGACAAAGAATGAGTCCTTCATTTATCATTGCTCGAACAAGTACTAGTCCTCCATTCATCATTGGTAGAACAAGAGCGAGTCCTCCATTCATCATTGGTAGAACAAGAGTGAGTCCTCCATCTATCATTGGTAGAACAGGAGCGAGTCCTCCATATATCGTTGGTAGAACAGGAGTGTGTCCTCCATCTATTGTTTTTAGGGCAAGAGCATGTCCTCCATCTATTGTTGGTAGAACAAGAATCAATCCTCCATGTATGGTTGGTAGAACAAGAGCGAGTCCTCCATCTTTCATTGTGAGAACAAGAGCGAGTTCTCTATCATTGCTAGAACAGAGCAAGTCCTCCATCCATCATTGGTACAACAAGAGCGAGTCTGCCATCCATCATTGCGAGAACAGAGCGAGTCCTCTATCCATCATTGCTCAAACAGAGCGAGTCCTCTATCCATAATTGGTACAACAAGAGCGAGTCCTCCATTCATCATTGGTGGAACAAGAGCGAGTCCTCCATTCATCATTGGTGGAACAAGAGTGAGTCCTCCATTCATCATTGGTGGAACAAGAGCGAGTCCTCCAGTCATCATTTGTGGAACAAGAGCGAGTCCGCCATTCATCATTGTTAGAACAAGAGCGAGTCCTCCATTCATCATTGGTAAAACAAGAGCGAGTCCACCATTCATCATTGGCAGAACAAGAGCGAGTCCGCCATTCATCATTGGTAGAACAAGAGCGAGTCCTCCATTCATCATTGGTAGAACAAGAGCGAGTCCTCCATTCATCATTGGTAAAACAAGAGCGAGTCCACCATTCATCATTGGCAGAACAAGAGCGAGTCCTCCATTCATCATTGGTAGAACAAGAGCGAGTCCTCCATTCATCATTGGTAGAACAAGAGCGAGTCCTCCATTCATCATTGACATGTCACACTGGAACCTCCTGTCGGGATGATTTTTTTCACTCGGTCACGTCCTCTATGCACTCTTCTCTGTCCTTCACTTGTCCCATATTATATCCCATTTCCCAAGCTCGGTATCCATTAGATAATTGTGGCATCTGATTTAATAACCAAATGAAATGAAGTTTCGCTTTTTAAACGTGTTGAAAGCATGACTTCCTCTGAAGCAGAGCACCATGCCTGACATCCTTGTCCATGAGCCTCGACGGGTGCATACAGGAACAAAGTAATCAAAGAAAATGACTTCAATTACATGGGAGTGTGACATGTGACGGTGGGGTGACTGACTATGTTTACCCATCTTGACATTGTCAATTTATTCCCTTGTATTAAAAATATAGATTAAAAAAAAAACACGCGCACAATGTCATCATAATGTATTGCAGCAACTATGGATCAAAATATCTGTAAACATCTCGGATGTCGTTTTAGGGTCGTTTTAGTGAATTTTTTTGGTGGGACTGTTAGATATCAGTTGTGAGGAAGGGATGGCACAACAGAGATTTCGTGTTTGCCTCTGAACTGTCTGCGCATTCATTTGTTGCTCTGTGGCATCGGATGCGATTAAATTTGCCATCGTGGTGTATTGCCGGCCGAGAGTGCGCCATGTTAGAGTATGTCATCCTTCGGATGTCCCTTTTTGGGCTTAGGTTGTGGATGTTGAAGATCCAATGATATTTCGCGAAAAGTGTAGGCCGTTGTACACCATGCCATGGCCAGGCTCATTCACCCAGCTTCCATGAATGGATGTAGATGTGAAATTGGATTTAGTTCATGGTCGGGTTGAGGTTAGGAGATGAAATTGAGTAAAAGTTGATCTATTAAAGTTATTGCAATGTGGATCATTGATATGATGTGTCAAGTGGCTTCCTGCCCTTTGTTCATGGTAAACGTTCAAGAGGTATATTCCAAGATGTCCTTGAGAAATGCACTGCAAGAGACATTTCTAACCTCTAGATAATGTGAGAACTCGTGAGTTTCTTTCGAACGATTAATGCCAGGCACCTGTATAGTATAATCATTTTTCAATCCAATCCTTCAGCTAATTCGTTTCCTTGAGCATCCTCTTCAAAATTTGCAATATTTGAAGAAATATTTAATGGCATCACATTTGACGCATTGCAAATGCACACTCGCCTCTGAGCTGTCGAACCTGGGTTTGAGTTTCGACCCACCTATGAACTGTCATCCTATAAACCCAGCTTTAACTAAAGCTTGGTGTTGGCTTAACGGTTAAGGTGGCTGGCTTAAGATTTTGAGGTCCGCTGTCGGCCATTTAATTAATACCAGGTGGGGTTGACTCAGCTTGTCATCCTTCCAAGGTTGATGAAATGAGTACCAGTGTCCTGGTATAAGCAGGCACTGCATCAGCAGCACAGCTGTGCCCTGAAAAAAATGATTCATCCACAGGTTGCACATGATAGATCACTAGCTTTAACTCGTCTTGATGGTGCAATAGTTAGAACATGGATTGGCCATTGAACCCCCCAACCTGCAACTATTGGGAATACCCAAAGCAAGTCGGGGCCAAATCATCCCCACTCTTCCCTGCTGCCCTGATTTGTCTGGGCAGTGCAGCCAGGGGCAGAGTGCTGATCGGTCCCTATGGACCGGCCCACTATCTCTTGTCTCAGTATCTCCTTTTCTCTCTCCCTTTCTCGTGACCCTGGTTTCATGAAGGCAAGGGTACATCATCTTGGATATGGGTGATCTCAGGGTCCACTTCTGAGAGAGAGATCGGCTGTCTCTGCCGTGAGCCTGTTCCAGAGAACGGGCCGGGGAACAACAACTACCACCACCACCATCACCCCCCCCCCCGAGTGTGGGAGTTTGGTGGCTCGAACCCCAGCCGAGACATACCAACCAAAGACTTTAAAAGTGGTACTTGCTGCCACCTTAGTTGATGCTCAGAATTTAAAAGGATAGAGGCAGAGAGCATGGACAGACAACTATAGGTATGCGATCATAGTGCTGGATTGATGGGCCAAATATCTCCTACATTGAAGTTGTTTGTGAAGGAACTCATAGTTGATTATCCTGGTATTTCGCATGCAAGGTGATTCATCGACGTGCGGGCCGTCCATCGGAAGAACATTAAAGTGGAGGATCTGTATGTCTGTACTGGTTTTGGTAGACATTAAAGATTTCATGGTGTTTTTCACGTGAAGTAGGACAATTGTCTCCAGTACCCTGAACAAATTCCATATTCCTACCGCCTTCAGTCGAATGTCAGGCCTGCCCATTCGTTTCATGAAAGACCTGGACGTAAAACGTTACCCGGCAAATCCCACAACAAGGTGGGAATAAGTGGGACTGTGAAAGTACTAGTTTTGACACAATCAAGGGCTTGACTTTTGCTGGATAGTGAAGCAATTAAGGTTTTATCAAAAATAATACTCATTTATTTCAGCTGAGTTGTCTAGAAAAGAAAACGTGCACACTCTATAACTTGAACACCACTTAATGAGATGCAGTGGTTATAATCCTATTAATAAGGCATCACCATCAGTTCGTGTATTTTGCTCTTTTGTGGTAACTGCTGAACAACAGGTGTCACACGATATGAAAGTGGTAACTGAAAAGTCTCATTTTACCCCTGTGTCTCCACTTGGAATGCAAGGCGATCCCGTAAGGGTGACAAGCGAGGATCGTCCGAGGATCGGAGGCTTTTCTTGGATCCTGAACACGCGGACGCAAGGATCACGGACGCGGACTTGGAGCATCTGGTGTTGCTTCCACCCTGCATTGATCCCAAAGAGTGGCTCGCCACTCACGGTGCAGTGCTTTTACTTCCCTTATGTTGTTCTATAATTGCACTACTTGACTTGCTGAACTGGTGGGATGGCCTAAGTCTTAAGAGGTATGCACAGTTGCCTCTAAACCGTCTAGCCTGGGTTTGAATCCTGACGCAGCGATAAACTGCCATTCCGGTGTTTCACAGGCAGGACAATTTGCCTATGTGTGTGCCGTCCCTTGGATGGATGTTAAACTGGGCGTCCCGTCTGCCGGTATTAGTTGGTGTGTGTTAAACATTCCATGGTGTCCTTCCCAAAGAGGTAGGCAAGCTATCCACGGCATCATGGCCAAATTCCAAATTCCTGCCCGAACTAACACTGGGAAGGCAATGGCAAACCACTCAGTATAACCCTTGCGAAGAAACTACTTCAGCGGCACCGACACTCCGTAACAGAGTACTGCATAGCACTGTACATTAGAATCAGAATTTGACTTCTTACATGCCATGCCATATGAGATACTTTAGTCCGCAAGATGCTTCATCAGTCTGCGAGAAGGAAGAGAAGGGGATGATTGTGAAGTTCAAAGATCATCAAATTGGAAGGAGGTGAAGGGAATGTGGAAAGAAGTGATAAAACACTCGTCAGGAGGTAGGATGAAGGGGAGGGAAGTGAACAGCGTGCATGGAGCATACCTATGGGAGAATTGGGGCTTGGTTCAAAAGTTTCTTCATTTTTACATACATATTGAATACACGACGCCAGACTTTTACGTGTGAGTGGTCTCAACCGATTTCATGGTGAGGTTGAGTCATCTTAAACTTATAAACCCGGATTGAGCAAAAGTTGAAGGAAAATGCTGGAATTGTTCAGTGATTGCATTTTGTGCGAAAGTGGGGTTGTTGGAGAGGAAAAGGCAGTTTAGTGTTGTTTAGTAAACACTTCCACGTTGCCACGGACTTTTTTGATGAATCGTACATTGTAAAGAACAAAATATTTCAAGAGGACATTTTTGGCAGGTTTTTTGGACTGTATTGTAGTATTTCTGCAGTGACGGCACTTCTGTGGTTTTTTGGTGAGGATTAAGGTTGACGTGCTTGTCTCGCTACGGAATAGGATGAGCCGAAGAAATTATTGGAGGTGGCATCTCGTTATTACGTACGCAAAATAGGAGAATTTTAGCTTTGTGCTCCTCCCTCCCTCTCTTCACTCCTTTCTCTTCCTAACCTCCTTTTTTCCATACAAGATTTTGGTTCAGGGAAGAGTAAAGTGATGGAGGGTAAAAAAAAGCAATGGACTGACAGTGGGACAGTGTTGCAACAGTTGGACACAATAAGCAAGGGAATGAATGGACAGGACAGGATGGGAGGAGGAGGAGGAGAAGAGAGTGGATGGGAAGGAAAACAGTAACCAGCAATTAAGACAGGTAGGCAATGAAGTACATACAGTCCTGGAGGGTCACTACTCTGACACAGGTGACCCCAAATAGTTATTACCCCAGTACACTGGTACTCATTTCACCAACCTCAGAAGGATGGATGACAGGCTGGGTCAACCCCATGAGGTGTTAATTCAACAGAAAAAAACAGGGGCTCAAACTCAGGACCTTTAGGTCCCAAGCCAGCCATCTCAACCACAAAGCCAATACCAACCCTTCCCATTCTTAATGTGCATTATTAATTCTCAATACCCATTCTTAAAACACATTATTAATTAATTATTTAATTCGTTTATATGACCGACAGATTTTTTTAAATATCATTTTTACAAATATTTAAACTGAAACATTGTGCTTTTCTCCTAAGTTGAGCCACAGACTTACTGATCACGCCTCGTGTATATTATTATTTTTCTTACTCCGTCAGGCTGTAAAGACATGAGATTAAAACAGTGAAGTTCAGCTTTTGCTGTTAGTTTCAAACACGCTATGATGGAAGAGCACCAGCAATACTCCGAGCTTAACTCGAACTTTACTTCACAATGGGTTGACATGAAAGCATTCCCATCTGGGAGGAACTCGGTTTCAAATCCCGTACACCATATGTGTTTGTCCGTTGTCTACTAATGTCCTTGTAATTCATGCGAATGTCTACTAATGTCTCTATCCTCGATGTGATTTAATTAAATAAGCTCCACCACAAGCATTAGATTAATGTAAAAAAAAAAAAACATTTGGAAGAGCTTAAACATTGAAGGAAAATCATAAATAAAGAGGGCTTACGGATTCATTTATTGTAAAAACTCAATAAATTACGTGTGCATCATTCCAACATTCTTCCCTTGGAATGATGTTATGATTATGTTGGTTCAAGGCTGTGAATCCTTTCGCTATTCCAAGATCCAGACTATAAATGGCATATTTTATATCAATTGAGAATATAATATGCCATTTTAGGGTTAAAGTAACTGAACATCTCTGTCTATTTTATGTATCATTTACTTCCACATATTATTTAACCTCTTGGCAGAAATTTAGCCAGGCCTACTCTTTGAGATGAATAGGGGGTCCACAAAGTCTTGTTGTGATTTTAAAATTTTATTTCAACCAAACCAAAAGAGGTACAATGATGCGGTTTTTGCATTTTGTCACACAATTCATGAAGTTTCTTGTGTTCTTCAGTCGACCTCAACATGTGCACCTTTAGTGGCACATGGCAGATCCAAGCGATAATCCTCTGCAATCGACATGCTGGCTAACATTATCCCTTGTCACACTGTTGATGTAATTGGTTATCCTTGCATGAAGTGTTTCAATGTCAGCAACACAGAAGACATAAGTTTATAGCTGGGCTGTCATTCAAACCCAGGCTGGACAGTTCAGAAGCAAGTGTGCATACCTCTCGGCTATCCTGCCAATTCCTAGGCCTATTATTTGAGAGCTACTGTTTAATAATTCACTTCCACAACCCACCAGGGTGTCAAAAATGCTTTGCCACTCATGGACGTAGAAACAAGACATGAAGTTAAGAAATATATTGTTGTGGACTTGGAGTTCGAGGCTCGCCACAAGGGGAAGTGCTCGGGTCCCTCGCGAACGACTAGTCCTGAGGCTGCCGGGCACAGATAACTCCACGCACCGGCAGGTTGCTAAGCAACCATGGACGCAAATTGGCACAGCCAATCCAGGCAGGGTTACACTACTTTGCGTGATACCTTACCTATAGACAGCTGAGTCAATTAAGCTCACGTGCCCTCAGCGCACACTCGGATTACTGCCAAGTGATACAGTGAGTGTGTGCTGGCTAACAAGAGCAAATTTAGTGGGGGTAGAACTTCCCGGCTAGCTATTGTGCGGACCATTGCTAGACCAATGAAGGAAAAAACAAAATGAGCTGGGTACAATTATAACACGAAAAAGAGCAATCTGAGATTGCAGACCCTTGCCAGGACTTTTGTGTGGTGTTTGTGTAGTTTTGTGTGGTGTTTGAGTTCTGGTGTGTTATGTCATTAAGAATAGACATAACTAGAACTTCCACTTTATAACTGCTGGCAGTGATGCTGAACACGGACACATATGAGGTCATCGGTCACATGATCTGGCAGCCATTTTGGATTTACCCTTTATCCTATAACAAATCTTCTCCAGAACAGCTGGACAGATCGACGAGAAACTTCACACAAAATGTTCCTCAAGCCTTGGTTTTACAAGTTTGTGAAGGAATAATTGATGTTACATGATATGGCAGCCATATTGGATTGAATAAAAATATTAAATAATGTTTTCTCTGGAACCGCTTAATCAATCAACGTGAAACTTCACAATTACAATCGAGTAGTGATGAGGAATACATGTTTTAACAACCAAAATTGTTTAATCTTTGTGATCTGGTTGTTGTTTTTTGTTTTGTTTTTTCGTGATTTAATTTTTTTAAATCTGGTTGCACAGAACTTTAATGTTTTTCTCCGCAACCACTTGTCAGATCGAGATGAAATTTTCACCATAGGAGCGACTACTCAAGTAGACCCCCCCATCCACTTTCTCAACAATCCTCTGGAAGAAGTCTTTTCTTTCAAGCTTCTGGGTCTCACTATCTGCCATGACCTTTCCTGGGAAAGTCACATTTCCAACCTCGCCTCAAAAGCCAGTCGCCGACTGGGAATCCTCCGTCGTGCAAAGTCCTTCCTCGGCCCTCTTGAGCTGCTGACCACTTACAAAGCTTTTGTCCGTAGCCTGATGGAGTACTGCTCTCCCCTCTGGGCTGGTGCTCCTGCCTCCCACCTTTCTCGACTTCACGCTGTCGAAACCAGGGCTTTTAAGATCATTGGCATCTCCCACAATGAAGCTGAGTCTTTGGGCCTCTCACTCAATCACCGCAGGTTGGTCGGTGGTCTTTCTGTCTTCTACCGACTCCTCTCCAGCCTTGCCCCCCCTGCTCTCTCTGCGATTTGTCCCAACCACATTTCCACAGGGCGCTCAAGGTCCGCCAACAACCCCCTTCTGGTAAAACTACCAAAATCACGAATCACTGCTCATCTTCACTCTTTCATTCCTCTTTTTCCCGCCTTTGGAATAAACTTCCTCACTCTATTCTTTCCCATTCTTCCCTCCAGGCTTTCAAAACAGCTGTTCACCACCACCTCTTATCTTCCCCCATCCAAATCCTCGATCTTTTCTACCCCCGATAATCCACCCAAGCCCACTTCCTTCAATTCTCCTGCTTTCCTTCCTGAAAGTCCCTGTAATGTCCATCTTCTCCTCGCCATGTTCCCCGTCCCATCCCCATCCCTCTCCCTTCCACAGTTCACCTGTGTCTGTTTCCCAATGTTTTGTCCCTTCCACTCCCGCCCCTCTTGTCTCATGCCTCCTTGCTGTGAGTTGTGTGTTTGCTCTCATACGAGCCTCGACCAAGGTATACAAAAAAAAAAGAATGCTTTATTGATAATTATGACATCATAGGTTACTTCGTGTGGCAGTCATGTTGGAAAAACTAAAAAAACTTTGAACCACTGTATTTCTGAAAAGAACATTTGTGTGAACTTTCTACTCGATCTGTCTTGCTGTTCTGGAGAAGATTTGTTATAGGATAAAGGGTAAATCCAAAATGGCTGCCAGATCATGTGACCGATGACCTTATATGTGTTAACCTTTTGTTCCTCATGGATAGGCGGTCATACATATAATGTTTTGCCTCGATCTGTTCATCCACTTCATAGAAGATTTTTGAAGGTTGTTTAAAAAAAACAAACAAACAACAATATGGCTGCCGAATCATGTGACCGATGTTGTCATCAATTTTTTTTTTTCTGTGGACCATTTTATCCCTAGATGACCCTCAAAATTTTTCATACTGATCAGATGTAGCATTCTACATATGCAATTATGACGTCATAACTTAGGTACCTATGACATCATAAAAATCAAACTTATTCCCCATGAGTACTTGCCATATGTGAAGTTTCAATTTTTTCTTGTGTGTAGTTTCAGAGATACAGAGGTCCAAAGTTTTTACATTTTTCCAACATGGTTGTCACACCACGTGACCTATGACATCATAATTATCATTAAAACATTCTACCTGAGTAGGCACACCTATGGTGAAACTTTCTTCTCAATCCGACAAGTGGTTGTGGAGAAAAACTCGAAAGTTCTGTGCGGACAAACAGACAGACGAACAAATAAATGAAAAATCGTGCTTAGCACGACACTTGGCGAATTAGTTGACCTTTCCGTGTGGTGGTCCAAGCTGTCATGTCATGGAATGTGTGGTGTTTATTTGTTCGTACATTAATAAAATGACGCGACGTCACAAATAACAATTATCAGGCGCGCGTTGTTATGGTAACGGCAACAGATGGAAAATTTTCACAACTCATTTAAAGCCACCATGTGACATTCAACAACTTATCGGTGCTTGTTGCCTTCATTCTGATCGTAGAAAATATTTGAAAATACCTAGGAACATTGCTTTTCAACCAGCTTTACGATCCCGTTATCAGGTTTGAAATATGTTGTAAAACAAAAATATGTATTTTATATGTGTTTTTCATGTTTTGGGTGACCCTGACCTTGACCTTGGGTCAATTTCGATCAAACTTTGTACACATGTTAATATTACATGCATAAATAGACTATAAGTTTCAATATAATAAGTGCAAAAATGTTTGAGAAATAGCCATGTATAATTCACAAAATTCCCCATTGGTTTATAATGGGCGATAATATAAAGTGATGCAGAATCTTGATCCTGATCTTGAACATCACCAAAAGTCACATATCCTTTTGCACTGTGGATTTCTATCAGCTGTTAAAATTTCATCCAAATCTGTTAAGAATTGTGACCTGTAGAACGAATAGAATTTTTTTTTAATCACGCCAATAGCTAAAAACTTTGATGTCATACGCTTGCGAAAACTGGGCATAATTTGTACTAACATACATTTTAAAACATTTAGATATTTAATTGAAGTTTGTTTTGGTGTCAACAGGAAGTCGCTATGACTTCTGGTTACTGAGTTATGTTCAAAAGCTTGGTTTCACCTTTTTTTGACGTAACGTCGTGACGTTAAGTGCAATTATGACGTGATTTAATCCCAGACTATTTCAGCGAGATTGGCTATCACGTGTTAAAAATTGAGAACGATTGCTTCAGTAGTTTCGGCTGCACATGAGCGTAAACATTTTAAAAAATGACGTCAATAGGCAAAACTTTGACGTCATACGCTTGCGAAAACTATGCGTAATTTGTAATAAGATGTATTTAGTAATCACTTAGATATTTGAATGAAGTTTAATTTGGCGTCATTCGGAAGCCGCTCTAACTTCCGGTCACAGAGTTATGTCCAAAAATGTGTTTTCACGTTGTGTGACGTCACGTCGCGACGTTTAGTCTGATTAAGACGGGGTTTAGACGCGGACTGTCTCAGGTGGATTGCCTATCAGGTGTAAAAATTTAAGAACGACTGGTCCAGCCGTTTGGGCTGTAGACGACCGGACAAACAAACAAACAAACAAACAAACCAACAAATGGAACAGACCAACATACTTGACAAAATCGAAGATTTCGCCAAGTAACAAACGGAACCAAATGCAGTACCTTCTCCTTCGGCGAGGGTAACAAGCAATTTATTACAAGCAAGGCAATGAAAGTTACATGGCACATTAAAAAATGGGTTCACAAAATGTACAGCAGGGTAAAGCAAGGAATTTGTGGGTGCGACAAAATAAACGCAAATATTTACAAAAAGAAAGAGGACACAGAGCAGAGTTAACCCGAGATCAACTTCCACAATCTTAACTTATGCCACACATAACATGCACCATCTCACTCACACACACACACACACACACACACACACACACACACACACACACACACACACACACACACACACACACACACACACACACACACACACACACACACACACACACACCTGAGGAAGCTAACGAGTCCAGAGAGAAGAGAAGCAGTTTAGGTAGGGGGAGGAGGGAAGAAAACTGGGGGTGTCTACAGTGCGTGAGTGAGAGGTACAAAATGTTTAGTGCAGCGTGATGCAAGAGGAAGTGTGGGAGGTGCGAATCAGTAATCGTTGCTCTTCTAGATCTGTCCACAGTGGACGAGACACAGATGCGAGAAAAATATGCGTGAGAAGACAGCTCAACGGGGCATGTATGAGAAAGTCTGTAAATGTTTGGCCACTAACTGTGGAACATTGTCAAAGCCGAGTGCCGATGACCCAGAGATGACCCGGCAACGACCCCGGCAATGCTCGCTCCATCCTGCCCGCCTCGCTCTGTTGTGCTGTCCTCTCAACTCGGATGATGCTCAGCTCAGCAAAGGCTCTGGATAAAGGACAAAGAGATTCTTCTCAGGAGATTCAAGAGACCATCTGACTGATTTGCTCTCTTTTTATAGAGCTTGGAGTGAAGGATGGGCCAGAAAGTCACATCCTCATTGGTGAATGGATGTCACCCGGAGCCGTAGCCACACTCTGCCAGACTCCAGAGCCGAAAATGGCTTCAGTTACTCTCCAGCCTGGCACGCAACACAGCTTTGTAATTAACATTGGCCAAGGGTCTTCGGAAGCACTCTCCAGCCATGAACGTGTGCTGAACTCCATTCGAGCGTGACTTAGGGGAGCACCAGGGCATCTTCTGTCCAGGGATCTACCTCCGGCATCCTCAGAGACTATGGTGAGCGTCCAGGAAGTTAACTGTTGTTGGGGTAATTTGTAGCAGTTGTGAGGTCGAGGAAGCTCTGTGGCGTTTGTGGTGAAGGTGTTGAAGAATTGGGAGTGTTTGAAATGGTTGCAGTGAGGAGGTTGAAGTGGTTGGTCACAATTGTGGAGTAGGTGGTGAAAAGGTTTGGTGTGGGTTGTTGGAGGGGATTTTTAGAAGGCATTGTGAGAATTATGGATAGCATTGTGGTGAGTGTGGTGAGGATCTGAGATGAGGCATCGGTTGGTTTATGGCATGCCGTTTGAACAGGAAATGGCGTGCGGTCTGAACGGGGACGCTACAGCATATCCTCATGATGTCACTGTCCGGCAAGTGGTGTGTATGCATGCATGGCGGGGTTCGTGTGACATAAGGGGAAGTAAAATAAATGAAAGAATAGGGGATTGAAGACCTATCTAAAAGCCCTACGCAACGCATCTTGTCTCATGTACCCACTAGACTTGTGGAAAGGGCTAACTAAACGAATACTAATGAGATAGCTGTCTTGGGGTTGCTATATGTTGGATGCCATTGCTTCGGAGGAGTGTCTGCTTCGCCGAGCTGCAACAATATTGTGGTCGGAGTGCACTTCGTTATTTCATACCCTATATCTCAAAGCAATTAACCCATTTGTTCTTTCAACTAGGAATGCCCTGATAAGAGAAATCTTCTGACAATGGTGGATTTTGAGGAATCATTATCCTCGAGCTATTTACCATGCAGCTTCGACTTCATATGTCAAAAAATTAAACTGTTTGAAGTCACCCTGCATGGCGAATGAGCATGCAACTCTGGCCTTGTGAACTGGCACATTGTTGTGCCGCAGCAGAACACCACGAGTCAACAGTTCAACGTTTTTTGTGGATGGTTTCATGCAGCCATGCCAGCAAATAAGCATAATATTGACCAGTGATCATCGAGTTGCAAAGCATTAATCGATCAGAAACACCTATTTTGAGTCCTAGAAGATGTTGGCCATAATATCGGTCGCTGGGGACCGGGTGTGGAATTTCCTCAGCGTTGGAGATACCCAACATCTCCACGATATTGATTACATGTCACTGTGGTGTCATGAGGGGCATCCTCCCCTCACAAAGCAACCACACTAATATGGATTTGCCTTCCAGTATATTCTTCCTTGTGCAAAAATTTATCACGGAATGTTGCTCAAGCTTGGAAAATTCCATCAGTGAAAGACTGAAAACAACACAACAGTATTGGCCGTACACAGGTGACAATACAGTACAAACATGAAATTAAGCTTGAATTAGAAGCATACAGTATATGTGCCTTTCAATAACACATTCAAACCATACAATAGGAACACTTCAAGTATGCCAATTGGAAACCTTTTTGAAGCCCACCCGTAAGTGCAAATGAGGCAGATGGCTTTTTGTCCCCATCCAGAATATCCTTTGCTCGCATCTCCTTCAAACACCACCCCAGGATGGCAGGTTTTTTTTTTTTTTTTTGTCAAATTTGACTCCGCATGAGACCACTTTATGAGAAGACTGCTCAAAAGTAAGCACACTACCAACTGAATCCTTCATCTGATGGGGGTGCTGTTAGCCTGCCTTGCTTGAGAATGGAGCAAGGCAGTGAGCAGGAGCTCAGGGCTTCGGCCCTCCTTGAAAAGGCTGGTCCCAAAATGTTCTTCTGTAATACCCAAGAATTAGGGTTCCATGGCAGCTGCACTTTGTGCTGCATAAGAATCACTGGCAGATGAAGCTGGGATCCAGATATCTCTGGTTGCATGTACAGACTATTCCTTTCCAGTGACACATTCAGCTGCTCAGTATTGTTGGTGTAAGTGTGTTCAATGAGGAAATGTGCTGCGGTATTCTTCCAGCTGTATCTAATAAGTGTGGACATTTCTCTCTTGCAGGAATGGGGCTTCCAGTAAGGGAGGGAGGGGGGGATTGTGATTGTCAAAATACAATTGCAAAGGGGTTTGTCTTACCTGTATTGGTCTTCCTTGTGTGCTTGCTTCCTTTACCTACTTGCTGTGTTGGAAACCTCCAGAAGACTATTTTTATGATTTTGGTTGATGGAAGGGGTGAGTGGGAATGACGTATAGTCTGTCTCAGGCAGGTTCCTTCAATTAAGTGTGAAGCTAGACTCGGAGATCATGGAGTCTTTGACATCCACCTTAGGCTTCACCTCACCTGTGTTTGATTTTTCGTGAACAGAGATCTTCGTGATGGCTATGTTACAGATTTGTTGGCCTACAGTGTGAGGTTGTGTGTTTGTGCCCAGTCTATTCCCCCCCCCTCCCACCCCCACACTTCCAAAGGTGGGTTCCTTCTTATTACATTATACTTTGGACAGTGAAGACACATTAATAATGATGGTTGAAAGGTTTGAGGGAGTTCTGGCCTATAAGCACCAACCAATCTGGTTTGAGGTACGATTTAGCCTGCTCGTGCCAGCGCTTGGTGGAATGTGTCCTCGACGGCATTACCTAGTCATCACAGTGAGATTTTGTGGGCTACAGTAAAGGTTATAAACCCATCCACCCCCGCCTCCTCCGTGATGCCGTAGGGAAGGACTGATGTGTTTACACACAGGCTTCTTGGAATTAGAGCCAAACTTTTGCCTAACTTTGTGCTCTGTTATGGGCTCCCTTTTTAGAGGAAGGGCAAGGCCCATTGTACCTTGCTGTAGCAAGGAATGAATGCTATTAGGATGGGACTTTCGAAGGCCCACTGCCTCTTGGCCTTGAGGATGGTGAGGGGCTCTTGCAGGAATCAAGAATTTTATTGCATTTACTTACAGCACCATAAAAACTCACACATTTGGGATATGTTAACCTGATATTAATGGCTTTCTTATGTTTTCTTTTTTCTCTTTTTAGTCCCTATCTTCCTTTTTACCTCAACCACCAAAAGTGGATGGAGGTTACGCTTTCAACCATGTTTGTTTTTCTGTCTGTGAGCAGGATATCTCAAAAGGTTATGGACAGATTTGGATCAAAAAAATGAAAGGGTTGTAAAATGAAAATGGAAAAAAAAATGATCTCCGTCGGTCCAAAATTAAAAAACCTTTCGAACCCTCTGTGTTTAATTCTAAAGGGTAACTCTAATGGGTTCTGAAGGGTTGTAAAGGGTAACTCTAATGGGTTCTGAAGGGTTGTAAAGGGTAACTCTAATGGGTTCTGAAGGGTTGTAAAGGGTATTTCTAATGGGTTCTGAAGGGTTGTAAAGGGTAATTCCAATGGGTTCTGAAGGGTTGTAAAGGGTAATTCTGATGGGTTCTGAAGGGTTGTAAAGGGTATTTCTAATGGGTTCTGAAGGGTTGTAAAGGGTAATTCTCATGGGTTCTGAAGGGTTGTAATGGGTAATTCTCATGGGTTCTGAAGGGTTGTAAAGGGTAATTCTCATGGGTTCTGAAGGGTTGTAATGGGTAATTCCAATGGGTTCTGAAGGGTTGTAAAGGGTAATTCTCATGGGTTTCTGAAGGGTTGTAAAGTGTAATTATAATGGGTTCTGAAGGGTTGTAAAGGGTAATTCTAATGGGTTCTGAAGGGCTGTAAAGTGTAATTATAATGGGTTCTGAAGGGTTGTAAAGGGTAATTCTAATGGGTTCTGAAGGGTTGTTAAGGGTAATTGTAATGGGTTCTGAAGGGTTGTAAAGGGTAATTCTCATGGGTTATGAAGGGTTGCAAAGGGTAATTCTAATGGGTTATGAAGGGTTGTAAAGGGTAATTCTCATGGGTTTCTGAAGGGTTGTAAAGGGTAATTCTAATGGGTTATGAAGGGTTGTAAAGGGTAATTCTAATGGGTTATGAAGGGTTGTAAAGGGTAATTCTCATGGGTTTCTGAAGGGTTGTAAAGGGTAATTCTAATGGGTTCAGAATGGTTGTAAAGGGTAATTCTCATGGGTTCTGAAGGGTTGTAATGGGTAATTGTAATGGGTTCTGAAGGGTTGTCAAGGGTAATTCTCATGGGTTCTGAAGGGTTGTAAAGGGTAATTCTCATGGGTTCTGAAGGGTTGTAAAGGGTAATTCTCATGGGTTATGAAGGGTTGTAAAGGGTAATTCTCATGGGTTATGAAGGGTTGTTAAGGGTAATTGTAATGGTTTCTGAAGGGTTGTAAAGGATAATTCTCATGGGTTATGAAGGGTTGTAAAGGGTAATTCTCATGGGTTATGAAGGGTTGTAAAGGGTAATTCTCATGGGTTATGAAGGGTTGTAAAGGGTAATTCTCATGGGTTATGAAGGGTTGTTAAGGGTAATTGTAATGGTTTCTGAAGGGTTGTAAAGGATAATTCTCATGGGTTATGAAGGGTTGTAAAGGGTAATTCTCATGGGTTATGAAGGGTTGTAAAGGGTAATTCTCATGGGTTTCTGAAGGGTTGTAAAGGGTAATTCTAATGGGTTCGGAATGGTTGTAAAGAGTAATTCTCATGGGTTCTGAAGGGTTGTTAAGGGTAATTGTAATGGGTTCTGAAGGGTTGTAAAGGGTAATTCTCATGGGTTATGAAGGGTTGTAAAGGGTAATTCTAATGGGTTATGAAGGGTTGTAAAGGGTAATTCTCATGGGTTTCTGAAGGGTTGTAAAGGGTAATTCTAATGGGTTCAGAATGGTTGTAAAGGGTAATTCTCATGGGTTATGAAGGGTTGTAAAGGGTAATTCTCATGGGTTATGAAGGGTTGTTAAGGGTAATTGTAATGGTTTCTGAAGGGTTGTAAAGGATAATTCTCATGGGTTATGAAGGGTTGTAAAGGGTAATTCTAATGGGTTATGAAGGGTTGTAAAGGGTAATTCTAATGGGTTCAGAATGGTTGTAAAGGTAATTCTCATGGGTTCTGAAGGGTTGTAAAGGGTAATTCTCATGGGTTCTGAAGGGTTGTAAAGGGTAATTCCAATGGGTTCTGAAGGGTTGTAAAGGGTAATTCTCATGGGTTCTGAAGGGTTGTAAAGGGTAATTCTCATGGGTTCTGAAGGGTTGTAAAGGGTAATTCTCATGGGTTTCTGAAGGGTTGTAAAGTGTAATTATAATGGGTTCTGAAGGGTTGTAAAGGGTAATTCTAATGGGTTCTGAAGGGTTGTTAAGGGTAATTCTAATGGGTTCTGAAGGGTTGTAAAGGGTAATTCTCATGTGTTTCTGAAGGGTTGTAAAGGATAATTCTCATGGGTTATGAAGGGTTGTAAAGGGTAATTCTCATGGGTTATGAAGGGTTGTAAAGGGTAATTCTCATGGGTTTCTGAAGGGTTGTAAAGGGTAATTCTAATGCGTTCGGAATGGTTGTAAAGGGTAATTCTCATGGGTTCTGAAGGGTTGTAATGGGTAATTGTAATGGGTTATGAAGGGTTGTAAAGGGTAATTCTCATGGGTTTCTGAAGGGTTGTAAAGGGTAATTCTCATGGGTTTCTGAAGGGTTGTAAAGGATAATTCTCATGGGTTATGAAGGGTTGTAAAGGGTAATTCTAATGGGTTATGAAGGGTTGTAAAGGGTAATTCTCATGGGTTTCTGAAGGGTTGTAAAGGGTAATTCTAATGGGTTCAGAATGGTTGTAAAGGGTAATTCTCATGGGTTCTGAAGGGTTGTAATGGGTAATTGTAATGGGTTCTGAAGGGTTGTAAAGGGTAATTCTCATGGGTTCTGAAGGGTTGTAAAGGGTAATTCTCATGGGTTCTGAAGGGTTGTAAAGGGTAATTCTCATGGGTTCTGAAGGGTTGTAAAGGGTAATTCCAATGGGTTCTGAAGGGTTGTAAAGGGTAATTCTCATGGGTTCTGAAGGGTTGTAAAGGGTAATTCTCATGGGTTCTGAAGGGTTGTAAAGGGTGATTCTAATGGGTTCTGAAGGGTTCTAAAGGGTAATTCTCATGGGTTCTGAAGGGTTGCAATGGGTAATTGTAAGGGTTCTGAAGGGTTGTGAAGGGTGATTCGAATGGGTTCTGAAGGGTTCTAAAGGGTAATTCTCATGGGTTCTGAAGGGTTGTGATGGGTAATTGTAATGGGTTATGAAGGGTTGTAAAGGGTAATTCTAATGGGTTCTGAATGGTTGCAAAGGGTAATTCTCATGGGTTCTGAAGAGTTGAAAACGATAATTCTAATGGGTTCTGAATGGTTGTAAAGGGTAATTCTAATGGGTTCTGAATGGTTGTAAAGGGTATTTGTAATGGGTTCTAAAGGGTAA
Organism: Eptatretus burgeri; assembly: GCF_056783735.1. Classification (NCBI taxonomy): domain Eukaryota; kingdom Metazoa; phylum Chordata; class Myxini; order Myxiniformes; family Myxinidae; genus Eptatretus; species Eptatretus burgeri. Next base: position 107,559,353 of record NC_140962.1, read on the forward strand.
TTGTAATGAGTTCTGAAGGGTTCTAAAGGCTAATTGTAATGGGTTCTGAAGAGTTCTAAAGGGTAATTGTAATGGGTTCTGAAGAGTTGTAATGGGTTCTGAAGGGTTCTAAAGGGTAATTGTAATGGGTTCTGAATGGTTGTGAAGGGTAATTGTAATGGGTTCTGAAGGGTTGTAAAGTGTAATTGTAATGGGTTCTGAAGAGTTGTAAAGGGTAATTCTCATGGGTTCTGAAGGGTTGTAAAGGGTAATTGTAATGGGTTCTGAAGAGTTGTAAAGGGTAATTCTCATGGGTTCTGAAGGGTTGTAAAGGGTAATTGTAATGGGTTCTGAAGGGTTGTAAAGGGTAATTCTCATGGGTTCTGAAGGGTTGTAAAGGGTAATTCTCATGGGTTTCTGAAGGGTTGTAAAGGGTTATTCTAATGGGTTCTGAAGGGTTGTAAAGGGTAATTCTAATGGGTTCTGAAGGGTTGTAAAGGGTAATTCTAATGGGTTCTGAAAGGTTGTAAAGGGTTATTCTAATGGGTTCTGAAGGGTTGTAAAGGGTAATTCTAATGGGTTCTGAAGGGTTGTAAAGGGTAATTCTAATGGGTTCTGAAGGGTTGTAAAGGGTAATTCTAATGGGTTCTGAAAGGTTGTAAAGGGTTATTCTAATGGGTTCTGAAGGGTTGTAAAGGGTAATTCTAATGGGTTCTGAAGGGTTGTAAAGGGTAATTCTAATGGGTTCTGAAGGGTTGTAAAGGGTGATTCTCATGGGTTCTGAAGGGTTGTAAAGGGTAATTCTCATGGGTTCTGAAGGGTTGTAAAGGGTGATTCTAATGGGTTCTGAAGGGTTCTAAAGGGTAATTCTCATGGGTTCTGAAGGGTTGCAATGGGTAATTGTAATGGGTTCTGAAGGGTTGTAAAGGGTGATTCTAATGGGTTCTGAAGGGTTCTAAAGGGTAATTCTCATGGGTTCTGAAGGGTTGTAATGGGTAATTGTAATGGGTTATGAAGGGTTGTAAAGGGTAATCCTCATGGGTTTCTGAAGGGTTGTAAAGGGTAATTCTAATGGGTTCTGAATGGTTGTAAAGGGTAATTCTCATGGGTTCTGAAGAGTTGAAAAGGATAATTCTAATGGGTTCTGAATGGTTGTAAAGGGTAATTCTAATGGGTTCTGAATGGTTGTAAAGGGTAATTCTAATGGGTTCTGAATGGTTGTAAAGGGTATTTGTAATGGGTTCTAAAGGGTAATTGTAATGAGTTCTGAAGGGTTCTAAAGGGTAATTGTAATGGGTTCTGAAGGATAATTGTAATGGGTTCTGAAGGGTTCTAAAGGGTAATTGTAATGGGTTCTGAAGAGTTCTAAAGGGTAATTGTAATGGGTTCTGAAGAGTTGTAATGGGTTCTGAAGGGTTCTAAAGGGTAATTGTAATGGGTTCTGAATGGTTGTGAAGGGTAATTGTAATGGGTTCTGAAGGGTTGTAAAGTGTAATTGTAATGGGTTCTGAAGAGTTGTAAAGGGTAATTCTCATGGGTTCTGAAGGGTTGTAAAGGGTAATTCTCATGGGTTCTGAAGGGTTGTAAAGGGTAATTCCAATGGGTTCTGAAGGGTTGTAAAGGGTAATTCTCATGGGTTCTGAAGGGTTGTAAAGGGTGATTCTAATGGGTTCTGAAGGGTTCTAAAGGGTAATTCTCATGGGTTCTGAAGGGTTGCAATGGGTAATTGTAATGGGTTCTGAAGGGTTGTAAAGGGTAATTCTCATGGGTTCTGAAGAGTTGAAAAGGATAATTCTAATGGGTTCTGAATGGTTGTAAAGGGTAATTCTAATGGGTTCTGAATGGTTGTAAAGGGTATTTGTAATGGGTTCTAAAGGGTAATTGTAATGAGTTCTGAAGGGTTCTAAAGGGTAATTGTAATGGGTTCTGAAGGGTTCTAAAGGGTAATTCTAATGGGTTCTGAAGGGTTCTAAAGGGTAATTCTCATGGGTTTCTGAAGGGTTGTAAAGGGTTATTCTAATGGGTTCTGAAGGGTTGTAAAGGGTAATTCTAATGGGTTCTGAAGGGTTGTAAAGGGTAATTCTAATGGGTTCTGAAAGGTTGTAAAGGGTTATTCTAATGTGTTCTGAAGGGTTGTAAAGGGTAATTCTAATGGGTTCTGAAGGGTTGTAAAGGGTAATTCCAATGGGTTCTGAAGGGTTGTAAAGGGTAATCCTCATGGGTTCTGAAGGGTTGTAAAGGGTAATTCTCATGGGTTCTGAAGGGTTGTAAAGGGTAATTCTCATGGGTTCTGAAGGGTTGCAATGGGTAATTGTAATGGGTTCTGAAGGGTTGTAAAGGGTGATTCTAATGGGTTCTGAAGGGTTCTAAAGGGTAATTCTCATGGGTTCTGAAGGGTTGTAATGGGTAATTGTAATGGGTTATGAAGGGTTGTAAAGGGTAATCCTCATGGGTTTCTGAAGGGTTGTAAAGGGTAATTCTAATGGGTTCTGAATGGTTGTAAAGGGTAATTCTCATGGGTTCTGAAGAGTTGAAAAGGATAATTCTAATGGGTTCTGAATGGTTGTAAAGGGTAATTCTAATGGGTTCTGAATGGTTGTAAAGGGTATTTGTAATGGGTTCAAAAGGATAATTGTAATGAGTTACGAAGGGTTCTAAAGGGTAATTGTAATGGGTTCTGAAGGATAATTGTAATGGGTTCTGAAGGGTTCTAAAGGGTAATTGTAATGGGTTCTGAAGAGTTCTAAAGGGTAATTGTAATGGGTTCTGAAGAGTTGTAATGGGTTCTGAAGGGTTCTAAAGGGTAATTGTAATGGGTTCTGAATGGTTGTGAAGGGTAATTGTAATGGGTTCTGAAGGGTTGTAAAGTGTAATTGTAATGGGTTCTGAAGAGTTGTAAAGGGTAATTCTCATGGGTTCTGAAGGGTTGTAAAGGGTAATTCTCATGGGTTCTGAAGGGTTGTAAAGGGTAATTCCAATGGGTTCTGAAGGGTTGTAAAGGGTAATTCTCATGGGTTCTGAAGGGTTGTAAAGGGTGATTCTAATGGGTTCTGAAGGGTTCTAAAGGGTAATTCTCATGGGTTCTGAAGGGTTGCAATGGGTAATTGTAATGGGTTCTGAAGGGTTGTAAAGGGTAATTCTCATGGGTTCTGAAGAGTTGAAAAGGATAATTCTAATGGGTTCTGAATGGTTGTAAAGGGTAATTCTAATGGGTTCTGAATGGTTGTAAAGGGTATTTGTAATGGGTTCTAAAGGGTAATTGTAATGAGTTCTGAAGGGTTCTAAAGGGTAATTGTAATGGGTTCTGAAGGGTTCTAAAGGGTGATTCTAATGGGTTCTGAAGGGTTCTAAAGGGTAATTCTCATGGGTTCTGAAGGGTTGTAATGGGTAATTGTAATGGGTTCTGAAGAGTTCTAAAGGGTAATTGTAATGGGTTCTGAAGAGTTGTAATGGGTTCTGAATGGTTGTGAAGGGTAATTGTAATGGGTTCTGAAGGGTTGTAAAGTGTAATTGTAATGGGTTCTGCAGGGTTCTCAAGGGTAATTCTAATGGGTTATGAAGGGTTCTAAAGGGTAATTGTAATGGGTTCTGAAGTTCTAAAGGGTAATTGTAATGGGTTCTGAAGTTCTAAAGGGTAATTGTAATGGCTTGTGATGGGTTGCAAAGGGTAATTGTAATTGGTTCTGAAGAGTACTGAAGGGTTGTAAAGGGTATTTCTAATGGGTCATTCTGATGTTTCATTCATTTCTTGGTTTTGCCCATTTCATATTAAAAATGCCAACCTAAACCGCTTCCTTTGGACACGGGTGTGATTTTTATATTTTTATGAGCAGCAACTTTTATCAAACAATCTCCAAATGGTTTGTCTGTTAATGTATACATTTAGGTGTGTATGTACAGTACACACATATATATATATATATATATATATATATATATATATATATATATATATATATATATATATATTTTTGAATACCTTGTTGAGGCTCGTATGAGAGCTAACACACAACGCACAGCATGGGGGGGGGGGGCACGAGACAAGAGTGGCAGGAGTAGGAAGGACAAAACAGTGGGGAAACAGAGACACTCAGAGATCTGTGGAAAGGGGAGGGATGGGGCGGGAACATGGGGTATACAAGATGGATATTACAAGGACTTTCAGGAAAGAAATTAGGGAATTTGAAGGAGGTGGATTTGGGGTGGATTAACGGGGGTAGAAAAGATCAAGGATTTGGATGGGGGATGATAAGAGGTGGTGGTAAACAGTTGTTTTGAAGGCCTGGAGGGAAGAATGGGATTGAGCAGAGTGAGGGAGCTTCTTCCAAAGGCAGGAAAAAAGAGGAATGAAAGAGTGAAGGTTAGCAGTGATTCGTGATTTTGGTAGTTTTAGCAGAAGGGGTTGTTAGCGGACCTTGAGCGCCCTGTGGAAATGTGGTGGGGACAAATCGCAGAGAGAACAAGGGGGGGCGAGGCTGGAGAGGAGATGGTAGAAGACAGAAAGACCACCGACCAATCTGCGTTGATTGAGTGAGAGGCCCAGAGACTCAGCCTCATTGCGGGAGATGCCAATGATCCGAAATGCCTTGGTTTCTACAGTGTGAAGCCGGTGGGAGGCAGGAGCACCAGCCCAGAGGGGAGAGCAGTACTCCATCAGGCTGCGGACAAAAGCTTTGGAAGTGGTCAGGAGCTCAGGTGGGCCAAGGAAGGACTTTGCATGACGGAGGATTCCCAGGCGGTGACTGGCTTTGGAGGCGAGGTTTGAAATGTGGCTTTCCCAGGAAAGGTCATGGCAGATAGTGAGACCCAGAAGCTTGAAAGAAAGGACTTCTTCCAGAGGATTGTTGAGAAAGTGGATGGGGGGGGGGGTTTCTAAATGGTCCTTTCGAAGAGACATAGTGAGAGTGTGAGATTTGTCCAGATTTAAAGGCATGTTCCACGTGTTGGACCAGTTTGTGATTTTATCCAGATCAGCAGTGAGCGAAGAAGCTGCTGCTTGCCGGTCTGAGGGATGACCGATGGTACGGCAGAGGGGGAGTCATCAACAAAGAGATATAGAGGATTTTCCAGAGAGTCAGAGAGATCATTGATGAAAACCAGAAAAAGAACAGGGCCCAGAACGCTACCTTGAGGAACTCCAGACTGGACAGGAAGGGGGGATGAAAGAACTCCATTTAGGGCCACACGTTGACTGCGACAGGAGAGGAAGTCTGCGAGCCATGAGTGGAGATGGCCTTGGATACCATAGGAAGAGCTTTATGAGCAGGGCAGGGTGCCAGACTGTATCAAAGGCTCACGATATGTCTCGAGATATGGCTCTGATTTCATGTCTGGCATTGAGGGCTTCCATCCATTGTTGGGAGAGCAGAAGCAGCATATCCAAGGTAGAGTGACCTGGTCTGAAACCAAATTGATGATCAGAAATCAAGCCATTGGAGAAGAGGAAGGATTTGATGTCTGAAGCGATGATGGATTCCATAACCTTGCTGATGATTGGGAGAAGGCTGATTGGTCTGTAGTTGCAGGGATCTGTTTTTGCACCTTTTTGTGCAGGGCAGTGATGTTTGCTGATTTCCAAGCAGATGGCAGATGGCCTTGAGCAAATGAGAGGTGAATATAACCGAGAGACGGTGAGCAAGAGCAGAAGAGCAGGCTTTGAGGACACGTGGACTGATGCCGTCTGGACCAGTTGCAGAATCTGAGTTAAGGTTTGACAGCAAGCTCTCCACCTTGTCAGGAGAAAAGGACACAGAGTCCAGGGACAGTTGGGTGCGACGAGGTAAGGTGGGTAGAGAAAGTGATGGGTTTTGGACACAATATTTAGCTGCAAACACCGAGTTTAGGCATTCAGCTTTTTCACGTGCGCTATCAGCAGTGCTGCCATTTGAGGTAAGGGAGGGGATGGAGGGGGAACATACACCAGAAACAGATTTGATTAGATGCCATCAGGATTTTGAGGAGGGAGAGAGGTTTGAGAGTTCAGACTTGAGATGAGAAAGATGTTGTTTTCTGGCTCTCCTGAAGGTAGATACACACTTGTTCCGAGCTTTATGGAGGGAACTGAGATTGCCCTCAGTTGGGTTTGCTTTCCATGAGGCAAAGGCAAGTTGTTTCAGGCCAACTGCCTCACCACAAGCTTCAGTGAACCAAGGGCGGGAGGAATGGTAGGACAACTGAAGACGAGAGAGGATAAATCTGTGCATGAGGGAGAGCAAGTTTCTTTGAAAGAATTCCCAGGATGAGTTGATATAGGAGACCAGTCTATAAATTTGAGGGCTGCTTGGAGACCCTGCCAGTCGGCTTGAGTGAAATGCCAGACTCGACGGCGGTGAGGTGGTTCTCTGATAATAGCCAGAGAGATCTCCACTTTGACAAGGACGTGGTCAGAAGAACCGATTGGATCGGAGGAAGAGCTGCAGATATTGTCAGGGAAATTTGTCAAAATCAGATCCAGAAGAGATGGAGTACCATTGGTTGAGATCCGGGTTGGGAAGTTGACCGATTGAGTCATTCCCAATGAGTGACAGAAAGCTTTTGCTGAGGTGCCATGACAGGTGAGACAGGTACCCACACCTAGCCAACTGGCATGATGACAATTGAAGTTGCCACATATGAGGAAGAGAGAGTTTGGATGAGACGATAGAAGTTGGTCCATGTTTTCAGAGAGTGAGGTGTAGATGGAGTCATCACTGTTAGGTGGATGGCACCGTACACATATAAACATGAGGTTGGAGTTGAGGGGAAGTCTCAGCCAGAGGTATTCCTGGGGGTGTGGGGGGAGTGATGGCAGTGCATGGAGAGTGAGGAATAGAGTCTTTGATGAAGAGAGCAACTCCCCCACCAGGGCGAGGCTCAGGTCTGTCAAACCGGAGGAGGGAGTAACCAGGGAGAGATACTTGGGAGTCAGACACGTCTTGGGGGAGGAAAGTTTCTGTTCGGCAGATTATGTCTGGTTTGTCAGTGGCAACCTGTATGGAAAGATCTCAAAGGTTTGAGCGAAGGCCCCGGCTATTTGAAGTGCATACTTTTAATGAAGAGGTAGGGGAGGAGGCTTTGGGTGCAGGGGGTGGGGGGGAGGGTAGGACAAGGGACGAGGGACAAGGTAAGGAGTGTTGTTGAAAGAGTGTGGGGGATTTCAGAATAGCTCGGGGAGGGGGCCGAATGAGGAGGAGAAAAGGCTTTGTGGTGCTGGGGGAGAGGGTGACAAGAGAGGGGGAAGAAGGCAGTTGAGGATTTGAGGAGGTGGAGTGAAGCGATGGAGGTGAGAGGGCAGTGGAAGGAGGCAGCTTTGTGGATGGGAGGGGGGGACAACTTTGGGAAGAATGAGTGAGGGGGATGAATGGTGGGAGAAAGGTGAGGGGGAGTTTTTGAGAGAGGTGAGAGGGAGGCTTGGAGGGAGAAGAGTGGGATGTTTGCTTTGAGAGTGAGGGGTGAGAGGGGTGAGTTGGCACTGAAGTTGGGAAAAAGGTATGGTTGATGGAAAGCGAACATTCATTGCAAACTGGGGTTTTAAAAAGTTTTAGGTCAGTTTTGCAATTTTAAACACATTTCTAGAGGGATGCAATAAAGGCAAATTCAGAGAATGGAGAGAAGAAATGCTGTAACAGTTGGATTTTTTTTTAGGCAAGGTATGAAAGAAAGGTCGAATTGAGAGCAGTCTGTTTAAATAGCAGAAGAGTAATGCATTCTGATACAGTAAAGAGTACCACACGTGTGAAAGAGGAAGATGAAGCATTATAAGAGATCCTTTTTGTTATTATTATTAATGTTTGGGAGAGTTTTCAACAGATTAGGTCATGGAAGTGTTGTCGAAAAAAATCGAGGAAGAAGAAGAGGAGATGAAGAAGAAGAAGAAGAAGAAGAAGAAGAAGAATTGGAGAAAGGTGGCGTTTTTTTTTTTTTTTAGATAAGAAACAGAGTGATTCGTTGGGATGGGGGACGTTAAGAAAGTGGGAAAGATAGAAATTGAAGATAATTGGGAGAAAAAACACATAAACACGATCATACACCGAGGGGAACAAAGGGTAGGCCTCAAGCCTCAAGGATAGGCCTCAAGCACCCAGAAAGACAAGTTCGACGAAATCTCACAAAATAGCACGATTTTTGAAACAAAACCAAACGAGGAACACACAGTAATATGGAGGTGAGAAAATTAATAGTTAAAACGGGACAGATAACGACCGGAAACTTAACTTTGAAATCGTCAGCAGGGAGCCCCCAAGGAGACGTGCCAATGCTCCAAACCCAGAACCGGAAGTTTTCTTTGCCTGCATGTGCAGCTTTTCAAATGCTGTGTGGGAAGTGGCCACCATAAATGGGAGACAGACACCACAGTTCGCAATATAAGATTGTAATCATCGCACACACATACAATGGCTGAGTCTTCTTTGCACAGCACGGCTCATTCTATTTTGGACCAAGTTACGAGTTCCTGGGAACTACACACCTAGTATCTGTGACTGTGGCGGTCTGGAACCGCACTAGCGGCAAATGCGTTCTGATGCATGTATGTATGTATGTATGTATGTATGTATGTATGTATGTATGCATATATTTATATCTCCTTCCCTCTATTCATTTTGCAGCGATGAACTTCTTCACAC
>NC_140962.1:107575434-107622934 GCF_056783735.1 Eptatretus burgeri
TTCTTTCTTGCTCTTCAAGAGTTTCAGCTGTGCTGGATGCAGCTTTTGTTGCAGTGTTTTCCTCTCATCTTCGTTCTTGCTCTTGAGGAGTTTCAGCAGCTCTGGATGCAGCCATTGCTGCTGCGTTTGCTACTCACCTTGCTTCTTCCTGTTGAGGAGTTTCAGCAGCTCTGGATGCAGCTTTCTCGAGTCTTTTTTTTCTCAAGTTCACTTCTTGTACATTTCCTTCTTTTCGTAGGAGCCATCTTCTGCAAAATATAGGAGAGAGGTGGGAGAATGCAGCGGGGATGGGAAAGCAAGGAAGGGGGGAGGAGAGCAACGCCTCACCACACTTTGCAATACATCCCGGGAGGGAGAGAGTGAGGAGGGAGAAAGACAGAGAGATCATATACATGTATATATATATTTTTTTTTTACACCACATGGCCAAAGTATGTGGAGACACCCCTTATAATTAGTGGATTGGGCTATTTCAGCCACACCCATTTCTAACAGGTGTATAAAATCAAGTACACAGCCATGCAATCTCCAGAGATAAACATTGGCAGTCGAATGGGACGTAGTGAAGAGCTCAGTAACTTTCAATGTGGCACTGTCATAGGATTCCACCTTTCCAACAAGTCAGTTCATCAAATTTCTGCCCTGCTCGAGCTGCTCCGGTCAACTGTAAGTGCTGTTATTGTGAAGTGGAAATGTCTTGGAGCAACAACAGCTCAGCTGCGAAGTGGTAGGCCATACCAGCTCACAGGACTGGACCACCGAGTGCTAAAGTATGTAGCGTGGAAAAATCGTCTGTCAGTTGCAACACTCACTACCTAGTTACAAACTGGCTCTGGAAGCAATGTCAGCTCAAGTACTGTTCATCGAGAGCTTTATGAAATGGGTTTCCATGGCCGAGCAGCTGCACACAAGCCTAAGATCACCATGTGAAACTCCAAGCTTCGGCTGGAGTGGGGTAAAGCTCACCGCCATTGGACTCTGGAGCAGTGGAAACGAGTTCTCTGTCGTGATGAATCACGCTTCACCATCTGGCAGTCTGACGGACGAATCTGAGATTGGCAGATGCCAGGAGAACGATACCTGCCCGAATGCATAGTGCCAACTGTAAAGTTTGGTGGAGGAGGAATAATGGTCTGGGTCTGTTTTTAATTGTTTGGGCTCGGCCCCTTAGTTGCAGTGAAGGGAAATCTTCACGCTACAACTTACAATGACATTCTAGATGATTCTGTGCTTCCAACTTTGTGGCAACAGCTTCATCTCTGACTATTGAATACATTACAGATACACCCGACCTGGGGTTTTAAACAGTTATTTTCTCAATATTCATACCTTATAAACACACAAGCTACCACCTATCAGGAGGATGGGCAGGGTGGGAGTCCGGAGGGAGGGGGGGTGGGGTGAGAGGAGACAAGGGAAGGGCTGGGATGAGGGAGGGTAACAGTTGGAGTGGGAGTATGGAGGGGTGAGAGGTGGGGTGTGAGAAGGTGGGGTGGGGGTCTGTAGGGAGAGGGTGTGGGGTTGGAGGAGGGAGGGGAAGGGGAGGGGTGGGAGGAGTTGGGGGCTGGGGTTAGGGAGGGAAAGGGTGGGGTGGAAGTTGGAGGGATGGGGGGATGGGCTGTAAGGAGGAGGGAGGGGAAGGGCTAGGATGGGAGTCTGGAGGGAGTGGAGTTGGGTGGGAGTCTGGAAGGAGGGGGGATGGGATGAGGGAGGGAAGGACTGGGAGCAGGAGGGGAAGGGGTGTGGCGGGATGGGAGGTGTCAGAAGAATGGCTGGGAGGAGGAAGGGGAAGTGGTAGGAGGAGGGACCCGGCAACGTCGGGTAGCTTTTCTCGTGATGTAATAAATATAAAGAATTATAATATGAATAACATCCCACTTTTGTTCATGTAATTTTCATATTAGTTAGTGCCTTGACCGTTTTATTTATTTGGTCAGGTGATCGGAGTGGAAACCCGAAAGGAGAACACCACTTTTTAATTAGAAATTATTTTCCAAAGAATCCTTTCTGAAGAGTTAACTCTTAAAGGGAGGATTGTACATTATACACTTGATAAAATATGGTATTTGATTAATTTTTTTTTTTAGTAGTAGTAATGTGTTGGTTTCCCATACACAATGTCCATACTTTTCTGGTTGTTTCAGACAATACTTCTGGCATGATGACCGAGGAAAGAAGATTAAGTGTTCTGGCCCACAGTACGTCGACTATGTTCTGTCTTACATCCAGACGGCCATCACAGATGAACGGTTATTGCCTACCAAGTATGGTAAGCAATATTATAATAGTTACTGTTTATAAGTTAAGTCACAATTATTCTTCACCAATAATCTATTGATTATAAGAGAATCAATATTAGCATATTATTTTTTCAATAAATTTCCTCCAATGCAAAATTTACCTTTTTTACATCATGACAATGTACCTCCTCCTCCTCCTCCTCCCCCTCCTCCTCCTCCTCCTCCTCCTCCTCCTCCTCCTCCTTCTATTTACCTGACTATTGCTCATCACACCGGTTTGGCTGGTGGTTTGTTAAACTACCCCTGGGGATATATTCCCACCCATTCCTCTTCCCTATGTCTTCTTTATTATCTATGTACACTGTAAAAAGGTATTGTAAATTTTATTGGGAAATTAGGTTGCCAGTATCTTTTCATTGACTGTGCAGTATAATTCAAACGGGGTGCATGTTTGGCCAGCACACAAAGCATAAACAGACACATTTCAATACCAAACATGGAGTGCAAAATTAGACCTCCACATTCAATGGTGGATATGGGCGGAGAGGAGGGGGATGCAAGAGGCTTTAACCCCCCCTCCCCACTCTCACCCAATTTTCTACAATGCAATTTATTTTTTTTTACAATGCTTTTCCTGTGTTGAATATTTTGATTTGACTATTGTGCCTTCTTTCAATCCAAATACTGCTCATTCCTTTAAAAATATTCAAAGGCTCAAGCTCAAAAGAAAACTGCTTGAGATGTGCCACAGCAAGTTGGAAAAAAAAAATATCATGGGAATTAGGGGAGTATCTACGGAGAGTATCTGTGCACCACCCTCCTCCCCCCCACCCCCAGGACTCTACCAAACCAGCTTCCTTTTACGGTTCTATTACACATTGGAGATGTTAACAAATTTTTTTTACCAGCACTCTGCCGATATTCAAGATGGCATACAAAATGGGTAAAATCAAAGAATACGGTATATAACATCTCAAAAATGTGGCAAATTGGAAAAATAATCATTGGAATTTGGTTCCTGATCATTAGTTACTAGTTTCTGATAATTGGCTGTATACTGCAACTGTGCCTTGAAGGGAAAGGGAAAGAAAATCCCCCTGAAGAAGCTTGAAAAGAAGCCTCAATACCAAGACTGTTTCGCTAAGTTGGGGGATACCTGGGAAGTTGAGCAGAGTCTGTTTGAAGACCGAGAGGAGTTTGTGTGCTTCTTGTACGGGTTCCCTAGGCAGAGAGATGTCGATAAAGTTAGTGCTGTCATGTTGAAGAAAATGGTTGTAGAGGGGGAAGTGATTAAGTCATCGAGTAAAGTGGACTTATCTAAGCTACCACCCTGCAAGCATTCGCTTAGTCCTCACATCAGACGGGCAAACTACAGGGTAGCACAATGGAAACGAGCACACACACCCATGGTAGATATCCCACCTGCTACAAATCACGGATGGGTACGTTCCGATGGATACATTGAACCTGTATGGTCTGAGGGACCTATTTTGCCATGCTGCTTTCAAGATATATTAGCTGATGTCACCGAGGATGACGCATCTGACGATAAACTTGGAGATAATGACACATCTGATGATGAACTTGGAGATGCTGATGAATGCGACTACTCTAGCCTAGACTCCGATTCTGACAAAGACTGATTCTGACACTCCTGCAGGAGTCAAACCGGATGTATGAACTGCAGTTACAGGAGATAATTTGGAGATAGTCCTCTGTGGAATGCAATAACAAAATGGCATTGTATGAATTATCACAAGTGTTTCGTTGTATAATGAAAGTTTGCTAGCATAGTTTGATAAGCGGTGGGCAATCGTGATATAAAATGTCCATTTTAGTTGCATTTTTTCTGTTACCAGATATTCCTAGCTGGAATGCCATGCCGAAGTACTGGCAATTGTATGAATCATCACAAGTGTTCCTTGTATAATGAACGTTTGCTCGCATAGTTTGATAAGCGGTGGACAATTGCGATTATAAAATGTCCATTTTAGTAGCATTTTTGCTGTTACCAGATATTCCTAGCTGGAATTTCATGCCGAAGTACTGGCAATTGTATGAATCATCACAAGTGTTCCTTGTATAATGAAAGTTTGCTAGCATAGTTTGATAAGCAGTGGACAATCGCAATATAAAATGTCCATTTTAGTACCATTATTCTTTCATCAGATATTCCAAGGTGGAATACTATGACTTAGTACTCAACTTAAAAAAATAGCAACTGAATTACAATAACCAGATATTAGATACTAATGATAAGAAACAGTTGATTTGAATGATTAATTTGCAATTTTGTCACAGTTTTTGGCTGTTATATATAATTTTCTATGATTTTGCATATTTTGGTGGCCATTTTGGACGCCATCTTGGATTGTAAAAAATGGCACCAAAATGCAATCATCGGAAATTAGTTACTAATGACCAGGAACCAAATCCCAATGATTATTTTTCCAATTTTTCACATTTTTGAGATGTTGTATACCATAGTCTATGATTTTACCCATTTTGGCAGCCATTTTGGACGCCATATTGAATATCGCCAGAGTGCTGGGAATTTTTTTTTGTTAACATCTCAAATGTGTAATAGGACCATAAAAGGAAGCTAAGAAAGTTGGTTTGGTAGAGTCCTGGGGGGGGGGGGTGCACGGATATCCTCCGTAGATACTTGACTAAATGGATCCAATAATATAATATGAACTGGGGAGTTCATAGAAAATCTTACCCCATGCGGTCTTGAAAAAATTGACATGGGAATAGTCTTTTAAACTCATTCTTTGCATTTCCGAGCACGATCTGTATTTCCTACGAGCCGCAATTTTGGCTGAATCTCAATATTCCCCAATGCTGAGAGCAACTGGCACATTCGATTGGTTGAGGTGACTTAAAATTACGTAATATTTTGTCCACGTACTGCTAAAATGAAAGGTTTTTGGAAGAGGCAGGAATGTGATTTGTGTTCTTCAGAGTTCAAGTATATAATTCAATTGAAATAAAATAAAGATTCTAAGGCAGGGGTGGGGAACCTCCGGCCTCTGGGCCGTATACGGCTCGCGAGACCGTTTGATCCGGCCCGCGAGGCAATTCATAATATGGAATAGGCAAAGCCTAGAAGCGAACGTAGAATTCTTCTTACATTCGCTTCTTAAATATATCAAATTAAAGTCTTTTTGCAATGAAAAAAATAAATATTACCTTAACATTACCTTCACAACAACAACTACACCGCCTTGAACAGGATCTCATCTGCAAAAATAAATATTACCTCAACATTACCTTCACAACAACTACACCACCGAGAACAGGATCTCATCTGAAAAAAAAATTTCCTCAACATTACCTTCACAACGACAACTACACCGCCTAGAACAGGATCTCATCTAAAAAAAAATATTACCTCAACATTACCTTCACAACGACCACAACACTGCCGAGAACAGGATCTCATCTAAAAAAAATATTACCTCAACATTACCTTCACAACAACAACTACACTGCCTAGAACAGGATCTCATCTAAAAAAAAAAATATGACCTCAACATTACCTTCACAACAACGACACCACCGAGAACAGGATCTCATCTGAAAAAAAAAATTTCCTCAACATTACCTTCACAACGACAACTACACCGCCTAGAACAGGATCTCATCTGAAAAAATAAATATTACCTTCACAACAACAACTACACCACCGAGAAAAGGATCTCATCTGAAAAAATAAATATTACCTCAACATTACCTTCACAACAACAACTACACCACCGAGAACAGGATCTCATCTGAAAAAATAAATATTACCTCAACATTACCTTCACAACAACAACTACACCACCGAGAACAGGATCTCATCTAAAAAAAAAAATCCTCAACATTACCTTCACAACGACAACTACACCGCATAGAACAGGATCTCATCTGCAAAAATAAATATTACCTCAACATTACCTTCACAACAACAACTACATCGCTTAGAACAGGATGTCATCTGAAAAAATAATATTACCTCAACATTACCTTCACAACAACAACTGCACCGCCTAGAACAGGATCTCATCTGAAAAAAAAATATATTACCTCAACATTACCTTCACAACAACAACTACACTGCCTAGAACAGGATCTCATCTGAAAAAAATAAATATTACCTCAACATTACTTTCACAACGACAACTACACCGCCTAGAACAGGATCTCATCTGAAAAAATAAATATGACCTCAACATTACCTTCACAACAACAACTACACCACCGAGAACAGGATGTCATCTGAAAAAATAAATATGACCTCAACATTATCTTCAAAACAACTACACCGCCTAGAACAGGATCTCATCTGAAAAAATAAATATTACCTCAACATTACCTTCACAACAACAACTACACCACCTAGAACAGGATCTCATCTGAAAAAAAAATATTACCTCAACATTACCTTCACAATGACAACTACACCGCCTAGAACAGGATCTCATCTGAAAAAAAAAATATTTCCTCAACATTACCTTCACAACAACAACTACACCACCGAGAACAGGATCTCATCTGAAAAAAAAATCCTCAACATTACCTTCACAACAACAACTACACCGCCTTGAACAAGATCTCATCTGCAAAAATAAATATTACCTCAACATTACCTTCACAACAACAACTACATCGCCTAGAACAGGATGTCATCTGAAAAAATAATATTACCTCAACATTACCTTCACAACAACAACTGCACCGCCTAGAACAGGATCTCATCTGAAAAAAAAATAAATATTACCTCAACATTACCTTCACAACAACAACTACACCGCCTAGAACAGGATCTCATCTGAAAAAAATAAATATTACCTCAACATTACTTTCACAACGACAACTACACCGCCGAGAACAGGATCTCATCTGAAAAAATAAATATGACCTCAACATTACCTTCACAACAACAACTACACCACCGAGAACAGGATGTCATCTGAAAAAATAAATATGACCTCAACATTATCTTCAAAACAACTACACCGCCTAGAACAGGATCTCATCTGAAAAAATAAATATTACCTCAACATTACCTTCACAACAACAACTACACCGCCTAGAACAGGATCTCATCTGAAAAAAATAAATATTACCTCAACATTACCTTCACAATGACAACTACACCGCCTCGAACAGGATCTCATCTGAAAAAATAAATACTAGAAGCAAACGTGGAATTCTTCTTACATTCGCTTCTGACTTTACCTATAACTTGATCACAACTGTATACGCAATTTCCGGTTACTTCGGCCTGGATTCGGGATCAGCGATCAAATAACGTAAATCACGATTAAAAATTATTTTTTATGATGCTGGAGATACGGTATCTTTACTAAAATCAGTGGAGGAAATATACACCATGTCTGATATTATTTGGCTCTTTCATGCCTCCGATGATGCCTTTATCTCCCGGCATGCATCATTCCCCATGACAAAATCTAGAAGCAAAAAAAAACGGAAGCAAAAGGGTCATAGCCAACCACACAGATTCCAAATTGCCATGGTATTGTGTTGTTATTGTTGTTTTTTCCTATTCTCTCATGTGTACGCGTTAAGTAATATTCACAAGATAGAAATAAAACCCAATCGTGTTTATACACCGCACAGCGTTTAAAAACAACCGGAAGCAAAAGGGTCATAGCCAACGACACGGATTCCAAATCGTCAGGGGTATTGCGTTGTTGTTGTTGTTGTTGTTGTTGTTTCCTATTCTCTCATGTGCATGCGTTAAGTATGAAGCTCACTTCGTTCGCTAAACATAAACAAAAGCAACCTCAGAAATACAACACAAAAAAAAACTCCAGACAGCGATTATTTTTTCCTAAAAAAAAAGTAGATTAAATGGACAGCTAAAAACGGACAGCTGTCATCTGTCTGTTTCACGTTCAGGGTCAGTGAATGCAGCACGTGCGTAACGTAATGTGTGATCGCGTAATCTCATATCATCATTTCATTCAGTATATGCAAACATGGCGACTAACAAGAAAAGAAAGGTAGATGCGGAATGTCACACTTTCCAAGAGAAATGGGCAAACGATTATTTCTTAGTGGAAGTAAAAGGCAAGCCAGTATGCCTAGTTTGTCGGGAAGCGCTCTCGGTGATGAAAAACTCCAACCTCGAGCGTCATTACAGCTCGAAACATGCTAAACTGGACGAGTTGAAAGGACAAATGCGCTTGGATAAAGTTAACGCTCTTCGGCGGAGTTTTGGTGCTCAACAAGCAGTCTTCATAAGACTACAATCTGACCGAGACAACAATATGCATGCTAGTTTTGTGGTGAGTGAGCTAATCGCTAAGAAGCTGATGCTACATTCAGAAGGAGAATTTGTGAAGGAGTGCCTTGTTGCCGCTGCCGAGCTGCTCGCACCGGACAAAGTAAAATTGTTCCAAAGTGTCAGTTTGTCTCGAAAAACTGTCTCAGATCGGATTACTGAAATGCCACAAGATATTGAGGAAACACTGAAGGACACCGCAAGAGATTTCCAGTTTTTCTCTCTGGCATGCGATGAGACAACGGACATAACAAACACCGCCCAACTAGCCATTTTGTGCGGGGGATTACAGCTGAGTCTTATACGAGCGAGGAGTTGCTGTCTTTGCAAGCCATGCATGGCACCACCAAAGGTGAGGATTTGTTTGAGCAAGTTGTTTTGGCTATGAACAAATTCGAACTGCAGTTTGACAAGTTAAGTGGCCTGGCCACGGATGGAGCCCCAGCCATGGTTGGCACGCAAAAGGGATTGACTGCATTGGTCAAAAAATAAATGAGTCGTCTCAGTCTCGATCCAAGTGAGTTAGTTGTATGCCACTGTATCATACACCAAGAGAATCTGTGTGCACAGTCCCTGAAGCTCAAATATGTGGTGACAACTGTCGTTTCCACCATAAACGTCATCAAAAACAGAGGGGTGAACAGCCGCCAGTTCAAGGAGCTACTGAGTGAACTTGAGTCAGAGTACGGAGATCTGGTTTACCACTGTGAGGTGCGGTGGCTGAGTCGCAGAAATATGCTCACACGGTTTTACTCACTGAGAGAAGAAGTGAAACAGTTCATGGAGATGAAGGGGAAACCTGTCATGGAACTGAGTGATAGCAAGTGGCTGTGTGATTTGGGCTTCATGGTGGACATTACCAAGTACCTGTCAGAGCTGAACGTCAAGCTCCAAGGACCCAACCAGCTTCTCAGCTCTCTGCAATCAAATGTGAAATCATTTGAAGCTAAACTCAAGCTGTGGCAAGTGCAACTGGAAAGGGGAAACACTGTCCACTTTCCCACTCTGCAAGAACAAAAGCCTGCTGTGACATCTGAATATGCTCCTGAGTGTGCAAAACTCCTCCAGGCATTTGGAGAGAGGTTCCAGGACGTGAAAAGTAAACAAAGGGAACTGAACATATTTGCCACGCCGTTTAATGTGGAACCAACTGATGTGCCTGACAACCTACAACACGAAATCATTGAGCTGCAAAGCAATGACGAGCTCAAAGCTAGGTACAACAACCTACCTTTGCTCGAGTTCTACAAACTGAATGTACGTGCTGAGGATTTTCCCAATCTGAGGAGACATGCACTGAAGTTTGCATCACTGTTTGGGACGGCCTTCAGCTGTGAGCAGTTCTTTTCAAAACTGACTCTTGCAAAGACTCGGTTCCGCTCAAGACTGACTGACCAAAACCTGCAAAACCAGCTGCGAGTAGCATCATCATCACTACCACCTGACACCAAACGCCTCGCCAAAGAGAAACAGTTCCAGCCATCGCATTAGGTGAGTCCGATATATGTGTTCAATAATTTTGCATGGCCCTCGAAGGATGTTCTAAAAATCGAAATGGCCCTTGACAGGAAAAGGTTCCTCACCCCTGTTCTAAGGGTTTTAGAAAAAAAAAATTTTTTCGGAGGTTTACTGCCATTGATGCACCATATTTTTACACCACCTTATTTGACATGTTAAATTAATTATTCGTGCCTGTTGTTTGTGTCCTTGATGAAGTAGCTAAAACAGTAAGTTTGCTATTTGGAATAATTTTCAATATTGTTTGATGGCCACACAGGCAGACAGAGTAAATTTTTTTTTTAATCTCACTCCTTTCTTGTGTTCGGAACGAGATTCTGTACAATTTCCCAAATTTAGAGCCAAAATACTGCAAAACTGCAGGTTTGTGTTCCGATTTGTGTTCTCCAGTGTTCACAATGTAACATTCAATTGAAATCAACTTGTTCCTTGATCATAGACTGATGTCTGTAGACAGACATCAGACAAAGTGAACCACTTGCTTCACCCTGCTTTTTGTTTAGCGTGCGGGGTCATAATAGTAATAACTAGAAGGGTACTCGGTAGCGCGCATACCTCCACCACGTAATGCCTGATCCACAAGAACATATGGGGAACCATTACATTTTTGAAATATCATGTCATATATCGTTTTTAGTCCGATCTCTCAATGGTGAAGAAGCACTTAAAAAAATTAAACAATTTTCATATCCGGATCTGGATTCGGATCTTCACTAAAATCGAATCAATTCATCCTTGTCAGACACACAATGTGTCCACCAAGTTTCGTCCGAGTCCATCACCAACTCTTTGAGATATCGTGCTATATATGAGTTTAGCCCTATCTCTCAATGATGAAGAATCACTAAAAAATTTATCGGATCCGGATCCAGTTTCGGATCTTCACCAAAATTGAATCAATTTGTCCTTGTCACACACCCAACCTGCCCCCACCAAATTTCATCCAGACCCATCCACAACTTTTTGAGATATCCTGCACATAAACAAACAGACAAGCCGGTAGGCAGACATGGGTAGTCGACTACCCAATAGAACTTGACACGATGGGCCCGTTCGATGGGGAATGACCTGAGGATTAAGCACAAGAAAATTCATGATTCTAGCTTCAAGGGTTAATGCTGCAGATTGTTTTTTTGTTAAAATACCCCCACATTTAGAGGTTTTTCGGCCGTTGCTAGGCAACGGAGAGGTCCATAGCAACGGTTCTTTCTCACACATAACTAGGACATACCATGAACCTACCACACCAGTTTCATGTATATCTGGCTCATAGTCTCTGAGATATAACGAACTTCGTTTTTTTATTTTTTTTCGACCAGGGTTCATTCAAAGTCTATCTTCTCCGACAGTTTTCATAGGATCCGGCTGGAAATTTTTGACAATATGGCTGAATGTACTGCCCACAGTCGCTCGTGACCCGATTTTTAATTTTCGTAAAAATAAATTTTTTTATGATTTTTCAAAAATTTCAAAGTCCCGTTGCGAGGCAACCAAAGGGGCATTAGCAGCCAGTACCTACGTGGCACAACAAGGTCATAAACTGGTCCTACCACCCAAATTTCATCAAAATCGAACAACTGCAAGGGGGTCAAAAACCCCCGACAAACACACACAGGGACAGACCAACACCATGACCAACAAATAAGGGTAGATCAATCGATCAATAGATGAAAAAAAAAATTATCAAAAAAAAAAAATCGAATTTTTTTTTTTGACTCGATCGACTACCCAACAGACAGGGATGAAACCATAACCACCTTCCACCTTCGGTGGCAGAGGAAATAATATGTAATAATAGTAATCCTTAAAAAGGAACTTTGACACAGGAGGAGGTCAATTACCATCTGCTTGGAAGACAGCCAACATTATTTCTCATACAAAAGAAAGGTATAAAAAAATGGATCCCCTCAAATGCAATCCAGCAAGCCGACTCCAAAACCTAAGCAAGGTCATGGAATCAATAATTGCAGCTGACATTGTCTTTCCAATTCTCAAACAGTCTAATACTCTAATGTCTGATCATTTTGGATTCCTTCCTGGTTGCTAAATTTTGGATATGTTTCTGATTTTCGCTTAACATTGGATGGGGGCCCTGGTTCTTAATCCTGATGTCTGGTTTGTCTCTTTGGACATATCTAAGCTATTCGATACAATCTGGGACTCCACTCTGCTTGACAAGCTCTCTGGCTGTGTCATCTAAGGCCACTTCCATTCCTGGCTAACAGACTTCCTTGAATCATGCAGTTAGCACATAACCCTGAATGGAATCCTGTCATCTCATCTCCCAGTAGAGGTTGGAGTTTCCCATGGCAGCATCGTGTGCCTAGTCTTGTTCTTAATATACTTATATGACATCTCAATCTTGTTCCTTACATATGGAATGAAATGCCCTAGATAACCATTTTTGACTATTTGTAGATAATTCCACTTTATGTGGGAATGTACCCCCATCCCAATGACAGATTGGCAGCAGCTGACTCCCTCTCTGTTGATATGGAACTTATCAGATGCTGGTCTGACAAATGGAATATAGTACATAATTCAATCTAGGCAAATATCGTACTCTCATCCTGTCTCTCCAGGACCGTCTCATAAACCCGCCTAAATAATTCCACAATCAACCACGAGAAGAGATTCAGTCTCTTGAGCTTGTTTGCCTCACCCTCAGTCATAACCTCTTCTTGGAAGTCCATGTATTCAAGCAGGCCTCCAAGGACAGCCGCGGACTGGGCATCCTCCATCGCATCATATCATTCCTTGGTAAATGTATACTTCTCACGACCTACAAGGCCTTTATCGATAGCTTTATCCATAGCTCAATGGCATACTGCTTTCCCCCAGCTGGTGCCCTCCTTTCTCACCTCTTGCCTGAATGCTGTGAAATACAAAGCTCTCAACATCTCCCACAAATGTTTCTATGCACCAAGCCTGCTGCTCTCCCATCATAAACAGATTGGTGACTTCTGTTTTATTTTTTGCTACCTTTATTCTGATATTGCACCCTCTGTTCTTCTAACCCTCCACAGTTGTTCAAGGATGCATGCATTCTCCCATTGAATCCCTCCTTGTTAAACTTCCAAAATCCAGACTTGCTGCTCATCTCCACTCCATTGTTCTTATTTTCTCCCATTTGTGGAAGTAGGTTCAATGTCACTTTTCCTTCCATTGCTTCAATATAGGAGTGTACCACCATATCATGTCATCCTCCATCCCCACACATTATCCTTTTACTACCTTTTACCCCCAGACATTTACAGTGGACATTGCTATTTCCAAAGTCATGTTTCAGCCCATGCTTGAACATCCTTGTTTGCGGAATAATGGGCCTCACCCTGCCGCCTTTAGGAAACCCCATTTAAATGTACACACCCATTTTGAAGTTAACAGCCGTATTTATTTATTTCCTTTATCAGGCGCATCCTCGGTCACCACTGACAATGGGGTATTAAGGCACATCCTTGGTAACCTCGCTGGGGTCTGAAGCCACCATGTTTTTTGGCCTGCTCAACCAAGCCTTGACTTGGTAATGGCTGCAACAATTTCTTAACGATAGTTTTTTTTCTTCACTTTCCTCACTCATACACAACATGGCTAAAAGTATGTGGACACCGGCTCATCCAGCATCTTATTCCAAAATCATGGGCATTAATGTGGAGTTGTTCCCCCTTTGCTGCTATAACAGCCTCCACTCTTTTGGGAAGGCTTTCCACTAGTTGTTGGAACATTGCTGCTGGGATTTACTTCCATTCAGCCACAAGAGCATTCGTGAGGTTTTGCACTGATGTTGGGCGATTAAGTCTGGCTCGCAGTCGGCGTTCCAATTCATCCCAAAGGTGTTCGATGGGATTGAGGTCAGGGCTCTGTGCAAGCCAGTGAAGTTCTTCCACCCTGATCTCGACAAACCATTTCTGTATGGACCTCGCTTTGTGCATGGCAGCATTGTCATGCTGAAACAGGAAAGGGCCTTCCCCAAACTGTTACCACAAAGTTGGAAGCATATAATCATTTAGAATGTCATTGTGTGCTGTAACGTTAAGATTTCCCTTCACTCGAACTAAGGGGCCGAGCCCGAACCATGTAAAACAGCCCCAGACTATTATTCCTGCTCCACCAAACTACAGTTGGCACTATGCATTTGGGCAGGTATCGTTCTCCTGGCATCCGCTAATCTCAGATTCGTCCGTCGGACTGCCGGGTGGTGAAGCATGATTCATCATGACAGAGAACGCATTTCCACTGCTCCAGAGTCCAATGGCGGTGAGCTTCACACCACTCCAGCCGAAGCTTGGCGTTGCACATGGTGGTCTTAGGCTTGCGTGTGACTGCTCAGCCATGGAAACCCATTTCATGAAGCTCTCGAACAGTGCTTGTGCTCATGTTGCTTCCAGAGTCAGTTTGGAACTCGGTCGTGAGTGTTGCAATCGATGACAGACGATTTTTCCACGCACTTCAGCATTTGTCGGTCCCGTTATCTGAGCTTGTGTGGCCTACCACTTCGTGGCTGAGCTGTTGTTGTTCCTAGATGTTTCCATTTCACAATAGCAGCACTTACAGTTGACCGGGGCAGCTCTAATGGGGCAGAAATTTGACAAACTGACTTGTTGGTAAGGTGGGATGCTGTGATGATGTTGTCACGTTGAAAGTCACTGAGCTCTTCAGTATGGCCCATTCTACTGCCAATTATCTATGGAGATTGCATTGGCTGTGTGCTTGATTTTATACACCTGTCAGCAATGGTTTCAGCTGAAATAGCCAAACACACTAATTAGAAGTGGTGTCTGCATACTTTTGGCCCTGTAGTGTATTTTTGAACGCCTGTTCATCATAGCTACAAATCGCTGGGTACATTACAATGCTTCTAAAAGGCCGGAGAGCTCAGCGCTCATTGCTTTATTTCATTTCCACAGATGCAATCACCGTGAGAATCTCTTAAAACAAAGCAGAATTACAAAATTTAAGCTCTAAAGTCGAACTTACAAGCAGTTCCGACTCGTAAAAAGTGTTCATTTGTCCAATTCAGACATATTTAACATTGCGGACGTCTCTGGGAGGTGCCTGTTTAATATGACAGTTCGGTGATTGCTAATTGCATACCAAGTAAGCTTTTTTATCAACTGTTTCGTTGGAGTGCTTAAGCAACATGGCAAACACTCTACAATATTCACACTGTCATTCAATCCTGTATATCCATCCATCCATTGGGACCATACTCTGTGCAGAGCGTTGGTGCTGCCGCTGCAGTCTCCTTGGCTATTGGGTACAATCCTGGACGGGTCGCCACTCCGACACAGGATACCAGCATACCGGCACTCATTTTGTCGAACTCGGAAGGATGACGGGCAGAGTCAACCCCACCTGGTATTAATTCAACAGCCAAGTGGGATTTGAGCTCAGGATCTTACGATCCCAAGCCCACTGCCCTAACCATTAATCCAACACCAGGCATATGCTGTATATTGATCGACTTGAACAAAGTTCTGGGGTCACTCTCCTCCATTGACCACATGTTGTTATGCGGTGCAACAGGCAGTAGCTGGCTCGCTGAAAATGTGATATTTTATTTTCCACGACGTTCTCCCTTTTTGCATGATCTTCCATTATACGACCTGCCACTTTGGCATAGATAAATCTATTTATAATTCCAGCAATCTGTGTTTGTCTGTTTGTCTTTTTGTCTGTTTGTCTGTCTGTCTGTCTGTCTGTCTGCGACCGCCGTTTCTCGACGACCGTCGGTCCGATCTGATTGAAACTTTCCAGGAATATTGCCAGGGCCCCGCGGATGTGCTTTTCAAGGTTTGATATTAATCGGACGAGCGGTTCCCAAGTTACGGCCATTTATCTGTTGACCAATGACAAGACACGGTGCTATGACATCACGAATGATATCACAATTAATGTTTGTTTGTTTATTTATTTATTTATTTATTATTTATTTTGCACGATTGAAACTTGCCAGGAATATTGCTGGGGAACTGCGGATGTGCCTTTTCGAGGTTTGAGAGAGAGAGAGAGAGAGAGAGGCTGCACATACTGGCACTCACCTACGGGCCCGTACTAGTACAAATAAATATGAAACGTTTCACTTTTAAAAGTTTCTTCAATTGTTCCGTGAAGTGCTTGCTGAAGCCACTTGGTGCGTGTTCTTCCAAGTTTCAATGGCAATACCACGGTTCTCTACCAGAGGTAGGAAGGCAAAATAAATTATTTGATCACAATGAGTAGAAAATATTTTCCGTTAATAAATAATGAATCACCAAACCATGGCAGGAAAGCCGAGTGCTCTGTGTAGCCTGGATTCAAATCACGACCCAGCTATAAATTGTCATCATGGTGTTTCACAGGTAGGATGGATTCATCAATGTGTTGTCTCTCGGAGTGACTATAAACTGGACGTCACATCTGCTGGAATCCCTCACCCCTCTCCCTCCCACCACTACCCTCCCCTCCCTCTTTCCAACACTGACCCTTCACTCTCTCCGACCCCTACACTCCCCTTTCCTCTTCATGGGGGAGTGTAGGGGCACTACCTCCACATGTGTGGGTCAGTTTCATGAAGTGAAACAGAGACCTACGAGGTCTCAAAGTGTAAAGTGTGTGTGTGTGTGTGTGTGTGTGTGTGTGTGTGTGTGTGTGTGTGTGTGTGTGTGTGTGTGTGTTTGTGCACGTCGTTGATTGGTATCTACATATGTGGGTTTCAGAATGTGGAATGGGGTCCTCCAAGGGGGGCTCAAAGTGCCCACCTTCATTTCGGTAAGGGGTCACGATCCACGGACCAAGCTGTGAAGTTTTCTCTTTTCAACGTTTTGTGCCGAGGACTCTCTTCAGGATCGTCACTGAGTCCTGGACAGCTTCCAACTGTAGTTCGTTTGTATTGAAATATTCCCAGGAATGGTTTTTAATATCTCTGTGAGCTTCTTTGTCATCATTCCAATAGCTCCAACTATCACCGGTACGACTTTGGCATTCTTCAGCTTCGAGGATTTTTTCACTTCACGCTTGGGGTCTTGGTATTTGGTCATTATCTTGATTTCTGCATTGTTTAGTCCAAAATAACTGGTATTAACACCTCAATAAGCATTTCCTTCTTCTCTCTTTTTTGCACCTAAGTATGATATCTGGTCGCAATGCTTTGTTTTCGATGTTCACGCTCCATGGGATCATGAGGTGGTACGTGAGCGGTACTTCAATGTTTTCAGTGATTGCTTTTGGTTCATGTTCCCACAAATTCTCTGCAACTGGAATATCAAAGTTTTTGTAGATGTGCCAGCGGATTACTTTACAAACTCTGTTGTGCCGTTGTGTGTACAGCTGTTCTGACATGAGTTATTTTTTTTTGTGTGTGTGTTCAGTCATTAAGCATAACATATAATTCTCTTTGCCAACCCCACCTCCACCACTCATCTTTCTATCTTCTTTTTTTCCTCCCCCCCCCACCCCTCACTCCTTTTCTCTCTCTCACTCCCTCCTCACACCCCTCCATCCTGCAGTGTACAGCAACATTTGGTGATGCATCACTCTCCCCCCCCCTTCCTCACTCTTTCCCCCTTCCTACATTCCTCTCCCCTCCATCCTCTCCTCTCCCTTCCATCCTCTCCTCCCTCATCTCCTCCGTCTTATCCTCCCTCCCTGCCTCCTGTCTCTCCCCTCCCTACCTTCTCTCTCTCTCTCTCCCCTTCCTCCCTCCTCTGTCTCCCGTTCCGCCCTCTTCTCTCTCCCCTTCCTCCCTCCTCTCTCTCCCCTTCCTCCCTCCTCTCTCTCCCCTTCCTCGCTTCTCTTTCTCCCCTCCTTCACCCCACCACCCTTAACATCCCCATCAGTGAAGCGACGGGTTGTATTTGCTAGTATTCAATAACACTTGTTTACAAACATACTGCGGTTCATTTTATGGATGTGTTTTTTTTGTTTTTTACAGTCTGTCTTTTCACATGTTCATCCATATCTGCAGAATTGGTTTCCTGGCTTGTGAAAATTTTTCATGGATGATAGTCTTCTTAGGACTCATCAAATGACCGCCAGTAAATGTGGCCACCTTTTTCTTATGGCTAATATATTTTATAGTCGTTTTTATTCCTGCCGTATCTCAGGAATAGTTGAACCAATCTGGAAATATAATTTCAGTTTTGAATAACATCTCAATTCGAATTAATAAGGAGTCCATTAGTTAAGTTTCCATAGCTTTTAAGATGAATCTTACGCTTGTCGATTGAATATCCTAACCACAAGACCTTTCAGCGTTTCATTGCAATATGGATGATAAGCCCTTTATGCTTGCAGGCAGCAGCTTCCCCACTATGTTTGAGGCTCTTGTCAGGAATATCTTCAGGCTTCTCTTCCGCATCTTGGCACATCTTTATTGCTGCCATTACCGTGATGTACTCCAGCTGGACCTGCATGCTCACCTCAACTCTTTTTTCACTCACTTCGTTTACTTTGCTCGACACTTCCACCTTCTTGATGCCCGTGAACTTTCACCTGTGGCCGACCTCGTCGAATTGCTCTGCAGCTCACAGCAGTCCAATTCTGCTTCCAGGTGACCAGAACATTATCCGACCCAGTTCTGACATTCATGTTGATCTTTCTCCTCTACCTGAACTTAAATTATGATGGAAACGGGAGAATCTTTCCGAGGTGCAAGGTCAACCTCAGCCTTTCGTGGCCACTGATGAGTCAAACGCTAATATTGTGAAAGATTATCAGCGACTCAAATTTCAGCATGGCATTTGTCGTGGAGAAAGAGACAAAATAAGTATTTTTTTTTTTTTTTTCTGTGCTGATACCTCACTCCATGGTGCCCTCCCCACAGCCATGCACAATATGTGGCTTATCATGCAGAAAATGACGACACAGGTTATATGATAGTTCCCTCAGCTTCCTTTTGAATATGCAATAGTAGCTGCTGGTATTGATTGCCACATGGGCGAATTATGCCATCCACTAGAGGTGCTTCAGGAAGCCATTTTTATTCCAGCTGTCACTGGCAGGAAAAAATGTCATTTACTTGCATTTTTCCTTCCTTTTCTTCTTTTTTGCTCTATTTAATTGTCAATTTGCCAAAAAAAGAAAATGACAATAATTTTACGTGCCTTCTTTTGCACAACATATATTGCGATTATTTATCTATTTTACCATATTTCCAAGCGCATACTTAATTCCCTGTCATTGTTGTTGAACTGTTGCCATTTTCCATGTATTATCAATAAATCTTCAATGCTTGTACTTGATTACAGTAGAATGGAGTTAAGAGGAATTAGATAAGACATACGCCACTTTTACTTACCACTCCGATTGAGATGAGTGCTTCAAATTCAGAAAATGAATAGACTTCACATCCGATCTGATGAATACAGCATTCCCTACTCAGACCACCAGAATGTATTCATTGTTCTATGTTTCAAACATAGCGTTTCCATTGTTTGTTTACCTTCTAGAAAAATAAAAAGGAAAAGAATAATATGAGCGCTTTGTTGTTCGAGAGAAAGACTGCTTCTGTGGCTTGAGTAAATGCGAGCAATACTATTACTGTACTAGCATACAGTAGCGATAATAAATAATTTATGGTTTGATAATTTTCCGTTTATGTCCACATCTAACGTGTAACATACCGACAAGGGGGATTTAAGGTTAACCAGCATTTTGTTCGGGAAAATTTGAAAGTAAGGTGAAGTTAAAGAACCTTGTCCTTTTCTTCATTGTATTCCCCATTACACACTTGTCCCATTGATGTGGCAATTATGCCTTAAATCCAGAAGCAGAGTTCAATATATTTAGAGCAGGTGTACAACTATTTCAGGACATACACTTTTACATTCTCATCACTTTCAAACTTGATGCCACTCAGATCCTTCTTGAATGGTCTCGCAAAATGACAATCACACAGTCATCTGGACTTCTTGCAGATGGAAGCTTGGCTGCTGGGTAGCTATCAGCTGATAATGTGCCCCTATACTAGTACATTGGTATTCATTTTGCCAACCTTCAAAGGATGACAAAGCTGAGTCAACAGTGGGGAGCAGTGGAGTCGTCTCCCACTGAACACCCGGAATTTAGGTCGTGACTCCCGGATAAGTCAGAGTTCACGGGTCCCTTAGCGGACCGTGGTCGCCAATATTTTGACGGCGTGGAGTAGGGTTAATTGCCGAATTTCAATATACCTAAATACCCACGTCGTCCAACTACCGGGGAAAACCACACCCTCGACGGACCTCGGGTGGAACGGACCGTTTACCGAGCCCGATCCGGGTGTAAACCGAGCGGGGATTACCAAGATCCGTCAGTCAAAATGAATAATTTACGGCACGAACGGCCTTACTAATTCTCAATACGCACCATACTAGGCCAATGGGAGAAAGCACAGAAAACGAGCTGGTACATTTAACGGGTTTATTTATAACAATAATCGGGGAGGGGGACACAGAGCAGAGTTATCACGAATAACGAAATGTAATTTACAATGAACAAAGCACTTAACGATTCTACTTACACAGACTGGTGCCACACACGCGCGCGCGCGCACACACACACACACACACACACACACACACACACACACACACACACACACACACACACACACACACACACACACACACACACACACACACACACACACACACACACACACACACACACACACACACACACACCCAAAAGAAACTGGACCCCGTGGGTCTTTAGTTGGTAGAGCTGGGCCGGGGTACCTGTCCTGCCTCGTGCCATCTCACCGACCCTAACCACCACTGTGGGACTCGAACCCACGACCCGAAGTCCACGGCCCACGACCCTGGCTGCTCGGTCACCAGACTTGCCCTCCAAAGGACCGCAGGCCGCTCCAACCACGACCACGACCGTCTGCCGAGCCCTCGTCGACAACCACTCAGCCACGACGACAAACCACTCTGCAATCGCCACGATCTCCTCTCTCTTGAACCCTGGTCCTGACAACCACACTACTCTTCTGAGGTGGGAGGGGTCTCTTCTCCTCGCCACTCACCTCCTGATTGGACAAGGGGTTGTCGGACGACTCGTGGTCACCTCCCGATTGGCTGGGGCGTGCGTGTCATGCTTGCCCTTCGCTCATTCACTGGAGGAAACGTCCATGCCCTGCCTTGGTGCGGAGCCTCGATCCAAAGCGACAGAGACTCCGCCCATGTCCTCAGCCAAAAACACGTGGGCAATGGCGACTGGGTCGAGTGAGGGACGGTGGCGTTGTTGTTGTTGTTGTTGTTGTTGTTGTTGTAAAAACCTAACTGAAAAATAACTCGCAGCGCACACACGAAATTCCCATTAGACATAGGGGATGGATTCTAACTATAAACACATACTTATCGAAATAACTGAACTACGGGGACTCTGGCTGTTTGTGTGCACAAGGCTTCCAAATCCGTAACAATATATCGGACCTCATAACACCTGCTTCCATATTAATGTATTTATCATGCATTGGTGGTTTTTAAACCCATTTCACCAATCATACACACTTCTCCATCAGAGACATGGATCACCAAACTGTTCAGAATTCATCAAGTTTGGCATTTTTGTTCATCAGCGACTTCTTCCTTGCAAAAATCTTGCCTCCCCATCCCCCCCCCCAACCTTTCCACCAAATGGCATACTGCTTGCCACTGTCTGGGAGATACCAGAATGCTTTGCACAACTTTACTTCACACAGGAGTTTTCAGATGATGGCACCATCCCTCTTCAAACTTTCAACAACCTTTCTTCTTTTACAAATCCCAAAACATGAAGTTCAGGGTGACCTTGAGCCATGATCTTAAAATCCCATTCATGAGTCTTTGACACAAGAAATAAAAGGATTGAAGTCGTAATTGCTTTGTTGAAAGCTCTTCCTCCTCACCCGTGGGTCTTTAGTCGGTGGAGCCGGGCCGGGGTACCTGTCCCCTCATCAAAACAGCACATAATGTTTGGATTCTTTTCACCCAAAATTTGTCATTCGCTTCACTTCGGACAGTATTTTGCTGAACTCGAGATCCGAGTGAGGTTGTTGTTGTCTACTATCCCTGGTCTGTTCTGCTTGAACGGGCTCGCGGCATGGAAATAGCCGTTGGATCTCTCGGGAGTGACCAGAGTGAGGTCGATCACGACAGTGGAAGTACTGTAAAGCATTGAAAGATGTACAACCACAAACATCCTGCATTCTGGAAAATGAAGAAAGACAAAGACTTAAGAACGATTGGACGAGACTTTGATTGTTCAGTGGGTGGTAAAACCCCCAGGCAGGTTGCTCCAAGACTTGGGTCACCAGAATGTCTCAGCAAAACAAAGGGAACGTTTTAATGAAAAGGCTTTCATACATGATTCGGCAATCACTCGATCTGGTAAAAAATTACCTTGTTTGACTGCAAAGGTCAAGGCTCATAGAAGAGATGGACAATATCATGGTAAGAGGCCAACCCTGAAAATGGAACAGGGAGGCATGATAGGTGAGGGCCATGCAATCTTATAAGGTAATTGCATTCACAAAAAGCAAAAGAAGTAGAAAGAGGGGAATAGTCAGTGAATTGAGAAAATATGGATTGGATTGGATTGGGAGACAACACGAGATGATGGTCCATTGTTTGCTGCCAACGCAGAAAAGGGATTTTGCCTCCCTTTCACAGACTAGGGGAATGGGACAACTACCCCTCGACTCACCTCGTTTATGAGCAATGGGGTTAGCCTGTTTTAAAGAATTTGTGGTGAATAATAATAAGATATTTAAGTATTTACATGAAAAGACATGGACAGGCTGGAGAAGGGTTTGGTGAGGTGGGGTGGGTGGTTAAGGGGGGCTCAGTTACTCGTCTTTGGTACTTTGTTTAATATGAACACTTGACTTGTTCCCTTTTAAAATGTTTTATCATTAGGGGCAAGTCCATCCTCATTTTATCTTAGTGTTTCATGTTAAATAGAAAATGTAACTTGGCTGTTTTTTCACATCAATGTTTTGTATACTCATTCATTTTGTGTGCATCATGTGGCTGCTGGTTCGATCATTGCTAGAAGCACGGATGTACCGCTGATGCAGTTCCCCATCTCCCCCCCCCCCCTATAGGTTAGAGCAGGAATTTGCAATTTGTTCCAGGGTGGTGATGATAACTCAGCTCCTCTTCATGAAAGACACCACGAGGGATCTTTAACCTCCTCCAAACAAGCAGTGCTGGCAGAAGGGTCCTCCGGCTTAACGTCCATCCGAGGGACAGTCGAAAAATTAATGAAACACCCTGTCTGCGAAACACCTGGATCACAGTTTATAGTTGAGTCGAGATTTGAACCCAGGCAAGACAGCTCAGAGGTGAGTGCATAGACCTCTTTTAGGTATCCCTGGCAGCCCAGTACGATGTAGTGGTACAGAGTCAATGCTGTCCATTAACATCTCTGATTGATAGCAACTGCTGCCTACGAAGAAAATTTCTATGGTTAAGGGTTTCACTAATGACTTTTTTCACTTATTAACAAGAAAACAGAGCATGTGGTCCTCTTATTGCCATATTATAGCACATCAGGCTTTGTTTCGATGCCCTGAGCAAGTTTTCCGCAAGGTTCCCCCAATTGTTCGCGAAGGTGAGAACATCTTGCTGATTTAATAATACATACACTCATCTTGTCTGCTGTCTGCACAATACAAGAAAATGACAATGGTTGAGTTTTAAAGACAAAGTTTGGATTCTTCATTCATGAGAGCAACCTGGTAGAGTCAAATGAGCAAACAAGTATGTAGAGCTGATTATCTGACTTTGATGTCATTTACCGTTTTTTAAAATGTTTTTTTTTAAACTGTTTTGTAACTTGCATTCATAAAATGGACTGAGGCCTATGGATATACACTTCGTTTGTCCTGCTAAATTATGAAAATAAAGCTTCCTTTATACGTCTTCAACGTCTCTTGTATGACTCCTGTAGGCAACTGTTTCTCACTCACAGTTACCCTTTTATAAGCAAAGACCAATTAATAGAATCCACAGTATGATCATTAAGTGGCATCCATTGTAGAACCATTGAAACTGATTGAAATGAGAAGGACCCAACATGGTGGCACCTTGTTAACTAAAATGGCACCACAGACAACTCCACTCGTGAGAAGGCCGAATGTCTCAATTCCGTGTTTGCTTCCAAATCTTGTGTCTCCAAACCCTCACTCGATGTACCCAACCTACCCTGTCATACCCAACTGCTCCTGGACTCTGTGTATTCTGAATGTGTGAAGGTGGAGAAGTTTCTGTCAACTCTGATTCTGCTACTGGACCAGACAGCATCAGCTCACATGTCCTAAAAACCTGCTCTACTGTTCTTGCACATCCTCTTGCTGCAGTCTTCACCAGTAGCATTTGTCCTAGGTCATCTTCCATTTGCTTGGAAGTCAGCCAACTTGAGATCAGAACCATTTCCCTAAATAAACACATCTCAATACAGTCTGGCATCCCACCTTTCTCTCCAAACTCTCTGCCTAATGTATCCAAGGCCAACTCCACTCTTGGGTTACTGACTTCCTCTCCTCTCATTGCCAACATGTGGCTCTCAACATATTCCTTTCATCTCTTCTCCCAGTTAAGGCTGGAGTGCCCTAAGACAGTGTTCTGAGCCCTGTCCTATTCCTAATCTTCATCATCTACATCTCTCGAACTCCCTGGAAAATCCTCTATCTATTTGCTGGTGACTCCACTCTCTGTCCTGACATCCCTAATCCTTCAGAAAGGCAGGCAGCAGTCTATTCCCTCTCTTCAGATCTTGATAGAATCTCAAGCTGGTGAAACACTTGGAATATGTCTTTCAATCCTGACAAATCTCACTTTCTCTCCAAAAGGACCATCCCATCTGTTTTCTTCACAATCCTCTTGAAGATGTTCTGTCACTCAAATGTTTGGGCCTCACCATCAACCATGATCTTTCTTGGGCAAACCACATTTCTAAGTTTGCCTCCAAAGCCAACCACCAACTGGGCATCCTCTGTCGTGCGAAGTCCTTCCTTGGCACATCTGAACTCTTATCCACATACAAGGCCTTCATCTGCAGATTGGAGTACTGCTCTCCCCTATGGGCTGATGACCCGACCTCACACCTTGCTCCGGTTGACACCGTGGAAACCAAGGCCTTCGAGATCATTACAATCCCCTTCTGGCAAAACTCTGAAAATCCAGAATCACTGCTCACCGACAATCATTCCTTCCTCTTTCTTCCTACCTATGGTAGCAACTTCCACAGTCTTCATTCTCATTCCTCTCTCCAGGTCTTTCTGGAGGAGGCATGTTCACCACCATCTCAGATTCGTCCCCATACAAAACCACGACCTTTTCTATCCCCATTAATCCTCCCCAAGCCCACCCCTTTCCTTCATGAGAGTTTGGTTCTGGATCCATCCACTCCTACCCCTCATTCCTCCCCACATCCCTTATTTCGCCAAGTCTCCCTTTATTTTGTCCCTCTACCATGTTGTTGGTGTTTTCCTCTCGATTTAAACTGTTGTTTTTGTTTTGTTGTATCCTGATCCATCCTGTGTCCTCGCTCTTCCATGAGCCTTGACTTTGTATATAAAAAAGTCATAAAAAATCATTTTGCATGACACTTGGTAAATATATTTGAAACATAACCCGCTGTCTACTGAAAGTTTATTCTCTCAATCCACCGTTCTTGCTTCAGACAATACACAGAAATCTCGATGAGTTGTTCTTCATGGGGAGGCATTGTCTTGTACGAGCTGATCTTGGCCCTGATACTTGTATGACTGAGTTTTGTGAAACAACGATTTGCTCTATTGGGCTATGCAAATGATCTTTCATGACCCTGATGACATGATACTGATACCAGTTCTTCTTTCTTCTTCTTTTGTATTCAGCACCTGGCTGCGGGTAGCACCATTTGCTGAGGGTGTGGCTGTGCCGCTGATGCAGTACCCCTGTCGGTTAGAGCAGGAACTTTCAATTTGGCCAGGGTGCTGATGATAGGTGATGATGCTCTTAATGAAGGATAACATAGGATGTTTAATGCCCACCAACTAATGCCGGCACATGGGACATCCAGTTTAACGTCCACCTGAGGGATGGCACACACATTGATACCCCGCCACGAGCTCGTGTCATTTCTAGTTACACATTTTCGAACTGTCCGAGTCTCAACATTGCCAACACATTCCAAGTACCAAGCTTGTTAGCTGTATTGTCTTAATCTATGAAGCCTTGCTCCCTCTCCTGCCAGATGTGACACTCCTCACCTGATGCTGTGGAGTTCCTTTTACATTGTTATTTGGTTATTTGCTTTTCATTTACCACGACAAAATGTACATGGGAAAGATAGTTAAGGTGGTTTGCCTTCCTGAACTAGCAATAGCCCACAGGAAGGGTTTGTTGTTGCCATTGTCCTGGAAAAGAGTAATCTGATTGCCAGCTTGCCACAACTTCCAAGGAAGTTCATCTTCCAAGGATGACTGTTACTGTTTGTGTCATGGCAACGACTGCACCTGAAACCCTGAGCAGGGGCTTTATTTGCTTTTTATGACATCAACAGCAGACATTTCAACTATTCTGAAAAGCTGGCACCCAAATGACTCAAAATATATATCTTGGCTTGACATTTGATATGACTCAAAATAAAACAAAAATTGACATTTGATATAAATCAAGACCTTCAAATAATGGAAATAATTTTAGGAAGATGCAATAAGTAAAATAATAACATTATATATGATAGTGCACTCGTGTGCAGTCTGTGAAAGATACAGAACCACCCACTGCTACATGCTAATGCAAAGTCAGCTGCTGAACTCCAATCTGCAGTGTCAATCAGCCGTAAGGCTGGAGAAGCCTTTTGAGACCTTTGGAAGCCCCATCCCCCCCCCTCCTCCCTCACTCTACACCACCCATTTGAGAAGGGAATCAATCATCAGGTGTTTTAATGGCTCACTGATTGTCATCAGCATGGAGTGGATTCCCAACAAAATTTGAGCTGCCAAGCCATCCCATGAAGGATTATATCCAAATATTACCTCTGAACTATTAGGCCGTGAACCCATGTAATGACGAGGGCATTTGCTGCAAAGGTCCTGGCCAATGTTTGGTTGTCTGCCATGCATCCACCCTGTTTGGACCTCCATTATGCTGTATAGTTAGCGAGGTTTCTCAATTGTAGGCGGGAAAGAAGATATTAAAATTGAAGGGCACTTCCGGATTAGTTGCAGTCTGTGAAAGAAACGCATCCGCCAACTTCTAAAAACGCAATGCCAGCTTCGACATTGTGTTTTTTATTTATTACTTACTAATATTACTGGGCCACTTTTTGTGCAAGTGACTTGATCGACCAAATGAATTTGTTGTCTGGCCAAGTTGCTTTTGGGATTTGATGAAGAACTTTGGAACACCAGCTTTTTCTGGTACATGATATTTGTGATACCTTAAAACTCTTGTTTGATGCCAACAATTTTTCATTCACAGGTAAATTTTGTAAGCATTTTTGGGGATAGCAATGGGTTGACTTATTATTGCTTATTGACAGGGGGGTTCACACAATTTTTTCTTCTTAGGTTCTCCAATGAGTATCAGCAGAAATGGTTTGGTACTCATGGACAAAATTTTTGTCAGGTTCAAACACGCTCGTGTGCTTTCCCAAACACCACTCCAATTTCAAAGTGCCTCCCTCCTTTGTACAGATCCTACTCCCTTGTCAGCACTCTCTCTGAACGTCCACTCCAGACGAGACACTTTCAAACCCCTCCTTTTCGTTCCAGACGCTCCTGAACCTCCTCCTTCCTTGCTGCTCACACATTGTCCTCAGATCTATTTTTTTTAAAGATCTTATCAGTTGTAATATAACTTATAAATCCAAATTTTATAATTTATAAACTTCATTTTGCACACTTACATTTTGAAATCACAGTACATCAATTATCAGAATTATCACGGAAGAATCTCACCGACAGGAGCTGAGAAAACTTTCCGTCCAAGGCCGATCTGTTGTGAGTAGTATGCTTTTGAGCTTTCTGTTCATCCTTGAAGAGTACCTGCGTACCAGTTATGTGTACTCCTGCTTATTGATCAATGGGTGTGCTTATTGATCTTTGCTGTACTTACTAATCTAGTCATAGAAGAGCTCGAAGCCCAAATATTCCCAACTCTGACCAGCTCACCAAGATTTTTGTTTCGTTGTTGATGGCATTTTGTTGTGGTTCAAAGCAATGGAATAAACACTACAAGAGGCCATTCATTCACTACTTCCTTCCATCAAACTTACAAGAAAGATGAATTCAACGTGACATTATTATTTTTGGATACGCCAACAATAAAAATTGCCTGATTGTGGGGAGAGGGGTGGTGGGAGGTGAAGATTTCAGTTTGATGGAAACCATCACACATAGACCGCTTGCTGGATTTCACATCCTGCCCCACCACCTCACACAATAGAGCTGTGGTGCGCACACTGTGGAAGAAAGCAAAACAAATCCCCCTCCACCCTTGAAAGTTTACACAGGGATATCAAACATCTGAACAAGGAAATTCAAGCAAAATGACGATTTAGATTCATGGCTTTGGGACAAATGTCCTTCCACAACCCTATGTTCCTAATAAGAAGGATGCCACCAAAGTTGTCTTTGGCTTACCTCATTACACCAATCTGTCAGTGAATCTATTGGTAGAGTTTTGTGAAGACCCAATGCTGATGAAACGTTTGAGCCAGTAAGCGACAAGCCTGGGTTCGAAGCCTGACCCGACGATAAGCTGTCACAAGATGAGTTTGAGATAGATTTCATAGGCAGGTGATTCACCAATGTGTGTGTTGTCCCTCGGATGGTCGTTAAGCCAGGCTTCCCATCTATCCAACACCAGTCGGTGGATGGTAATGATCCCACGGTGTCCTTTGCTAAGAGTAGGCAAGCTATATCACCGGCACCCTCACCAAATTACAAATTCCCACCCGAGCTACGAATGGGAAGACAATGGCAAATCATCCTTGCTAAGAAACTGACTCAGCAGCTAGGATGCATAAATATGTTGTATGTTATCCAAAGTGGAGGGATGATTACAGAAATGTGCAAGGAAAGATGGGTTGTACAGCATCTGCTGCAATTAGTGTATGGATGAGATGGGGTTCATTGAACATGGTGTTGCAAGTGGCTGACCAGTGGCTTATCTTGTTCAGGTCTGACAAAAGGGATTCAGCAGGGACCAACCTCAACACCTGGCTAAAAGAACACACAAATTTTGTTCATGCTGCACAGGCACCTCATCCACAATCGCCAAAAACTCCTTGGAAATTGGTGAAGCATAAAGTGGAACGATACAGTTTCTGCGATTACCATATTTCTTAGAACCGTGGAAAGCTATCGAGGGGTGCAGCAGTGACGGAGTCACTCACAATCCCTGCTGCCCAACATGCCCTGGCAATAACTGAATGTATATACAAGAGATCAAGTAGTTTCATGAGAGAAAGAGCGAAAGGCTATTGAAAGCAGAAATGGCGACTGGCAAATTACACAATCTCCCTAAACTGGGGAGAATGTGGGAAAGGGGGTCTTCTGGGTGGTGAGCTGAGGAGGAAAGTTACAAGCAAATTGCTCAGATCCAATTTATGGTGATGGATGAAATGTGTCAGTTAATTTTGAAAGGATGTGGAATTGTAAATGTTAACTTCGTGGTTAAAGCTCATGTCACGTATGGTGTTGCTCTGATGATCCTCCACTCTGTGGAAAAGTCACAGTTATTCTCTGAGTTTGAGAAGATATAGGTCATGGGGCAAAAGTGGAAATGCTTTCCCTCTCAGTTCCCACAACCCTAAACCCAACCATTGAAGACTTTTGAAACTAATCTATCTATAATTCCAGCAATCTGTGTGTGTGTGTGTGTGTGTGTGTCTGTGTGTGTCTTGTGTGTGTCTGTGTGTGTGTGTGTGTGTCTGTGTGTGTGTCTCTGTGTGTGTGTGTCTGTGTGTGTGTGTGTGTGTGTGTGTCTGTGTGTGTGTGTGTGTATCTCTGTGTGTGTCTGTGTGTGTGTCTCTGTGTGTGTGTGTGTGTGTGT
This sequence comes from Eptatretus burgeri, assembly GCF_056783735.1. Lineage (NCBI taxonomy): Eukaryota > Metazoa > Chordata > Myxini > Myxiniformes > Myxinidae > Eptatretus > Eptatretus burgeri. The sequence goes on from NC_140962.1 coordinate 107,605,485, forward strand.
GTGTGTGTATGTGTGTGTGTCTCTGTGTGTGTGTCTCTGTGTGTGTGTGTGTATATGTGTGTGTGTCTCTGTGTGTGTGTCTCTGTGTGTGTGTGTGTGTCTGGGTGTGTCTCTGTGTCTATGTCTCTGTGTGTGTGTATGTGTGTGTGTGTATGTGTGTGTGTGTGTGTGTGTGTGTGTGTGTGTGTGTGTGTGTGTGTATCTCTGTGTGTGTGTGTCTGTGTGTGTGTCTCTGTGTGTGTGTGTATATGTGTGTGTCTCTGTGTGTGTGTGTGTGTGTGTATATGTGTGTGTGTCTCTGTGTGTGTGTCTCTGTGTGTGTGTCTCTGTGTGTGTGTGTCTGTGTGTGTGTCTCTGTGTGTGTGTCTCTGTGTGTGTGTGTCTGTGTGTGTGTGTCTCTCTGTGTGTGTGTCTCTCTGTATGTGTCTCTGAGTGTGTGTGTGTCTCTGTGTGTGTCTCTCTGTGTGTCTGTGTGTGTGTGTCTCTGTGTGTGTGTCTCTGTGTGTCTGTGTGTGTGTGTGTGTCTCTGTGTGTGTGTGTCTGTGTGTGTGTGTGTGTCTGTGTGTGTGTGTGTGTGTGTATCTCTGTGTGTGTGTCTGTGTGTGTGTCTCTGTGTGTGTGTGTGTGTATACGTGTGTGTCTCTGTGTGTGTGTGTGTGTGTATATGTGTGTGTGTCTCTGTGTGTGTGTATATGAGTGTGTGTCTGTGTGTGTGTGTGTGTGTGTGTGTGTGTATATATGTGTGTGTGTCTCTGTGTGTGTGTGTGTGTATATATGTGTGTCTCTGTGTGTGTGTATGTGTGTGTGTCTCTGTGTGTGTGTGTGTGTGTGTGTGTGTGTGTGTGTGTGTGTGTGTGTGTGTGTGTGTGTGCGTGTCTGTGACCGCTGTTTCTCGACAATCACTGGTCCGATCTAATTGTAACTTGCCAGCTATATTGCTGGGGACCTGAGGATGTGCCTTTTCAAGGTTTGATATTAATCGGATAAGTGCTTCCCAAGTTATGGCCATTTATTTTCCAACCAATGACAAGACACGTTGTTGCGTGGGCGTGGCCGATGGGGAAGGGAAGCACAGCCACGTTCCCCATTTCAGGTTACAACAACGTACGGACTTCCGGAGAGTGATGACTTCGTGTATTCCAATAATTTCTCGATTTCTTATGTGCATTTATAGATAAACACAATGCCCCAATCCAGTCGTCGTTTACGAGAGCGAAGGAACAGACTGTGTGTTTGTTTGAAAGGTTTTTTTTGCACGTACTTTTTTTTTCGTTTTTTTTTTTTCTTCTCTTCTCTTTGTGTTTTTCCTTGCGAGGACATTACGAAAAGGCAAAATACGTTGGCGCTCATTGAATAATTGGCCATTAAAACTAAATTGCGAATAAACGTAACTGCGATATGGGAACTTCCGGACAGTGAGGACTTCACTTCGCGGAGGCGGGGCGCGCCCGGCCGACGATGACGTCACGTCAGGTCACGTGTCGTGCCGGTTCCGATGGGGCTCGATCGGTGCCTCAGTTACCGTGGCCTACGAGTGGCAATGGTCAATGGCAGCGAATGTCATGGCAAGCAAGACACTGAGGTAAACTTGATTTTAATTTGGATTTTAATTAACTCTGTGTGTGTAAGCATTACACCAGTTGTTACTTCAATGCAAGCGATAATTCGTGGAATGCATGTGAACATTCCGTACGGGCACCACCACTTCCGGGTAGTGATGACTTACTGTATTCTAATAATTTCTCGATTTCTTATGTGCATTTGTCGATAAACACAATGCCCCAATCCAGTCGTCGTTTACGAGAGCGAAGGAACGGTCTGTGTGGTTGTCGTTTCTGACTCGAGGTTTGAAAGTTTTTTTTTGCACGTACGGCCACGCACGTACGGGCACGTGAGAGCGAAGGAACGGCCTGTGTGGTTGTCGTTTCTGACTCGAGGTTTGAAAGTTTTTTTTTGCACGTACGGGCACGTGAGAGCGAAGGAACGGCCTGTGTGGTTGTTTCTGGCAGGTGGTTTGAAAGTTTTTTTTTGTTTGTTTGCACGTACGGCCACGCACCTACGGGCACGTGAGAGCGAAGGAACGGCCTATGTGGTTGTTTCTGGCAGGTGGTTTGAAAGTTTTTTTGTTTTTGTTTGCACGTACGGCCACGCACGTACGGGCATGCACTAATGTTTAAAAAGCTTGCTTCCCCAATGTGTTCACACCCGTTCTTCCCTCCGGTGCTTCAACACAGTTTTTCACGCCAACCCCAACCATACTTACAATCTCTTCAACCCCAAATGATCTCCTCATTCCAAGCACTCCCTTTTTACACGTTATTGTGACCCCCACTCCCCCCCCTTCCGAACCTCTATTAGTTTGTTAGTTGTCGTTTTGTTTGTTCCTTTTCTGTTTCATCCCCACTTCCCCCTTCCTCTTCTTGCTGTGTTTCATTCAGCTTGTACGCAGCTTGTTCACACCATGTGTCCTTCTCCCCCTCCCCTTGATGTCATTCTCACTTTCTCCTCTGCTGTTGGTGTTTCCCCTTTCCATTTTGTTCTCGCTCTGACACAAGCCCAGACCATGTACAGGGTGGCCACAATTGTCTTGTTACCCAAGTGTAAAAATTGACATTGAATGAACATTGGGCAATTTTGAGTCATCAACCTTCATGTGCTTTTGCATTGTCGAACGTGGTGTTGCAAGCTCCGCACATCGTTTACAGGTCCATTTTTTTGTTGACCTGGCAACATTATTCAACCAAGTTACACTGCTGACCTCTGGTTGATGGCCTTCCAGTTCTTGGCATATATTTTATGTTTCCCCTCGCAAAGAGTTTATGCTCCAAACGCAGAAGTGTCTTTTTATAGGGAGCTTCTTGGCATTATCATTGCTGGAAGTTGACTCTTCCATTGTTTTACCTGTTTGTGGACGTTCGTGAACACAAGACACTGACAACAATCGATTGTTTAATGGTGTAATTGTTTGTCACCTATGGTTACACTCACTCAACCTGAAAAAAAGAGGGGAAAAGGAAACTAATTATAACACTGCACACAAATGCAATGTCAATTTTTACAAGGGGTGACAAGACATTATGCCCCCCCCCCTTGTATACATTGTAACATATTGAAATGTATGGAGCATGATGAGCGCTCCCCCGATCTCCAATGGACGAAAAATCTCTGTCTGTTTGACAATCACCGGGGCTGAAGCCTCTGGGTTGGAGGTGATGCTTTGGTGTGGGACTTTATGTCTTTATGAGGGAGAGGGGTGAGAGAGGGAGGAGGGGGAAGGGGAGAGGGGAGATAGAAGAGTGAGGGGGAGGGGAGAGTGAGGTTGGGGAATAGGGGGGATTCTGGCAATTGTGACGTCGAGTTTCACGTCACCATCCTTGCGGGAATCAAAGCTTGAAGAGTGCTCCAAACAAGCACTCCAACAAAACGGTTGAAGAAACTTAAAAAAGATGGAATGTTTCATTTTTACCTCCACAACTGACGGTGAAGGAGGTTATGTTTTCACCCCTCTCTGTCTGTTTGGTTGTTGGGTGGTCGTGAGACTACCGTTATTCTCAGGTTTTGCGTCTGTCTGTATGTATGTAATGGACACCTCTGCAGGCCAGAGGAGTCAACCGATTTTGATGAAACTTGACTGGTGGGTTCATACCAGGATCTAGTTGTATGCTTTTGAGCACCGTTGCTATGGACGCTACTGTTGCCGAGCAACGGGACTTTGAAATTTTTGAAAAAATCCGAAAAAATATTTATATATATTTTTTTCGAAAATCAAAAATCGGCTTCGCGCTTTTATGCACACTATAATCAACTTCTTTGTCAAAAAATTTCAGCCCGATCCATCAAAAGTTGTATGACTAATATGCAATTATATAGCGACCACCCATGTCGCCTACCAGCTTGTCTTCCTGTCTGTCTGTTTGTGTGCAGGATATCTCAAAAAGTTGAAGATGGATTGGGATGAAATTTTGTGGACAGGTTTGGTGTGTGACAGACAAATTGTATAGATTTTGGTGAAGATCTGGATCCGGATCCGGCTACTAGAATTTATTAAGTGATTCTTTACCATTGAGAGATATGGCCAAAAACGGTATATAGCACGATAACTCAAAAAGTTGTGCACGGATTCGGATTGAACTTGGTGGACACGTTGGGTGTGTGATAAGGATGAATTGATTCGATTTTGGTGAAGATCTGAATCCGGATCTGGATATGATAATTTTAGAGTGATTCTTCACCATTGAGAGATCGGGCTAAACCGATACATAGCATGAGATTTCAAAAATGTATTGGGCTCGATAATGTTCTCGTGGATCAGGCATAACATGGCGGAGGTATGCGCTCTACCAAGTGCCGTTCTAGTTACCTCTGCCACTGAAGGTGAAGGAAGTTAGTTATGTATTCACCCCTTTCTGTCCGTTTGTTATTTGCAAAATCGAAGATTTTTCAAGTTTATTGGTCAGTCGATTTTGTTATTCTGTCTGTCTGTCTGTTTATCTACCACCTACAGGTCACAATTTTAAACCAATCTTCATGAAACTTCAACACATGGAAGAGTTTGTCATAAGGAAGAAGCCTATTGTTTTGAGGTCAAAAGGTGAAAAGGTCAACAACTTAGGTGTGATTTCTAAAATCCTCATTTTTCATCCGATTGACTTGAAATTTGAAGAGGATTTGCATATTTGGTCATTGAATTCAAGCACCAATTATTTTTGAGGTCAAATTTGTTCTATGGATCTTGCAAGTATCATGCTCTGCATGACGTCTTCTTCTTGTTACTTACGAAATCTAAAGATTTCGTAAGTATATTGATGACTTCCGTAATCTGTTTGTGTGTTTGTGTGTTTCTGTGTGTGTTTGTTTGTAGGCACGATAACTCGAGAATGGAAGAAGATACCAATGTCAAATTAAACCACGTGATTCAGGAGGGTGATTGCTCACGCTGATTAGATTTTTGTCAAAATCGGTCAAAGGTCAAGGTCACAGTGAGGTCAAACATTCGATTTTTGATGGTTTGGTGCAGAATCATCGTAGAAACTTCTGGTTTGCGTCGCTACCTTCTCTAGAGACAGCTTTTATTAGACAAGGTCAGAGGTCAAGTTGACAATTTCGTAAGTACCAGTCTATGACTGCTTGTTACTTACGAAACCTAAAGATTTCGTAAGTATATTGATCAGTTCCGTTTCTGTTTGTTTGTGTTTGTTTGTTTGTAGGCACGATAACTCGAGAACGGAAGAAGCTACCAATGTCAAATTACACCACGTGATTCAGGAGGGTGATGGCTAGTGCTGATTAGATTTTGGTCAAAATCGGTCAAAAGTCAAGGTCACAGTGAGGTCAAACATCCAAAAAAAAGTTCTAACTCGAACGGAAGAAGCTGCCAATGTCAAATTAGACCACGTGATGGTTTTTTAATAGTCATTTCATTTAATAAATTAGTTAGTCGTTCCATTTACGACAATTAGTTGTCGTAAATTAGAACGACAATTAGTCGTTGTCATTTAATTGTCAAATTAAATTTTTACATCTGCTCAGGAGGGGGATGGCTAGCGCTGATTAGATTTTGGTCAAAGGTCAAGGTCACAGTGAGGTCAAACATTCGATTTATGATGGTTTGGTACAGAATTATCGTAGCAACTTCTGGTTTGCGTCGCTACCTTCTCTAGAGACAGCTTTTATTAGGCAAGGTCAGAGGTCAAGTTGACGATTTCGTAAGTACCAGTCTATGACTGCTTGTTTGTCTGTTTGTTACTTGCAAAATCGAAGATTTTTCATGTATATTGGTTAGTCGATTTGTTATTCTGTTGGGTGGTACACTTGGTCTCAGGTTTTCCGTCTGTATGTATGTATGTCTGTTTGTTTGTATGTAATGGACAGCTCTGGAGGCCAGAGGAGTCAACCGATTTTGATGAAACTCAATGGTAGGTTAATACCAGGATCTAGTTGTATACTTTTGAGCACTGTTGCGATGGACGCCACCGTTGCTTAGCAACGGCACTTTGAAATTTTTGAAAAAATCCGAAAAATATTTATATATATATATATATATATATGTGTCGTAAGAGGCGACCAGGGTTGCGTCAGGAAGGGCATCCGGCGTAAAACATGTGCCAAATCACTATGCGGATCGGATGATCCGCTGTGGCGACCCCTAACGGGAGCAGCCGAAAGGAGAAGAAGAAGATATATATATATATATATATATATATATATATATATATATATATATATATATATATATATTTTTTTTTCGAAAATCAAAAATCGGCTTCCGCGCTTTTATGCGCACTATAATCAACCTCTTTGTCAAAAAATTTCAGCCTGATCCATCAAAAACTATGACTAGTGTGCAATTATATTGTTGCGGATTTGGAAAGCTATCGCACTCAACATTCAGGTTCCTATAGATTAGTTATCTCGGTAAGGCCTAAGTCACATTTGCTCTACGGCGAGGATACGGCAGCCGTACGCCCTCTGAATTGACAGAAACGTGCGGCGGCCGCAGAGTTTCTGAGGTGGCCTCAGGGTGGCCCTACGCCGTATGGCTATATTTTACAGTCCGTAAGGTCACCGTGGAATTATAACGCGGAGTTATAACTTTTTTCATTTCTACGTTCGCCGCAGCAATTCGACAAGCTGAAAAAAAAGAACTGGTTAAAAAAAAAAAATTAACCCATTCGTTACCGTCCGTCTGGCCGCACGTTCGCCTTAGGGCCCCCCTGCGGTCACCTTGCGGGCACCTTGCATCTGCCTTAAATTCTATGGCCGCCGCAGGAACGCCCTAAGGTCACCGTGCGACATTAAATCAAATACCGTACGGCAACCCCACGTTTTCGGTCTCCACAATTTATAAATATGCCATGCAGCTCCCCGAAAAATAAAAACATATTTGACTGCTCCATTGTGTGACCGTGGAAATACTGCGGCCGCCGTATAATTGCTAGTGGCCATAGATTTTGGAGACCCCACGGCCGCCGTGGCAAATGTGACTTAAGCCTAAGTAAGTGTTTTATAGATAGCCCTTTCCCCTGGTCTAACGGGTATTTTAATGTTCTTGCGCTGTGAAGTTGTTTTAATAGTCAGGTTTTCTTTCCGTTATTTTTTTACACCACCGACTGCACCGTCGCCGCCGACCACACCACATGCGCCCTCGCCAGCATTCGCTTTCTCCACCTGGCCAATCACGGGGTTTGCCGCCCGTTTTGGCGAATGGGAGGTATGACGAGGGCGCATGCGCAGAAGGTTGTCATCAGAAGGTGTGGAGAAGGCAGGGTTCGGGGAGGAGCCACGCGGTGGCCTTCGACCATTCGGCATGCAGCGGGTGGGGTGACCGCTTCTCAGCCAAACTGGGCCCGCGACGGGAGAGGGCGGAGTTGCGAGGAGGCGCCACCCCCGCCCCCTCGAACCGGGGGAGATAAAAAAATAGCGCGGTCTGGGCGCTAAGAAAGGGTTCGTTTGTTCTGTACTGCGATTGGCGTGTCGAAGAGTTTGTTCTGCACTGCGATCGGCGCGTTGAAGAGTTCGTTCTGTACTGCGGTCGGCGCGTCGAGGAGTTCGTTCTGTATTGGGATCAGCATGGTCTGCGCGCACGCTGAGGTACATCACATCTCGGTACATGACATTTGCTGGTCGTCTGGTTGATCGTCGTTTTCGGCGTCGGGGAGGTCTGGAGCCTTCTCATCTTGGTGATCGCCATCGTGGTCGTCGTCGAGGATAGGTCCAAGATAGACCCTGGCTTTCAGCTCACCTGTCCCTCCGAGCTGAAAGTCATATTGAAGGCAATAGCCACCATTTCTGTCTGGGTGTGCGTGTGTCTGTTTGTGGCACCCATCTAGGAAGTAGTAAATTGTTTAAGTGCCTTCGCTGTATATACTTGCATTCCTTAAATTAGGTTTACATCTGCTCTTGTGTGCTTCCCTCATTCCCCCCATTATTGTGAATAAATGTCCTCTTGTTGAATGCACTCAGCTCGTCGTGTCATTTCCTTCATTGGCTGAGCATGTCGTGCGTGTAAAGGATTAGTCGGCCATTGCCAGGGTCACAAGATAATCGGGCTGACGGAATTCGGCGATACCACCGCTCGGCTACGCACACGGAACGGGCCCACTTAAGCGGCTCGTTCCGTACGAGTTCCGCCGAGGATGAAGTTCCCGATAGCTGGATCACGTGGGTACTTAGGTAAGTTGAAGTTGGCAATTAACCCTACCCCACGTGATCTCCCCATTGGCGTATTTCAGTCCAAAATAACCAGGACCCGTCGATCCAGACTTATCCGGGCCGGCGATCTGTAATTCCGGGCGATCGAGCCGAGACGGCCCCACTGCTTCATCGAGGGTCGTGCTCGTGGCGACGCGCTGGCGGGAAACTTCAACAATATTACTATATGCTTTCACCCCAACGTTTGCGTTGGGATTCCCTAACGTAGGGTTAGGGAATGGAACACAAATGATGCATGGACAGTTGCTCGTCATGTTCCTATATGGATCAACGAACGGCAAAAATGCCATCTGATGTGTTCTCTTATTTACATATTTCAAATTCGCCTTAGTCTAGCGACCACCCATGTCGCCTTCCGGCTTTCTGTCTGTCTGTTTGTTTGTCTGTCAATCGCCTACAGATCACAATTTAAAACCGATTTTCACGAAATTTCACCAAGGTGTAGAGGTAGTCTCAACTGAGAAGCCCATTGATTTTGAGGTCAAAGGTCAAAAGTCATCTTGAGGTCAAATCTCTAAAATCGTCATTTTTCATCTGATTGATTTGAAATTTGAACAAGCTTTGCATATTGCGTCACTGGATTAGGATGCCAACTTTTTCGGTCAAAAGGTCAAAGGTCAACTCAAGGTTAAACTTCTAAAATCATCAATTTCAATCGGATGAAAATTGTCAATTTTCATCCTATTAACTTGAAAGTTGAACAGGATTTGCATAGTCCATCACTGAATGGGGAAAACAATGACTCTTGAGGTTAAACGGTCAAAGGTCAACTCAAGGTCAAACTTCTAAAATCATCAAATTTCTTCTGAAAAATCTTCAATTATTATCCAATTAACCTGACAATTAAGCAGCAATTGCATAGTACATCACTGAATTTGGAAACCAACTATTATTGAAGTTAAAAGGGCAAAGGTCACCTCAAGGTCAAACTTCTAAAATTTCAGTCTGAAAAATGATCAATTTTCATCCAATTCACCTGAGCTCTGATTAAGATTGTCAATTTTAATATGAATGAAATGGACAAATTGATGTATGCATGGCAACCTTTGGAGAGGGCGTGGATTTTGCATGTATCGTGCTCTGCAAGACGTCTTTTTCTTGTTACATATGAAATCTTTAGATTTTGTAAGTATATTGATCACTTCCATCCTCTGTTTGTGTGTTTGTTTGTAGGCACGATAACTCGAGAACGGAAGAAGCTACCAATGTCAAATTACACCACATGATTCAGGAGGGTGATGGCTAGTGCTGATTAGATTTTGGTCAAAATCGGTCAAAGGTCAAGGTCACAGTGAGGTCAAACATTCGATTTTTGATGGTTTGGCACAGAATCATCGTATAAACTTCTGGTTTGCGTCGCTACCTTCTCGAGAGACATATTTTATTAGACAAGGTCAGAGGTCAAGTTGACTATTTCGTAAGTACCAGTCTATGACTGCTTGTTTGTTTGTTTGTCAGTCTGTTTGTTTGTATGCAGGATATCTCAAAAAGTTGTGGACGGATCCAGATGAAATTTTGGTGGGCAGGTTCAGTGTGTGGCAAAGACAAACTGATTAGATTTTGGAGAAGATCCAGATCCGGATCTGGATAGGTGAAGTATTTAATTTTTATTCTTCACCATTGAGAGATGGGGCCAAAAACTATGTGTAGGATGATATTTCAAAAATGTATTGGGCCCGGAATGTTCTCATTGATCAAGCATTACATGGCAGAGGTATGCACTCTACTGAGTACCCTTCTAGTTTTCTATGTTTCTATCTGGATCAAATCTGGTTTCTATTTTATATTTCAAAGTGACGGGTCAGATCATGAAAGAGGATCATACAAAATGGGGAAATTCCAAAATAAAATTCCACATTTTTAGCGAGCGAGCCACTGCCCGAGGGACCTCATGACAACGCGGGGCCAAACGCTGGCGAGTTGGGCCTTAACTTTGTTCAAGTCGATCTATACATTCAGTAACAGTGCGAATACTTTTGCCATGTAAACCAAGCAACTTGTATAGCACTTGCCAAGTGTCTTAAGCAGTCAAGCAAGCACTCCAACGAAACGTTTGATAAGGAACTGCAGTCTTGGCAAGTGATTAGCAATCGCCAATCGGTCATATAAACACCATGAACCCAGAGACGTCAAGAATGTCAAGAAATGCCCGAATTGGACAAATGAACACTTTTTTTAGCACTCTGAACTACTGCTGAAATCAATCAAGATGTTTAAATTTTGAAATTCGGCTGAGATTAAGAGATTCCAGAGGTTATAGCATGTGTGGAAGTGAAATAAAGCCACGACCACTGTTGTCTCCGTGCGTTTATAAGCATTGCAATGCATCCAGAAATTTGTAGGTATGATAAACAAGCATTCGATGATATGTGAGGAAAGTGACCAACAAAAACATTATCGTTAAGAAACTGTTGCGGCCTGTTGCATGTCAAGGCATTGTTGAGCATGCCAAAAACAATGGCAAATTAAAACCCCAGTGAGGGACAGCAAGGTGACTATGGATACCTACGCCTTGATATGGGATATAATTATATAGGGCCATTAATCATCTTCAAAAGTGGTGTTTAAATGAACCCTCTTGTTCTTCTTCTTTCGGCTGCTCCGGTTAGGGGTCGCCACAGCGGATCATCCATATGATCCGCATAGTGATTTGGCACATGTTTTATGCCGGATGCCCTTCCTGACGCAACCCTGGTCCCCTCTTACGACACAGGGATATGGTACACCTATTTTAACTGGGGTATACACCGGCCCAGTACACTGGTACTCACTTCGCCGACCTCGGAAGGATGACAAGCTGAGTCAACCCCCTGGTGTATTAATTCAGTGGCCCAACGGGGCTTGAACTCAGGACCTTTTGGATCCCAAGCCGCTGCCCTAACCACTGCGCCAACACACCAGGCTTGGTGTTTAAATGAACCCATACACCCAATTTTCACTCTTGCACTCCCTTGGCATTCCCTTGGTATGGATGTAACGTTTGGTGCTGCTAAGGTTTCATGGTTTTGGAGTTTTGGATGAGATGGACAGACTGGCGGACGGACAAACTGGTGGACTGATGGACAATAGTATGGATTACATGTTTGCTGAAATATATTATGGTGGAATAATTGTACATTATGCAATAAATTTTGGGGAAAAGGCAAAATAAATAAGATTAGGGATGGCACACACATTGGTGAATTACCCTGCCAATGAAACACCTGGATGCCAGTTTATAGCTGGGCTGAGATTCAAACCCAGGCTAGACAGCTTTGAGGGGATGTGTGTATCTTGTTGCCATCCTGTCAATCTGGAGGTACTGTGTGAACACATGTGATTCGTTGACCTTGAACGTCATGTTCCAAGTAGCTGTGCAGTGGCTTTTGTTGTCCAGGTCTGACAAAAGGGACCAGCCTTTCACAACGTCGATGTATCATTCTGCACAAGATCGAGTCATTGGCAAAATGACAAAGTTGGTTTTCAGGAGAATCAAACAGGTTGTTGATAAAGTCCATCAAGAATAATAGTAGGTCTTCAGACACTCTTGTTGCAATCCCAGCCTGAATCAAAAGATCATGGGGGAAAAACACCATCAAGGGCCATCCACTGTTTCCACTTATAGAGGATATCAGACAACTACTTGAGCAGGGGCCCAGGAACACCAAAGGAAAACAACTTAGAAATCCAAACTGGATGTCAGACAGGCATTGTACCATTGTAAAACATTGTTATCATCCTATTTTCCTTTTGTTTGCTGTTTGACATGATAGATTTATAAAGTTAGCTCGTAATATGTTTTTATTTATTACCTCCATCCTGTAACTGAGTTTAGGGAAAGGTTAGTGTTACTGTATTATGACCTGGATGTGTTCGATACCATACGAGTGATTTGATTTCTTGATTTTGTTTGTAGTACAGAGGCATATACTGTAGACCTTACTTTGCAGAATTTCCTTCATATATTTTCTGCATAATATTATAGCAGTCATCTCTCAAATGTCTTGTCTTTTGTCAGAATCTTACAGTGCAGTGTTAGTAATCTAATAACTAAAATGTAACTATTTGTATTGATTTTTTTTCTCTCTCGCAGCTGTGTAAACAGTCCCTAATGAAGACCCATTTAGGTTCCAATGCTGTTCAGACAGATGGCGTTTTTGCTGAACGTTCATAATTGTGGACAATTGCCACCAGAGCATTACCCATTGTTTCAAACTCGTTGTAATGACTCATTTTCTTTGGGGGGATACCTCCACCTTCAATGTAGCTGCTGATTCACAGCGACAAAATTTTCTCTGAGATAAACGAGTCTGACGGAGATGCATGGTCTCATGTGCCATCTGTTGGACATCTCTATAATGGCATTGAGCCACCCAAACAGGATTGATGAGGAGATAAAGATAATATAATGGTCTTGGAAGAGTGCCACCATTCTGGCTATTCAGGCATAAAATGACGGTTCACGAACCATCTGGGTCATAGTCGAGAGGGAGAAGAGACTGCCAGGAGATATATTGAGTTTGAGATCAGTTGTAGAGACCAAGTTTCAAACAAAGCATACTTTGTACGGGGGTGGGAGAGGGGTATGGTGTGCATGTTGCGTACATGGGAAGAGGAAAGGAGTTGTCAAAATTCCACCACTTTGGCATATCTAATAAATATATGGTCCCTTATCACAGTTTTCTTTTTTCTTTTTTAAACAACTAAATTTACTTTGCAAACGACCATAACCATACCGGCAGGGGAATGGAGGATTCAGCCTGGTGTTTATAGTTCGTTGATTCCAAATGAAAGGTCTAAATGGTCTTGTTGTAAAGGTCAAATGTCTGAAAAGTTGGAAAGGTCAAATGGTCTGAAGGTTGAAAGGTGGAAAGGTCTGACAAGGGTATAATTGAAGGTCTCTCTTCTGTTCTTGCATATGACAGCTTGGCTGCCAGGTCGTTATCATTTCTTGGAGTGCATTTGTGCCACTGGTGCTGTGCCCCTCTACCAGTACACTGCTACTCATTTCACCAACCTCAGAAGGATGACAGGCTGAGTTGACCCCCTGGTGTTAATTCAGCAGCTCATGGGACTTGAATTCAGGACCCTCAGATCCAAAGCCAGCCAACCTAACCAGGAAGCCAACACCATGCTTATTTAAGGTCTAAAGGGTCCTAAACCATACAAAAAGAGTCTAAAGGTCAAAAGGGTTTACAGGGTTTTAAAAGGTGTGAAAGGTATGAAGGTCTCATGGGTCGAAAGTCATTGAAGGGTCTTCAGGGTTCTAATGGGTCTAAGAGGTCTAAGGGTTCTAAAGGTTATGTCTATGGTGTCTTAAGAGTCTTAGTGTTCCAAAGGGTCTTAGGGGGTCTTGATGGGTATTAGGGGTCTAAAGGGTCAAAAAGAGTCTTATGGGCCTGAGGGATCTAAAGTCTTTGGGGTCTTCAAGGTCTTCAGGGTTTTAAAGGGTGTTAGGGTTCTAAATGATCTTAGGAGACTTAATGGGCCTTAGGTGTCAATAAGATCTTAAGGGTTTTAAGGGTCTAAAATTCCCTAGGGGATTAAAGGGTCTTTAGGGGTATTGAAGGGGATTAGGGGTCTATAGGGTCAAAAAGAGTTTTATGGGGCTTAGGGGTTCAAAGTGTATAAGGGGTCTAAAATGGCCTTAGCAATATAAAGGGACTTGGGGATCTCAAAGGGTCTTCGGGTTAATAAAGGCTCCAATGGATTTTAGGGGTCTTACAGGGTCTTAGAGATGTAAAAGGTAATTTTTTTTTGTATACGTTGTCGAGGCTCGTATGAGAGCAAACGCACAACGCACAGTAAGGGGGGCATGAGACAAGAGGGGCGGGAGTGGGAAGGACAAAACAGTGGAGAACAGAGACATTAGGAGATCTGTGGAAGGGAGAGGGATGGGGTGGGGAACATGGGGAATACAAGGTGGACATTACAGGGACTTTCAGGAAGGAAAGCAGAGAATTTGAAGGAGGTGGGCTTGAGTGGATTAACGGAGGTAGAAAAGATCGAGGATTTGGATGGGGGATGATAAGAGGTGGTGGTGAACAGCTGTTTTGAAGGCCTGGAGGGAAGAATGGGATTGAATAGAGTGAGGGAGTTTATTCTAAAGGTGGGAAAAAAGAGGAATGAAAGACTGAAGATGAGCAGTGATTCATGATTTTGGTAGTTTTACCAGAAGGGGGTTGTTGGCGGACCTTGAGCGCCCTGCGGAAATGTGGTGGGGACAAATCGCGTAGAGCAGGGGGGGCGAGGCTGGAGAGGAGACGTTAGAAGACAGAAAGACCACTGACCAGCCTGCGGTGAGAGAGTGAGAGGCCCAAAGACTCAGCCTTAGCACGGGAGATGCCAATGATCCGAAATGCCTTGGTTTCGACAGCGTGAAGCCGAGAAAGGTGGGAGGCAGGAGCACCAGCCCAGAGGGGGGGGAGCAGCACTCCAGCCTGTGGATGAAACCTTTGAAGTGCTCAGGAGCTCAGGTGGGCTGAGGAAGGACTTTGCACAACGGAGGATTCCCAGTCGGCGACTGGCTTTGGAGGCGAGGTTTGAATTGTGGCTTTCCCAGGAAAGGTCATGGCAGACAGTGAGACCCAGAAGCTTGAAAGAAAGGACTTATTCCAGAGGATTGTGGAGAAAGTGCATGGGGGGGGTTTTCTAAACGGTCCTTTCGGAGAGACAAAGTGAGAGTGTGAGATTTGTCCGGATAGAAAGACATGTTCCACGTGTTGGACCAGTTTGTGATTTTACCAGATCTGCAGTGAGCGAAGAAGCTGCAGCATGCTGGTCTGAGGGATGACAGATGGTACGGCAGAGGGTGGAGTCATCAGCAAAGAGATAAAGAGGATTTTCCAGAGAGTCGGAGAGATCATTGATGAAAACCAGAACAAGAACAGGGCCCAGAACGCTACCTTGAGGAACTCCAGCCTGGACAGGAAGAGGGGATGAAAGAACTCCATTTAAGGCTACGCGTTGACTGCGACAGGAGAGGAAGTCTGCAAGCCATGAGTGGAGATGGCATTGGATACCATAGCAAGAGAGTTTGGTGAGCACGGCAGGGTGCCAGACAGTGTCAAAAGCACGTGATATGTCTCGAGATATGGCTCTGATTTCATGTCCGGCATTGAGGACCTCCATCCATTGTTGGGAGAGCAGAAGTAGCATATCCAGGGTAGAGTGACCTGGTCTGAAGCCAAATTGATGATCAAAATCAAGCAATTGGAGAAGAGGAAGGATTTAATGTCTGAAGTGATGATGGATTCCATAACCGTGCTGATGATTGGTGGAAGGCTGATTGGTCTGTGGTTGCAAGGATCTGTTTTTGCACTTTTTTACGCAGGGCAGTAATGTTTGCCGATTTCCAAGCAGATGGCAGATGACATTAAGCAAATGAGAGGGTGAATAGAACAGAGAGAGGGTCTTTTAGTGGTCTTCATCGTTTTTAGGGTCTTCGTCATCTTAATCAGTCTTCACGTTCAGTGTTTATAAATTGTCTTAAGGGTCATAGTGGGTTTTAGGGTTCTGAACTCTGAGGGGTCTAATGTAATGCAATTAATACACATACTCACGTTCTGTGCAGACAAGCAACAAAACAAACAGACAGACAAACAAATGAAAAAAAAATCACTCATAGATTGATACTTGGCAAAACAGAACGAAGTAGAATGGCACTCGGAAGAGCGCGTACCTCCGCCAGGCTGAACAGTTTACATTTTGCATTCCATTGATGGGCTGGATCTGAACTAAAATCTAATCTGCCTGTTCTTGTCACCGAATCAACTCATCCACAACTTTTTGAGATATCATGATTTATATATATATATATATATATATATATATATATATATATATATATATATATATATATATATATATATATATATATATCTCTTATGATACCAAGCTTGCACACAAAAAACTCGGCTCGCCGTTACACGATCCCTATGAAATTGCTGTGGCACTTAGCGGACATGCCGACAATGTTTGGGAAGTCTTGGCGTTCCATAGTACCACTTGCATTTTGCACAATGCGTATTTTTGTCATTCCCCATGTACGGTATGTCGTCTGCTCCCAGCTATGTTGTACTGCTATCCCGTTCATGTACACGGGTATCGCGAGTATATATATATATATATATATATATATATATATATATATATATATATATATATATATATATATATATATATATATATATATATATATATATATGTATATATATATATATATGTATATATATATATATATATATATATATATATATATATATATATATATATATATGTATATATATATATATGTATATATATATATATGTATATATATATATATATGTATATGTATGTATATATATGTATATGTATATGTATATATATATGTATATATATATCTTCTTCTTCTTTTGGCTGCTCCCGTTAGGCGTCGCCACAGCGGATCATCCGTATGATCCGCATAGTGATTTGGCACATGTTTTACGCCGGATGCCCTTCCTGACGCAACCCTGGTCGCCTCTTACGACACAGGGATATGGTACACCTATTTTAACCGGGGTATACACCGGCCTAGTACACTGGTACTCACTTCGCCGACCTCGGAAGGATGACAGGCTGAGTCAACCCCCTGGTGTATTAATTCAGTGGCCCAACGGGGCTTGAACTCAGGACCTTTTGGATCCCAAGCCGCTGCCCTAACCACTGCGCCAACACCAGGCATATATATATATATATATATATATATATATATATATATATATATATATATATATATATATATATATATACATACATACATACATACATACATACATACATACATACATACATACATACATACATACATACATACATACATACATACATACATACATACATACATACATACATACATATATATATATATATATATATATATATATATATATATATATATATATATATATATATATTAGACCACCCGTGAACCCGATGGGTTCCCGTTGTGATAGCGTTTGATAAAAAAATCATAAAAAAACAAAAGAAGATAGCTCGAGCGAACTATACCGCTGAGGTTGTTTTCATTGATCAAATAATCCCGGAGTAGTTGACTGAATCGGGAATTGATTTTTCAATATTTTTTTTCGTTGCCCGATTTGAACGAAACTTGATATTGCGTGTCAATGTGAAAAAGAAAACGGAGAAAAGAAAGTCGAAGAAACACAATTTTAATTATTAATGAACACGGAAGTATGAGATCAAAATGGCGATGTTTATTTTATGCTTAAAAATAA
>NC_140962.1:107627934-107677934 GCF_056783735.1 Eptatretus burgeri
AAATCTCGAAATGCGCAAGGAATGCGCAATGATGATTCCCAAGCTGTTGTCTGAGGACCAGAAACAGCAAAGAGTCACTGTCTGTCAAGACATTATCAAGCGCCTCGAGGATGACCCATACCTCCTCGGGAGAGTCATTATTGGCGATGAATGGTGGATATTCCAATACGATGCTGAGACCAAACGGCAGAGTCGTCAGTGGAAAAATCCGGCATCACCAAGACCAAAGAAAGCTCGGATGTCAAAGGTCAAGGTGATGCTATCGCGTTTTTTGACATCAAGGGCATCGTCCACTTTATTTCTCCCACAGGGTCAAACAGGGAATCAATACGTGTACAAGGAGATAATCCGGCGCTTCATGAGATCAGTCTGGGACAAGAGGAGGGATCTGTGACAGAACAACGCCAGGACAAGAGGAGGGATTTTGGAACAACTCCACCATGATAACGCTCCTGCTCACAGTGCCCTGAGCATCGGACAGTTTCTGGCGGAGAGGAATGTGCCAACTCTGGAGCAACCCCCGCATTCGCCAGACTTCGCCCCTTGGGATTTTTTCCTTTTCTGCAACCTCAAGGGATGATCAAGGGGACCCGATTTCCTGATGTGGAGGCAATTAAAAGGGCTGTTACTTGAACTTTGTGAAGCATTTACTTGGGCTGCAATCTGATTTGCAGTTAATTGGTGATTTCTGAGGCTGGTAACTCTAATTAACTTAACCTCTGTAGTGGAGGAAACTCTGGGTGCTCCTTTCCTGTGGTGGTCCTCATGAGAGCCAGTTTCATCATAGCGCTTGATGGTTTTGTGACTGCACTTGAAGAAACTTTCAAAGTTCTTGAAATTTTCGGGATTGACTGACATTCATGTTTTAAGGTAATGATGGACTGTCGTTTCTCTTTGCTAAGTTGAGTTGTTCTTGCATTAATATGGACTACAACAGAACAGACAAAATAATGGTCTTTTACCAAACAGGGCTATTTACTGTATACCAACCCGACCTTGTCACAACACAACTGATTGGCTCAAATGCATAAATAAGGAAAGAAATTCCACAAAATAACTTGTAACAAGGCACACCTGTTAATGGAAAAGCATTCCAGGTGACGACCTCATGAAGCTGGTTGAGAGAATGCCAAGTGTGTGTAAAACTGTCATCAAGGCAAAGGGTGGCTTCTTTGAAGAATCGTAAAACATGAAATATACTTTGATCAGTTGAACACTTTTTTTGGTTGTTACATAATTCCATGATATGTATATGTGTATATATATATATATATATATATATATATATATATATATATATATATATATATATATATATATATATATATATATATATATATATATACACACACACGCACACAGTTTTTGGCCTTATTTGTCAATTTTCGAAATTAGGCCTATATTGACCTTTTGACCTTAAAATGAACTGGGTGTTGTTGAATTCATTGACCTGTGACCTGGTATTGAGGATTTTAGAAAGTGATCCTAAGTTGTGAACTTTGGCTTATGTTGACCTTTTTACCAATGTTGACTTCACAAATAATTGGCTTGTTGAATTCAGTGACCTGAAATATTACTCCTCTTCAAATTTCAAATCAATCTGATAAAAATGAGGATTTTTGAAATCTTACCAAAGTTGTTGACCTTTGGCCTATGTTGACTTGTTGGCCAATATTAACCTCAAAAATAATTGGTGGCTGAATTCAGTATGGTGATTTGAAAATTCTGTTCAAATGTCTCGTCAATTGGATGAAAATTGAGGATTTTAGACATTTGAAAATTTGTTGACCTTTAGCCTATGTTGACCTTTTGACCTAAGAAACAATAGGCTTCTTGCTTATTACAAACTCTACCATGTGGTGAAGATTTGTTTAAAGTTGTGACCTGTAGGCAATTGATAAACAGACAAACAAGAAGAAAACATCGTGCCGAGCACGATACTTGCAAAATAAATAAAACAAATTTGACCTAAAAAAGAATTGCTGTTTGAATTCAATGACCAAATATGCAACTACTCTTCAAATTTCAAGTTAATCGGATGAAAATTGACAATTTTAGGAATCCGGCCTTTGTTGACCTTTTGGCCTATATTGACCTCAAAAATAATTGGTGGTTGAATTCAGGGACCTGATGTGCAAATGCTCTTAAAATTTCATGTCAATTGGATGAAAATTGAGGATTCTACAAAATTTGGCTAAAATTTGCCTTTTGGCCTATGTTGACCTCAAAATTAATAGGTGCTTGATTCATGGACCTAATGTACAAATGCTCTTCAAATTTCAAGTTAATCACATTAAAATTGACGATTTTAGAAATTTGACCTATGTTGACCTTTTGGTCTACGTTGACCTCAAAAATAATAGGTGGTTGAATTCAGTGACCTGATATGCAAATGCTTTTCAAATTTCAAGTCAATCGGATGAAAATTGACAATTCTGGAAACAATTAAAAAATTTGGTGTATGTTGGGTTGATCTTATGGCCTATGTTGACCTTTTGACCTGTGCTAACCTCAAAATTAATAGGTGGTTGAATTTACCAACCTGATCTGGGAATGTTCTTCAAATTTCATGTTAATCGCATTAAAATTGAGGATTTCAGGAATTCCACCTTAGTTGTTGACCTTGAGCCTATGTTGACCTTTTGTTTGATGTTGACCTCAATAATAATTGGCTGGTTGAATTCAGTGACGTGAAATATAAATTATCTTCAAATTTCAAGTCAATCGGATGAAAATTTAGGATTTTAGGAGGAGGAGATTGGGACCAAACTCTGTGCAGAGCAGCTGTTGCTGCTTAAGCAGTCTCCTTGGCTATTGGGCACAATCCTGGACGGGTCGCCACTCCCGGCACAGAATACCAGCTTGCTGGCACTCATTTTGACGACCTCGGAAGGATGACAGGCCGAGTTAACCCCACCTGGTATTAATTCAACAGCAAAGGAATTTAGAAATCTCACCTAACTTGTTGATGTTTGGCCTTTTGCCCTCAAAAATAATTGGCTGGTTGAATTCAGTGACCTGAAATATAAATTCTCTTCAAATTTCAAGTCACTCGGATGAAAATTGAAGATTTTAGAAATCTCACCTAAGTTGTTGACCTTTGACCTATATTGACCTCAAAAACAATAGCATTCTTCCTTAAAAAAACACCAGGTAACAAACCCAACCATGTGGTGAAGTTTTCTGAGGATCAGTTAAAATTTGTGACCTGTAAACGATAAACAGACAGACAGACAAGCAGACAGAAAGAATAACAAAATCGACTGAGCAATATACGTGAAAAATCTTCGATTTGGTAAATAACCAGAAAAAGACGTCGTGTGGAGCATGATGCTTGCAAATCCACCACCCTCTCCAAAGGTTTCCATGGATACATGAAATTGTCCATTTCATGAAGATTAAGATTGACAATCTCCATCAAAGCTCAGGTGAATCGGATGAAAACTGATCATTTTTCAGATTGAAATTGATTTTAGAAGTTTGACCTTGAGTTGACCTTTGACCGAAAAGTAGTTGTTTTCTGAATTAATTGATGGACTATTCAATTGCTGTTTAATTTTCAAGTTAATAGGATGTAAACTGACGATTTTTCAGTTGAAAATTTATGATTTTAGAAGTTTGACCTTGAGTTGACCTTTGACCTCAAATAATTGGTTTCCCAATTCAGTGACGCAATTTGCAAATCCTGTTCACCTTTCAAGTCAATCAGATGAAAAATGACGATTTTATAAATTTGACCTCAAGATGACCTTTGACCTCAAAATTAACGGGCTTCTCAGTTGAAACTACCTCTCCAACTTCGTGAAGATCGGTGAAGAATTGTGACTTGCAGGCAATTGACAAACAGATAGAAAAAAAAAAAATCAACTGACAAATATATTTGAAAAATCTTCCATTTTGCAAGTAACAAAGACAGACAGGGGTGAAAACAACGTCCATCCACCCTCAGTGGGGGAGGGTGCGACAGCCTGTGATTCCGGGGAGTCTGGTGGGAACCCGATATAGTTTTCCCCCTCCCCCCCCTCGTGGTCTTCTCACCCAGACCCCCAGTCGCAACAGTATATATATATATATATATATATATATATATATATATATATATATATATATGTATGTATGTATATATATATGTATGTATATATATATATATATGTATGTATGTATATATATATATATATATATATATATATATATATATATATATATGTATGTATATATATATGTATGTATATATATATGTATGTATATATGTATGTATATATATATGTATGTATATATATATGTATGTATGTATATATATATGTATGTATATATATATGTATGTATATATATATATATATATATATGTATGTATATATATATGTATATATATATATATATATATATATATATATATATATATATATATATATATATATGATAAGTCAAAAAAAGAGCTAAAAAAGGAATGTTGGAAGAATTGCTTCAAGTGATTTTCAAGGACAAGAATGTTGTTTGTTGAGGGCCGTCATTGCAGATTGTTAATGCCAAGCTCTCTTCAGAATATAAACATTGGGCATATACACAGGCTGAAAAGAACACATCCAGCCACTCAATGCAGCCTTCAACAAGGTTGGTCGTACCACAGTGTGTATTAGGCACGAGAATGTTGTTGCATTCTCGACCTGCCCAGGCAAGCGCATCCGGAGGAGAGGCACCTTAAAAATTGCAGTTTTCCTGGATACCTCTCCAGAACTGTTTCTGGAGCACAGACAGGATGCTGTGTGGCTCACACATCCTATCTGTCAGGATCCATGTGGCAATAGCCAATGTGGCTTGCATTGGCTCCTGCGACCACAACAGTGCAGCGGTTTGTATTTGATAAAAAGCCTTAAGGAGGTAGAAGCAGTTTATGAAAGTGGATGTGTCGAAGAGGTTAGGAGCTTCTCTGGCAATGCAGATGATGGCCAAGAACAGTATCCAAAATCAAGTATTCATGGATGGTGCCTCTTCCCTGGCAAGCTGCCCCCCAACAGGTTTAGCATGCAATAATGTTGTCCTTGTGCCTAATACGCTGCAGTGTGACCTACCCTAAATAGTGAGTAGCAGGATCTGCTTTTTTCATTCTCCACACAGTCATCCGATCTTTAAATGTAATTTTCCTGGCCACCTCTCCAGATCTGTTTGTGGCCAACTGAGAGAATGGTGTGCGGAAGACAACCTGTTGCTGTTGGTCGAAACCTGAGACAATAGCCAGTGTGGCATGTGATCTATCCTCGGTGGGGTCATTGTGAATCGGTTTCTATTCGATGCCAAGCCCTCTTATACACCTGTATTTACTTATTAGGAAGAAGCAAAGGTTAGATCTCAGGTCAGTGCACAGATTGTGCAAACAGGAGAGATGTTTGCTGGTGATGGTGGGGGCTGTGATGTATGTAAAATCCCAACTGTATGAACATTTATTTTGGAAATTACTCCCAAATTTTTCAACTGTTTCATTGTAATAACTAGAAACACCTGCTCCAGCAAAGGTGGTGGGGGAGCGGGGGGGGGGGGAATGCTATTATTCTCATTATTATTGCTGACAATTATTATTACTATTATCATGATTTCCCTGCACAGGCGAAGCGAAAAGCGAGGTTAAGCGATTGGTCACGTGTGTGCCGTGCATACTTTTTAAGGTGCATTAAAAAAAATTTTTTTTTCAGCAACCGTGAGTCTGATTGACATGAAATTTTCCATATAGGTGTGCCTCTGACTGTATAATTTTATCGTCATAATTATGACGTCATAGTTCATGTGATACAGGCACCATCTTTGAAAAAAGTTTACACCTCTTTGTCTCTGAAACCACTCCATTCAAAAATTGTACACATGGCTCATTGTAAAGTACTCCCCCATGGCAGTGCCGGATTAAGCCTCGGCTGGCTCTAAGGCAGTGCTTCTCAACCTTTTTCAACTCGAGGCCCACTCTGGCTCTGAGGAAATTTGAGGCCCATCATACAGAATCGTAATGAGAAAAATGTCAATAAAACTTAATGCCAAAACAAATCATTATGCTTACCTTTAATGAGACACTTGAGCTTGCTTCTTGGAAATAAGATGGTCAAGTCGTGGTTTGAAGGGGGACAGGCTCACACGCAAAGTGGCATTCAGAGTGTCTGTTTTTAGACTATTTCGTGCTTTTGATTTTGTCACAGTTACAGTCGAGATGCCCGATTCACAGAGATAGGTTGTGGTGAATGGTAAAAGAAATCTGATGGCATGCTTTGACAAAGAAGTGTATTCACTGCTGGCCAATATCCAGAATGAAGGAAGGTCTACTTGTGCATGCTGAAGCTTCAGACTACTGTCTGCAGAAAGTTCCATCAGTTCATTTTCAAGTACAACAGACAAGGCCACATCTTCTGAAGCAGGATCCACTGAGAAAGGGTTCAAAACCCAAAGGTTTCCTTGCCTTGGATCCTCTGGAAAGTAGTCTGCAAACTTTTGTGATAACTCGGTCAAATGCTGGATTATCAGCCCAGATATGTCTGTATGAGGAGTGGATTCCAAAGTTAAACTCAGAAGTGGAAACATCTCAAGTCGTCCATCCTTCACTTTTCTGTTCCAAAGAACAAGCTTTTTCTTGAAGCCTTCAATTTTGTCAGCAACCAAGAACACTGAACTGTTCCGTCCTTGCATTGATATGTTGAGCTGATTTAACTGGTCAAACACATCTGACAGGTAAGCCAATTTGGCACAAAAGTTATCATTACTGTAATGATCAGCAAGTGGTGAGTGTTTCTCTTCAAGGAACATGTGGACTTCATGTCTCAGTTCAAAGAGGCGATTAAGCATACGTCCTCTTGAAAGCCACCTCACCTCACTGTGGTACAGAAGCTGCAAGTGATCAGAATCAAGTCTTTCACACAGTGCAGCAAAACACCTTGAGTTGAGTGCACTCTTCTTGATGAAGTTCACAGTTTTAACAGCCACATTAATGACTTCATTCATTTCTGATGACATCTGCTTTGTTGCCAGATTTTCTCTATGTAAGAAGCAGTGGGTCTTCTTGGCATCTGGCGCCCTCTGTTGGATCTGTTTTACAACACCACGATGGACTCCTGTCATTGATGCAGCACCATCTGTGCACACACCTATGCAGTTCTTCCAATCAATACTCTTGTCAGTGAAGTATTTGTCAAGGCAGAGCATTACATCACCCGCAGCTGTTTTTGTGGGAAGGTCTTTGCAAAACAGTAGATCCTCATGAACATCACTGGCCCCACAGTGCCTCACAATAACTAGCAATAAAGCATTTTTGCTAATGTCAGTAGATTCATCCAACTGAATGGAAAAATACGGACTGGCCTTTATTTTTTCCACCAGTTGGCATTCAATGTCATCACTCATTTCAACAATTGTTCTCATCACAGTATCATGAGAGAGTGATACAGACTGAAGTTTGGTTGCAGCTGCCTCTCCAAGAATTTCTCGACACATATCAACAGCACTGGGTAAAATAAGCTCCTCCGCGATTGTGAAAGCTTTCTCGCTACGAGCAGCAACCATGTAGCTGGCTTTCAATGCTGATTTGTAAATGTTGTAATCACTTTCTGCTGTGCCTGAAGTCCAGCCCTTTTCCTCTCAAAATATTCCTTTGCCTTACCTGCACTATTCGGGTGTCTTGTGTTTAAGTGTCTCTGAAGCTTTGACGGTTTAAGCGCCTCGTTTGACAGGATTTCAGCACATTCAACACACTGTGCTTTTGGCTCAACATCACTGCCTGCCATCGTGAGTCCATATTTAATGAAATCGGGGTCATATTTCCTCACCACAACCTTTCGAGATTTTTCCGTAGCAGATTTGTCTTCTCCATCACACTTTCGTTTCAAAAATCGATCCATTTTCGGTTCAAGAAATTATCCGCGAAAGTTGAAAAGTTTACAAAAAATTCAAGTTCGTGAACGCATGAACTAAGTACAAGGCACGTACATGCATACACACATCGCATATATGCGCACGTGCACAATACACACGGATATAGTACGTTCACATCACAGTTACATGTAGATCGAACGCGCCTAAACCACCACTGCATAAACATGACGTACGTAAGCACAAAATGACTCAATCTATCTCTCTCGCGCGGGCGCTCGCTAGACGGTTTCGGAAAGACGGAAGTACAAACAGACCGAGCTGAATTCCAGCTGTGTCGTGTAAGTCTTACACTGTAAGATCAGACCCTTTTTTATATACTTCTTCTTTTCTTTTTTGCCGACCTCGCAGCCCACCTGTGAGGGCTCCGGTGTGCCGCGGCCACCGGTTGAGAAGCACGGCTCGAAGGCACATTTTGAAATTTTAGAGAATGGCCTGAAAGATTTAAATTAGATCTCGGGCTCATGGAAATGGACCCCAGACAAAAGATGAATTGATTCAAGAACAAAATATTTAATACAAAAAAAAACAAATATTTGATGTGAAAATAATTTTTGGCCCAAATTTTTGGCTGGCCCTAAAGCCTGTATCTCACTGTGCGACAGCTCGCGACAAAATGCGAACGGGATTCTCCAAAATGTCTGGAAACGTTCGCGGTGGTTCTCAATTTCCTCGCGTGAGTCACAGGACGTCGCTCTGGTGTCGCTGGAATTTTTAACATGTTCAAAAAATTTGTGCGACAAATTTTATCTCAAAATAGTCACAGAGTCGTCGCCTCGAACCCTTCTCAATTTAGTTTCCGTCAGTCAGAAGGTGTGACAAATGTAATGTACATAGATTCACAATAGTTAAATCCAGATATGACTAAAAATAACCTCATAGTCCATATTGTAAAACCAGCATTGTCTGTCCTCTTTCTCTCCTGTTCTGAGAAATGGCCTTCAATGCAAACTTTTCACTTTCCCATCATTCCTTTCACCTTCCCATCATTCATAAATCACGTCACACATATTTTTACATAAATTAGGTCACACACAAAATATGGTCATACCCACAAGCCCCTATCAAGGCAGACGAACAATTGGGTCACACACAATGTTTGTGGGTGCAACGTTGACAAGTAACAAAACACTATGAACAATCAGGCTTGGTCAGCATTCTCCTGTAATCCCACCATCCTGTTCTGCCACGGCACAGCTCCCACACCATTGTAGTACTCAGTCAGGTACTCTCTTACTCGTTTCCCAACTGACAATATGATTGCTGGAAGGGGAAAGGCCTCGTGTGTGTGTGTGTGTGTGTGTGTGTGTGTGTGTGTGTGTGTGTGTGTGTGTGTGTGTGTGTGTGTGTGTGTGTGTGTGTGTGTGTGTGTGTGTATATATATATATATATATATATATATATATATATATATATATATATATATATATATATATATATATATATATATATATATATATATATATATATATATATATAGTTCCGATTTCTCAACTGTCACGCACAGTTGTCTTGCGACTGTTGCGCGATGGTCGTACGACCGCCGTGTGACCGTCGCGCGACAGTTACATGTGCCAAAAAAATCTGTTTTGTCACCTGAACGTCGCGTGACATATATGCGAACTCCAGGCGAAGTTCATCCCAAATTTCGCCGGGAGTTTGTGGGACATTCGTGAAACATACGCAAATGTGTTTTAGTATAAATTCGGTGTGATTCCAAGTGAAACTTATCGCTGTTTTATCGCAATTTGGTGTCTCCAGCTAGTCGCGAGCTGTCGCAGCCCAGTGAGATACAGGCTTAAGGCACATGCCTTGTCTGCCTAATGGTTAATCCAGCACTGCCCCATGGGGAATAAGATATGTTAATGATGATGTCATCACTGTCTTCATTATGACGTCATAATTCGACAAGTCCAACGCTTGATTTGATAAGTAATGAAAATTTTTTTTTCTGAAATTGTTGGAACCACTAACTGATCAATGCAAAGCTTATCTAATTGATCAGCTACTCATTAGAAATATAGTTTGATACAAGTAACATCATCTGTCACTGGTCTGGCACTATATTGGATCAAAGAAAAAAATACCTTAAAAAAAAACAAAAGAGTTGGCTTGCACAAAGTTCTTCTCAAGACTGCACAGGGTAAGTATTCTATGAATACCATCTTCTTGTTCTTGCTTTTGTTATTGCAAGCAGCCTTCAAAAAACACCATTATTATATTACATGGAACGACACCTGATTTGTCTCTGCACCTTAACATGGCATTTTTTCAAGGCAATACAACAAGGGAATTCCTCTGGATTATTTGCAGTCGCGTCGAAAGCAACATAGGCTAAGTGACTGCGAAAATAAGAAGGCCCTTTACTCGTGATACAATGAAGGCCTCTGAAATTACTTGTAATATCCTCTCTCAACACGAATCGGGAGTGGTGCTACATGATGCACATTTAGGTAGAGCATTAAGAATTTCCATCCACCCACCTTCAAAACCCCCCTGGGTGTTGGGGGGGGGGGGAACTAGGTAGCTGCAACCTTTCTCTTAATAGCCCTTAACCCCTCTGGCAAGTTTGTATAAGTAACGACTGAATGCATTGGCTACAGCCATGCAGACGGACAGACACCAAATTGCATATTTTAGGATGATTGTAAACTTCTGTAATCTGGTAAGTCCAGCAACACATGTGTCAGTCCCCCATCTCACAAATTACCAACTATTGTACAAATTCTACAAAAAATTCTTTTTCGGATATATGCGATGATGGCACCCAAATTGTGTCTGTGATAAATGCCCTTTAATCTGAATAAAAACGATTCCAATTGAGTGATCTTGTATATTTGAACTGTTTTGAAGTTTGCAGGAGCATAGACTTGTGTTCTTTGTTCAAAAAAGAAGAAAACCAGCAGGGTTTTCAACAGACTGTGTGTGTGGTCCATGTTATTCAATTGCAAACTTTTCCCTTCGACATCACTTGATATGAGATTCCGAGAAATAAAACTCATTATTTTTGTTCATCTGTTTGAAATAACAATGCGAGGCATTTCCTGGCCATTTGAAGAGAGGGTAAATCACATCCCCCCACCCATGAAACAAAGAAACAACACACCATGCACGGACATCTTTGCCAAGTCACAATATTAAAATAATTTCTTCTCTTATTTCAATAGAAGGTATTTCAACACAAACCCTCGGCTGTGTGAAAGCTTTGACTATTTCAGGAGGATTGCATATTACTCAACATTCAAAAAGGATAGAGCACGGCCAAACAGCCATAGGTTGTCAACCATGGCGATGGCATTATGGGCCTCATGGCCTCCTGCATTTAAGTTCTTTGTCAGGGAGCACATTATTATTATTGCATATTTGAGACAGGGGTCTAGAGCTGTAGTGTTACATGTTTGAGACAAAGTTCCAATTCGTACTTTGTACCAGTTTTGGATGGGGGTGTAGTTGTGAAGGAAGGCAGAAGGAAGGCAAAACAAATCCACCATTTTTGCATGCATAATAAATGTATGATCCAGAACTGCATGATGGACTGGAAGGATGATCAATGAAGCATCCTTCACCGGACACATGGGCTCTTCATCTTATTCCAAAGAAGTGCATTTTCACAACATGCATTTACTAACATCCCAGGTCGATGAGTGTCAGCTCAGCAATAACCAGGCAAGGCATTGCAGTTTAGATTTTCTGCGACTCTTGTGTGTCTGAACCCAACCTGTGAACTTGCCCGTCCAGATATCCAGACGCTTCTGCTGAGATCTTTACAATATTAAACTTTGATAAATCCATGCTGCTCATTAAATGTCACATCTTAATTTCCCAAAAACATTCTTTGACCAGTCCTACATAATTCCTTAAACCCTTTGTTTAACATTAATAAATGCAGCTGTTGCAAAGTGAAGTGGTGCACCAGCCAATTGTTAGCTATTGAACAACTTCCCAGTTTTATTCAGTTGGAACATAATAAATTTGAAGTTTTCCAAATACAGGTTGCAAATGGATCTGCAGGGGACTGCTACAGAGAAAAGACATTTTTATTTCCACAACTTAACTCGTCATCGTATGACTGCTGGATGACTTATGAAAGTTGCACACAGAAATGCAAAAAGTATTGCTTTTTCTTGACCAGCGCAACAGACGTTGCGCTTTTAATGGCTCCAGGGCCCAAGTGGTTTGGAATTTAAGGAAATTCCTAAAATTTTTATTTTATTTTTTTTTTGCTTCCCCTACTTCACCCACTCATTTTCCATTTTTATTTTCAAATCTTTACAAGGTAAAAACAGTAACCTCCCACCCCACTCATCCATTCTCTCCCTCTACAACATTAATTGGTAAGTCTAAAATTGAAGAGTCTATGGTTTATAGTGGACAGAAGGTAAGGGCCGATTCAGGTTTCTCTGATTGCATGATCATTAGGATCTGTTCAGTGACTGTATAACTTCCAGCCTCTGTGCTTCAGTGGTGTCATAGCTATCAGTTCAACCCAAAATATGCTTCAATTTATGTAATTTCTGGGAGTGGAGGTGGAGTGCAAGGTGAGTGAAGGGTTGGGATGGAATCTTGTGGAGGACGAAGGTGAATGTGTATGTCCACGGCGACGCAAGTACAGTAACATGCAACGAAAAGCTTTCAGGTCATGCATAACCAACCGGGATGACCACAACGGGCGTCGCTGCTTGGGCCATGAATAGAGAAAACGATGTCATGTATAAAATAACTTAAATAATAATTTGAACAAGGATCAAACACACTGCAGAACAAGGAAGCATTAATCCATCTTGGAAACAAATGATTTTCAACATAAAACTCCCATAATTTACACCCACTTTCATCAATAAATTAAATAGAACTCTGCAGTGATATATCAACGAGACAGCACGACACATGACAAGCTTCTACATATTTCAGAGTAATAATAAATAAAACTGAGAAAAAAATATCTTCAATGTAACATCAATTTCCCTCATAAAGTGCAGCTACAGCCGACATAAAAGTAACAAACATAAATGTACATTGATAATGGTACCTGCTTGTGATTTACAAATTCATTATACAGTTGTTTGCATACATATTGTCTGCCCTGATTCTCTCTTTATCTCTCTCTCTCTCTCTCGCTTTCTCTTGCACGCACACACACTCTCACTCACACTCTCACTCACACTCTCACTCACACTCTCACTTGTATTTATGCACTCATAAGTGTAAATAAATTAACACTGAAAACTCAAGTGAAACAATGTGCCTCAAAATCAGAGTATAAGCAGGAAAGAACGTGGCATTGGAGGCATGGGGATGGAGTCATAGGGGACAGAAGAGGTTTTGGGTGGGGAGAGAGTAGAGGGAACATGGCGGTATTGAGGACTTGAGGCAAGGATGGTGGGGCGGCGAGGTGAAGGTCACTGCCCCAGTTCTGCAACGCCCGACATTGCATAAATCCCCAACTTGGGGTCAACACTGTGTGGGTCATTCCTGATGGTGCGCTGAGCCCAGCACAGCGCTAGTGGTAGGGTGTAAGAGGAGGAGGTTTTACAGATGAGCAAAAGGGAGGTGTGATATACATGAGGGACATTGAGAAGCAAGTGGCAAAGGAACGGGGAGGAAAAGGTCTTTTCCTTTCCCATTATTCCCTGCGTCTCTTGCCGCTCTCCATCCACACTTCTTTCCACACTAGCAACTGTAGCCAACATGGAGGGTGCCGCAATTGAGTGCTCAAGGCAATTCTGAATCATGCCTTTTCTTTTGTGCATGGCAGGTTGCAATCTGTCTTGCCTCCAGCTCCATCAACCTCAATGCGCTTGGAACGTGTCGGCGTTCCTGGATGTAATTGTCCTTTTCCATTTTTCTCATCTAGAGATTTGGGATTGGAAGATGTGAACAGATTTGGGAGGGGGGAGGAGGGGGAGAAGAAGGGAGGAAAAGACATAGCTCATTCAATTGGCAAAAACACCATCTCATAAGGAGAAGTGAGCAAGCCATCATTTTAAGGAAACTTAATCATTAGGAGACTGGAAAATATAATTTGACGCAAATAGGTCGATATATATGTCCCCACTCATATTAGATGACATCCCACTGTGACGTTTGATCTCAATGAAAAGTCACATGAAGAATTAAGCATTAATTGAGAGCTGGGGGGGGAGGGGGACAGACAGAGACAGACAGACAGACAGACAGACAGACAGACAGACAGACAGACAGACAGACAGACACAACAGATGCTTCTCACTGAAGTTATGGTCTGCAAAATGAAATACAAGAGGCACATAAACTTTGACCTGTTGAACCAGAAATGTAATCAGTTCATCAACGTATTACAGTCCTTTCTTGTACCACGTTTGGTTAATACAGCTTGAGTGGTTCACAAGTTATCGTGGTAACAAAAAAACTATAATGGTCACACGAACAACCACAAAACATAATGCATCTGGCCTTTGACTACAAAAGGCATTAAAAAGATAATGAAACCTTTGTTTTGAACAAATTATAAACTTATTGCATATCCAGAAATTAACACTTTACCGTATCCTCGACCTAGTTAATTTATATGACAACCCTGTCTCACCGCTGAGTTGCTGCACTGATAGTTGGTCATGTGAGTTGACGAGTTGAGCCTGGATTATCTCCACCACCTTCTTAAACCGACGGCTTGGGCCTGCCAACAGGAAGGGATTGTCAATTGAATGTGTGAGAAGGAGAATGATAGTGGAAGAAAGATTGAAATTGAAAGAGAGATTGAATTGAAGATAAATACAAGGTGGGTCAAAGTGGATAGACTGAAGGAAAGTGACATAAACTATGATGGCAGAGTTGAAGAAGAGTAACACCAATAAACAGCGTTTATTCAGTTGGTGTCATGACTGCTGAGTTGTTGGATGAAAAATAATTTCTGTTTTTTGTCTTTCAAGTGTCTTTTCATTGGAGGGAAAAAAATCAAAATGAAAAATCAAGGAAGAGCTTAGAAATTAAATCTGAATCTAATCAACCACCGCACATACTCTATGCCCAATAAGATCAGACCACAGGGGAGGAGAGCTGCTTGGTTTCCACAACCAAACCAAACTTTTTATGTTTCCTAAAAGATTCATTAATCATGTCCGTTCTGCCGAAGCAGTTTCTTGGTTCGTGTTACAATCCTGGACGCGTCACCATTCTGAACAAGGAAATCAAAGCAGGAATTTGAAATTTGTTCAGGGTGCCTGTGATAGCTCACCTACTCTTCACAAAGGACACCGTATAACTTTGGGGCTACGTGGGATCTTTAACGTCCACTGACTGATGCCGGCAGACGAGATGCCCAGTTTAACATCCATCCGAGAGACAGTACACGCATTGATGAATCACCCTGCCTAGGAAACATCAGGATGATAGTTTATAAGCTGAGTCGGGATTCAAACTCACGTTAGACAGTTTAGAATTAAGTGTGAGTACGACTGCCAAAAATAATTTTCTTAGCAAGAAAATATATTCTTAAAATAAAGAAAGTTTACCTTTTCTTGAGGCTATCATTTTTCTTGTTTCAAAGAAATATTTCTTTCATGGTTTTCTTGTTTCAAGGAAATATTTCATATTTTAAGGAATTGTTTTCTTACTAAGAAAATCATTGATGGCAGTGTACCTCTATGATCTAGGTCATCCTACCAGCCCTTATCCAAATAAAGATAACAGGAATGAACATTTTAGTAAGAAAATTTAGATAGTCTCAACTCTTTCGGTCATTTCTTTATCTTAATTTTGAGAAGATCACTGGCCAGCAGCTTTTATATCTTGTCATGATTCTGTTCCAGATCTCCTTTCTGTGTCGATTTTCTCTGTTCTTTTTTTCTATTATGCTGTTTACTGTAAGCAAAGAATGGGCAAATGGTTGATTTAATACTGAGGGTATTATTGCCTCTGCTACCGAAGGTGGGTGGAGGGTATGTTTTCACCCGTGTCTGTCTGTTTGTTACTTGGAAAAACAAAAAAAAAAATTTCTGACAAGTATGTTGATTGCTTCCGTTTGTCTGTCTGCTCACCTTTAATCACCGACAGGTCACAATTTCAAACCGATCGACACGAAACTTTACGAAATGGTGGAGTTGATGGTCCAACAACAGAATCCTATTTATTATTTTTTATCGCCAAAAGGTCATCATAGGCCAAAGGTCAACAACTTTTTCGAATTTCTAAAATCCTTAGTTTTCATCCGATTGACCAGATTTGAAGAGGATTTTCAAATCATGTCACTGAATTCAACCAGCAACTACCTTTGAGGTCAATATAGGTCAAAAGGTCAAAATAGGCCAAATTTCTAAAATCCTCAATTTCCATCCAATTGACTTGAAATTTGACAAGGATTTGCATATCAGGTCACTGAATTCAACGACCCATTATTTTTGAGATCAACATAAGCCAAAATTTCTAAAATCCTTAATTTTCATCCAATTGACTTGAGATTTGAACAGGATTTGTATATCCGGTCAATTAATTCAACCACCAATTATTGTTAAGGTCAAAAGGTTAATTTGGGCCCAATTTCTAAAATTGAGAGATAAGGCCAAAAATAATATATATCATGATATCTCAAAAGTTGTGGACAAGTTATGACAAAACTCGGTGGATGAGTTGGTGAGGTGACAAGGACAAGCAGATTCGATTTTGGTTCAGATCCAGCATATCATTTGGATATAAAATGTAAAGTGTTCAACCTGGCAGTGGAATGTGCTCTACTGAGTGCCGTTCTACTTTGTTCTGTTTTGCCAAGTGTTGCTCTATGAGTGATGTTTCATTTTTCTGTCTGTCTGTGAACAGGATATCTCAAAAAAGATGAGGACGGATTCGGACGAAACTTGGTCCGATTTGATTTTGGTGAATTGATTTGATTTTGGTGAAGATCTGGATCCAGATCCGGATATGAGTTATTTCATTTTTTAAAAGTGATTCCTCACCTTTGAGAGATGGAGCCAAAAACGATATGTAGCATAATATTTCAAAAAGTTGTGGACGAGTTTTGACAAAAATTGGTGGACGAGTTGGTTCAGGTCCAGATCTGGATCTGGCCGATCAGTGGGGTACAAAAATATAATTCTCTTCAGATTGGCAGAGATACAGGTGTGCTCTTCCGGGTGCTGTTGTCAATGAGTACCAGCTTGCTGGTATCCTGTGTTGGAGTGGTGACCTGTCCAGGATTGTGCCCAATAGCCAAGGAGACTGTTTGGCAGCACCAATGCTCAGCACAGGGTATAGTACCAATGGATGGATGGATGTTTGACAAGCAGGTGTCCACATACTTTTGGGCATGTATTGTATGTGCTCTACTAGGTGCCATTGTAGTTTACACTGTATTCTCGTTGAGCATATTGTGGATATGCCTGGTGTTGACTTAATGGTTAGGGTGGTGGGCTTGGGATCTGAGGATCCTGAGTTCAAATCAGCACTCAGATGTTGAATTAATACCAGGTGGGGTTGACTCTGCCTGCCATCCTTATACGGTTGGTAAAATGAGTGCCTGCTTGCTGGTATCTTGTGTTGGAGTGGTGACCTGTCCAGGATTGTGCGCAATAGCCAAAGAGACTGCTTCGGCAGCACCAATGCTCTGCACAGAGTATGGTTCTGATGGATGGATGAATGGATGGATATTGTGGAACCTTCTTAAACTTTTGTGAAATTATTCATTAAGAGGAAGGGAGGTGTTGCAATCATATCTCTTAAAAGGCAGAATTTTTTTTACCAATTGCTGCTTTCGCAAAGACTGGATTGGCATCTGTTCAGCAGCATAGCTGTGCATTCAACAGAAGACATTCTTGGTCTGATCAGCAGCAGGATAACTGGAAGTTTAGATTTCCACAATAATACAATTTTTCTTTGTCTCGACAATGTGGTGAAAAACATGGTTGGTTTTTTTCAGCATCACTGTGTGTTTAAAGAGTTAAGGATATCTCTGGGAAGGCAACGGCAAACCACCCAGCATAGCACAACCCAGCTTGTCAAAAGACTGCTTTGACAGCACCAACGCTCTGTAAAGAGTATGGTACATTGATGATGATGATGATGATGTATTACATCGACAAGCTACATTGTACAGTCATTGTTGTTGTACAGGGTGTATAAAAAGTGTATGATTAAATATTAAACTGCAACAGCACTCGGTCGAGTGCATACCACTGCCAGGCTGAACAGTTTATGTTTCATATCCCACTGATCGGCCGGATGTAGATTCGGACCTGAACAAAAATCTAATCAGCTTGTTCTTGTCACCTAACCAACGCATCCACCTAGTTTTGTCATTATCCGTCCATAACCTTTTGAAATATTGTTGTATATATAGTTTTTGGTCCCATTTCTCAATGATGAAGAATCACTTTTAAAATTATCATATCAATATCCGGATCTTCACCAAAATCAAAACAATTCGGCCTTGTGACACTCTTACGAAAGAATAAGAAGAAGAATTTTGCATTTTATTAGCAGTGATTGATTTCTCTAATAAGCAGTTCATTGTTGAGGCTGTTTTGCTGTTTCGGGAGATGAAAGAGCAGGAGATGGAAGCACTGAAGGAGCTGCATAACGCTGCACTGTGCCAATTCGTGTTGGTAATCTGGCAGTTGGACAGCGCTCGAAGGTGGCAAGATGTATTGCAGCAAAACATAACAGACCAGCAATATCTGCACAAATTTCTTATACCATAATATGCTTTCAAGCAATTACGCAAACAGCATCTTAAATCTCTCTGCACCAACTGTGAATACATGACAATGTTTGGCTATTGCTTTGTACATTTGCAGCTTGCTGAAAAGAGCACCAGTCAAGAATCACCCATGCTCCATATTCCACACTAAAACCATTCCCAACCTTCCCTCTTCTTGACTTTCCAAAAAAACTTGGATCCAGATCTAAAAGAATTGGTAATTCTTTGTTTGAACATACCAAATAATTTGAAAAATGGCAAACAAATGTGCAATATTAAGTAAATACGACTAATTATTTAATGGTCTAAGTTATTCCCACCCACTTGTGGGGTCAGTCTGGCAATGTTTTTGGCGTAAGTTCACAAACCGGCTTTCCAGGCCTGACATTCACCTAAAAGCAGCAGGAATTTGGAATTTGGTTCAATGTGCTGGTGATAACTCATTTCCTCTTTGCAAAAGACACTGTGGGATCTATAACATCTTTAAAGTAATAATAATAATAATAATAATAATAATTTAATGCTAAAACTTGATAGGCACACAACCCTGATAAGATTCCACCATCAACCACACCACTATAGATCTGATTGGCCCTTGGGAAAATATGTTTTATGCCCCCACCCCCATCAGGCTGATTGACAGTCGTAGTCCCGCCCACCCATCTGATCCCTTCCTTTTACTTTACAAAGGAATGCAGTTTTGCATACTTTTCGTGGAATCATTTCGAGTTATTAAAATGACGATAGCAAGGATGCTGCACCAAGTAAAACTCTGTCAGATGGTACCAGAGTCATTGTCATTGAGAGAGGCAGCTTGGAAATATGTTGTCTCAAAATGGTTATTATTATTATTATTATTATTATTATTATTATTATTATTATTATTATTTTGATGTTTGAGAAGAAGATTTGCCAGTTTTGACCGATCTCAGTTTTTGCTTTTTTATTTTTATTTTTTGCTTTTGGCATGGCCTGGAAGACTGGAAAGCGATCCCTGCCGAGACAATCAGCTGAACAGACCAGGTAGGCTTTCCTATGTTACCAAAGCAACCTTTTGGAGAAGATACTTCAACTTTAGTTTTGTATGTAGCCGGTGGGACTGACATTTTTTTCCACACCATCCTTACATTGAGAGTGCTGGCACACTTTCTGATATTACACAGTAATGGCTCAGGTATGACTCCTAAAATATGGATTGATCACCATAGACTGTCACAGTTTGCTCAATGGAGTTTCAAAAGCATGTTTTGTGTTCCTGTTCCCATAATAGAACCAAAGTGAGATGCAGTTAAAAAAAAAGTTTGAAGAGCATTATTTGGTATCATGTCCAGCTCAAGTGTGCTTTGACTTTAATTTGCGGAACATTTAATACAAATAAATGTGCTGATTTAAATGTTAACCCGTTCGTCGTGTCCTCTTTCCCTTATTGAAATGCCATCTTGCATTACGGAATGTTAGTCGGGTTTTAAATACCCGATAAATAGAATCGGATCCGGCGAGGTCGGGCGATAATACCCGCTCGGTTATCTCAGAACTGAACGGACTGCTTGAGCGGTTCGTGTCCAAGCAGGCCTTTGCCGAGGTACGGTCCCTCGGTAGGTTACCCGCGCGAGTACTTAGGTATATCGATATTTGGCGATTGACCCTATTTCGCGTGGGTAGAATACGGACTGGGCCGTGGTGGGATTAAGAACCCACCCGTGACTGGTTTCCGGCATTGTTCCGGAAAGTCACGACTGAATTTCTCGTTCGGTGGGCGAACCGGCCGCTATTAGTTGACGCGGTCGTTCGCACGCTGGACGGGCGTAGATTCGTAACAATATCTTCCCCTTCTTCTTCTTCTTCTTCTTCTTTTTTCTTGTGCTACTATTGTATGCTACTATCAAATGCCACTATCGTGTAGCATACAATATCGTGTGTGTATCATACGTGCATCGTGTGTGTACCATACAGTATCGTGTGTATCATGTGTGCATCATACGTGTATCATATAGTATCACGCGTGCATCATACGTGGATCATACAGTATCACGCGTGCATCATGCGTGTACGGTGTGTGTATCATACAGTACCATGCGTGTATCGTGTGTGTACCGCATGTGTGCATCATACGTGTATCATATAGTATCACGCATGCATCATACATGTATCATGTGTGGATCATACAGTATCACGCGTGCATCATGTGTGTACGGTGTGTGTATCATACAGTATCATGCGTGTATCGTGTGTGTACCGCATGTGTGCATCATACAGTATCACGCGTGCATCATGCGTGTATCGTGTGTGTATTGTGTGTATCAGGCGTGTATCGTGTGTGTATATCATGCGCGTACCATGTGTGTATCATGCAATAGCATGTGTGTATCACGTGTGTATCATGTAATTGCATGTGTGTATTGTTACGGCTGTGGAAATGTGCAGAGCACCATATAGGTCCTTAGATAAGTTATGTCGATAAGTCTGTGTTCAGATAGATTTCTCCACCGATGTTTAAAGGGGATTATTCGTGTAACCGGGCTGGATCTTTGAG
This sequence comes from Eptatretus burgeri, assembly GCF_056783735.1. Taxonomy (NCBI): domain Eukaryota; kingdom Metazoa; phylum Chordata; class Myxini; order Myxiniformes; family Myxinidae; genus Eptatretus; species Eptatretus burgeri. The sequence goes on from NC_140962.1 coordinate 107,649,033, forward strand.
GTAGTGTTTTTCTTTTACTATCGTTATTTTGGACCAACCGCCATTACTACCACCACAAAGCTCCACCAACCACGATCACCACAACCACCTTCTCTTCAACCGCCAACATCCCCACAGACAACGAACAGCCGCCTTTACAACAACCACCTTAACCACCACCCAACCACTCCACCCTCGCGACCACCACAAAACGCCAGCCACACCACCATCAAGACCAGCACAAAACGCCAGCCACGCCACCATAACGGCCAACCACACCACACCGCATTTCCACCTCAGAACGATTACGAGAAGCCTGGCATTCATCGGGGGAGAACGGACGACGGCCTCACCCCTCCCCCCAACGACAAACACGTGCGCAAAAGACGCCCGGAGAAAGAAAAAGAATGGAAAAAGCCCCGATTCGGTGAGGAAAACGCCCTGCTTCTGGAAGCTTCGCACATGTGCTGGAAGAGGGGGGGGGGCGAAAGGGAGGGGCGAGGCGCCGTGAAGATAAAATGGCACGCTGAATGCAAGTCTCTCTTGGTTGCTGCTGGAGGTTGTGGAGGTGTGTGGAAAGGAGAAAAGACTGTCATGTCGGAGTTGTGGGTAGTGTGTGGAGCCGCGGAAGGGAGCTGGAGAGAGCGGAGCACAGCAGAGCCAAGGCGCGCGGCCTGCCGTACCGTGCCTCACCGTGGGTCGTTGGAGAGGGGACGTTGATGGTCGCCCCAGCAAGTCACCACGGGGGACAAGGTAGCCAGCCAGGTCTCTCGGAGCCTTTGCGTTCTACACCGCTCCATGCATATAAAGACCCCAAGAGGTTCAGTCTACCCCCTTGTCTTTGATGGGGTTTTTCCTTTGTTTCTTTGCATGAATGCTGTGGCACCAAGTCCGTAAGTAGAACTGTATAAGTGTGTACATAATAAATAGATGGTGGTAGCTCTTTGTCTTGCTCGCGTCCTGTCCCGACCCCCATTCATTGCATGATTGAATACGTGCATTGTTTGCATGCATGACTGCATAACCGCATCTTTGACCGTATACGTGCACGTTTGGATGTGAAATAAATGTGCTTGTTTAAATGTCACCCGTTCGTTGCGTCCTTTCCCCGAATTGAACTGCCGTTCTTTGTTCGGAATATAGTTGGTTTTTAAATAGCCGATAAAAGTGATCGGGTCCAACGGGGTTGCGCGATAATACCCGCTCGGTTATCCCAAAACGAAGCGAGCTGCAAAAGCGGCTCGTTTCCAAGCAGCCCCGTTGAGGTACAATCTCTCGGTAATCTACCCGCGCGATTAATGAGGTAAATCGAAGATTTGTCGATTGGACCCTGTGGTGCGGTCGAGTACGGACAAGGTGTTGAAAACACACCCGTGGCTGGTTTTCGGCGTTGATCTGGAAAGGCGCGACGGGATTGTCCGTTCGGTGCCACTATTGGTTAAACGCGGTCACTCGCACGCTGGAGGGTATCATGTAATAGCATGTGTCATGCGATAGCATGTGTGTATCATGCAATGGTGTGTATCATATGATACCATGTGTGTATCATGTGTGTATCATGTGAGTACCACTTAATAGCAGGTGTATATCATGTAATAGCATGTGTGTCATGCGTGTATCATGTGTGTATCATGCATGCATCGTGTGAGTATCATGTAATAGCATGTGTGTATCATGCGTGTATCATGTGGGTACCATGTAATAGCTTGTGTCTATCATGTGGGTATCATGTGAGTGTCATGCAATAGCATGCATGTATCTTGTGTGCATCATGCGTGTATCACGCATGTATCATGTGTGTAACATGCATGTATCATGCGTGTAAAATATGACACCATGCGTGTATCATGCATGCATCATGTGTGTACCATGCATGTATCATGTAATAGCATGTGAGTACCATGTGTGTACCATGCGTGTATCATGTGTATATCATGCGTGCATCATGCATGTATCATGTGTGTAACATGCATGTATCATACGATACCATGTGTGTAACTTGCATGTATCATGCGTGTATAAAAAGATACCATGTGTGCATCATGCATGTATCATGCGTGCATCTGCGTGTATCATGTGTATATCATGCATGCATCATATGATACCATGTGTATATCACGTGTGTATCATGCATGTGTGCAACATGCATGTATAATATGACACCATGTGTGTAGCCTGCGTGTAATATGTGTGTACCATGTGTGTGTCATGCATGTATCATGTAACAGCACGCGTGTATCATGCGAGTATCATGTAATAGCATGTGTGTATCATGTAATAGCATGTGTGTATCATGTGTGTATCATGCGCACCATGTGTGTATCATGTGAGTACCATGTAATAGCATGTGTGTATCCTGCATGCATCATGTGTGTAGCATGCATGTATCACACGATACCATGTGTGTATCATGTGTGTAACATGCATGTATCATGCGCGTACAATATGATATCACGTGTGCATCATGCATGTATCATGTGTGTACCATGTAATAACATGTGTGTATCCCGCGCGCACGTTGTGTATATCATGCGTGTATCATGCATGCATCACGCGTGTATCATGCATGCATCATGTGTGTAACATGCATGTATCATGCGTGTAAAATATGACACCATGCGTGTATCATGCATGCATCATGTGTGTACCATGCATGTATCATGTAATAGCATGTGAGTACCATGTGTGTACCATGCGTGTATCATGTGTATATCATGCGTGCATCATGCATGTATCATGTGTGTAACATGCATGTATCATACGATACCATGTGTGTAACTTGCATGTATCATGCGTGTATAAAAAGATACCATGTGTGCATCATGCATGTATCATGCGTGCATCTGCGTGTATCATGTGTATATCATGCATGCATCATATGATACCATGTGTATATCACGTGTGTATCATGCATGTGTGCAACATGCATGTATAATATGACACCATGTGTGTAGCCTGCGTGTAATATGTGTGTACCATGTGTGTGTCATGCATGTATCATGTAACAGCACGTGTGTATCATGCGAGTATCATGTAATAGCATGTGTGTATCATGTAATAGCATGTGTGTATCATGTGTGTATCATGCGCACCATGTGAGTATCATGTGAGTACCATGTAATAGCATGTGTGTATCCTGCATGCATCATGTGTGTATCATGCGCGTACAATATGATATCACGTGTGCATCATGCATGTATCATGTGTGTACCATGTAATAACATGTGTGTATCCCGCGCGCACGTTGTGTATATCATGCGTGTATCATGCATGCATCACGCGTGTATCATGCATGTATCATGTGTGTAGCATGCATGTATCATGCACATTCCATACGACACCATGTGTGTATCACACGCGCATCATGCATGTACCATGTGTATAACATGCATGTAGCATGCATGTGTAATATGATACCATGTGTATATCACGTGTGTATCATGCATGTGAGTAACATGCATGTATCATGCGTGTATAATATGATACCATGTGTGTAGAACGCGTGTATCATGTGTGTATCATGTGTGTGTCATGCATGTATCATGTGAGTATCATGTGTGTATCATGCATGTATCGTGCGTATCATGATACCATGCGTGTATCACGCGTGGGGCATGTGTGTATCATAAGATACCATGCATGTCTCATGTGTGTATCTTGCGAGTATCATGCAATGGCACGTGTGTATCTTGCGTGTATCATGTGTGTACCATGCGAGTATCATGTAATAGCTTGTGTGTATCATGCGTGTATCATTTGAGTATCATGTAATAGCATGTGTGTATCATTCGAGTATCATGTGTGTATCATGTGTATACCATGCGTGCATCATGCATGTATCATGTGTGTAACATGCATGTATCACGCGTGTATAATATGATGCCATGTGTGTATCATGCGTGTATCATGTGTGCACCATGTGCGTATCATGTAATAGCATGCATGTATCCTCCATGTACCATGCGTGTATCACGCGTGTGGCATGTGTGTATCATGCTTGTGTATATCATCACGCATGTGGCATGTGCATATCAAAATATATCATGCATGTATCATGTGTGTATCTTGCATATACCATGCGTGTATCATGCATGTACCATGTGTGTATCATGTGAGTATCATGTAATAGCACGTGTGTATCTTGCGTGTATCATGCGTGTATCATGAAAGAGCATGTGTGTACCATGCGTGTACCATGAAAGAGCATGTGTGCATCATGCGTGTATCATGTGATAGCATGTGTGTATCGTGCGTGTGCCATGCATGTATCATGTGTGAATCATGGAATAGCATGTGTGTATCACGCATGTATCATGTGTGTATCATGCGTGTATCATGATACCATGTGTGTACCATGCGTGAATCATGGAATAGCATGTGTGTATCACGCATGTATCATGATACCATGTGTGTATCATGCGCGTATCATTGTGAGTATCATGTAATAGCTTGTATCATGTAATAGCATGTGTATCATGTGTGTACCATGTGTGTATCATGCAATAGCATGTGTGTATCATGCGTGTGCCATGTGAGTATCATGTAATAGCATGTGTGTATCATGCGTGTGCCATGTGTGAATCATGGAATAGCATGTGTGTATCACGCATGTATCATGTGTGCACCATGCATGTATCATATGATACCATGTGTGTATCATGTGAGTATCATGAAAGCGCATGTGTATATCATGTAATAGTATGTGTGCCGTGCGTGTATCTTGTCTCGCCCACGTCTATCACGTGTGTATCATATAATATTGTGTATGTGCGTATATAGCGTGTGTGTGCGTATATATTGTTACGAATTCGGAATTCGATCGCACACAACATTCAGGTTCCTTTGGCTCAGATACGTCGATAAGTGCATGTTCCATTGAAAGCTCACCTTCCATTGTTTTATGGGCAGAAATCGATTAAATGCACTGTGATTTAATTTAATAGTTAGGGAGCGATCACAAAACAAAGGAAGACACCCCTCCCCCTCTTCTGCGAAGAGGAAGAAGAGTCCTCCCGTCCTGAATCACGGGACGTAAACAACTCCCTCCCACCTGTGGTTCAGCGGGGGATGGAGCACAAGAGCATGAGTCACGCCGGGAGTGGGGGAGGGGGCCGATAAGAATAAAGAAGAGTTCCTCTGCTGTGTTCGGGCTGGCTTTTAGTGAGCTTCGGCTTCTACTTGGTGGTGCTGCAGAATGGTGCCACATAACAGACCAATTGTGCATTTTGGGTGATAAGCACGAAAATTGGCACAGATGTGCCAATTTGTGTTCGGACTGGCTTTTAGTGAGCTTGAGCTTCAGCTTCTACTTGGCTCGGGTTAGGGTTGAGGCTTTTTGAAGGCTTTTTGCTTCAGCTTGGCTTTGCAGCAGGCCTTCGGGTTTTGCTTGGCTCAGTTCGCTTTTTGGGCTCTGGCGTGGTGCTCGCTTTGTTCATCGAAAGAGAGTTGAGCTGGTTGCTTGGCTTGAGCTGCTGGTTGCTTCTTGTTCTCGGTTCGTGTTCTGAGAGGCTTTGTTCATCGAAAGAGAGTTGAGCTGGTTTGTCGCTCGAGCTGCTGGTGGTTGCTTCTTGTTCTCGGTTCGTGTTGTGAGGGGCTTTGTTCATCGGAAGAGAGTTGAGCTGGTTGCTCGGCTCTGAGCTCTTTGTTTTCCGCTTGGCTCCCGGCTTGGTGCGACTCCTTGGCCTCACCTTGGAGGTGGTTCTTCGAGGAAGCGACGCGTCGACAAGAAGAATTGGTGCCTCGTCTCACCAGCATGTGTTCGGAAGCGCGAGAGGATTCGCTGGAGCTCGGGAAGGATCGCGGCTCACAGCGATTGGATCCAGCTCGCTCTCGCTGAAGCCTGGGTCCGAGCAGCTTGAAGACCACACGAGGTGAAGAGGTTCGAGATAGGTTCTGGGTTTCAGCTCATCTGTCCTCTGAGTTGAATTCCTTATTAAAGGCATCAGCCACCATTTCTTGTGTGTGTGTGTGTGTGTGTGTGTGTGTGTGTGTGTGTGTGTGTGTGTGTGTGTGTGTGTGTGTGTGTGTGTGTTTGTTTGAGTGTTTGTAGGCCCGTCTAATAAGTAGGAAACTGTTAAGTGCCTAGGCTGTATTCGCTTTGCATTTCATAATAGAACTCGGCTGTAGGTTTTTGCTTGTGTCTTTTTCCCCATCCCCCCATTCATTGCATTGCCTGTGTTCAAATAAATGTCCCGATTGTTAAATGTCACCTGCTCGTTGCGTCCCTTCCTCACATTGACTGCCATGGAGCGTTCGGAATGTTCGCTGGCTGTTTATAAGCCGATGAAACGTACATCTGGTCCGACGGGACTTGGCGATATATAACCGCTCGGCAATCGCATACGGTACGAGCTGCTTCGGCAGCTCGTTTTCGTGCAGGTCCCGTTGAGGTGTCGATCCCCGGCATTTCTTTCTGCGCGAATCATTAGGTATATCGATAATTTGGCGATTGACCCTGTCGCGCGTGGACAGAATAGTTGGCTCATCTATGGTGTGGTTAACAACACCCGTAGCTGGGTTTCGGCGTTGATCCGGAAGCTACGACTGGATTGCTCTTTCGGTGGGCACGCGGCCTGGATTGGGTTGAAGAGGTCGCGCACACGCCGAACAGGCAGGAATCCACAACAATATCGTGTGTGCGTATATATCGTGTGTGTGCGTATATATCGTATGTGTGCGTATATTTCATGTGTGTGTATATTTCGTGTGTGTGTGCGTATATATCGTTTGTGTGCGTATATATCGTGTGTGTGCGTATATATCGTGTGTGTGCGTATGTTTCGTGTGTGTGCGTATATATAGTGTGTGCGTATATTTCGTGTGTGTGCGTATATATCGTGTGTGTGTATATATCGTGTGTGCGTATATATCGTGTGTGCGTATATATCGTGTGTGACTCAACTTTTTGTTCTGCATCACTATGCTGAAGCGAAAACGCGTGATTTTATTGAAAGAGGAAGTATTTTAGCTTCAAATTCGCAAAATGCTGCATTTCACAGAAAGAACTTGTAAACACAAAAATGTCTCAAATTGGCCTAAAACAACGTTTTTTCACCAAACAAAAGCATTGTCCGAATCAACTTTTTGTTCTGCATCACTATTCTGAAGTGAAAACGCGTGATTTTATTGAAATAGTCAGTATTTTAGCTTCAAATTCGCAAAATGCTTCATTTCACAGAAAGGACATGTAAATACAATAAGGGCATGGGTAATCGACAATTGGAGGATTAATTTACCTTCCTGTCTCTAAACATTCACTTTAATGTCATTGTGATTCACATTTAAGCATACATACAGTGTAAACCAAGCAAGGTGCATAATATGTCAGCAAATCAACAATTCCTATGCATTTTAGGATAACAATAATAATGCATAAGAAATGTATCATGTTTAGCAATCGACTGGAAACCTACTTTTTGTGCACGAAGATATATAACATGGAAAATAGAACAGCACTCAGTAGAGCGCATACCTCGGCCAGGCTAAACAGTTTACATTTTGTATCCCACTGATAGACTGGTTGTGTATCCTCACCATTCGTCCTTGTCACACACCGAAATCGAATTAGCTTGTTCTTGTCACCTACCCAACCCATCCAACAAGTTTTTTTTTCATAATCCATCCACAACCTTTTGAGATACTGTGCTATGTATTAATTTGGCCAAATCTCTCAATGGTGAATAATCACTTTTAAATAAAAAAAAATATTCTCCTTTCCAGATTCGGATCTTCACCAAAATCGAATAATTTCTTGCTCGTCATACAACCAACCTGTCCACCAAGTTTCTTCCGAATCCGTCGCAGTGTTTTGAGATATTGTGCTAAATATTGTTTTTGGCCCTCTCTCAATGGTGAAGAATCACTTAAAATCTTTAGTATCCAGATCCATCGTCAGAATTTCACCAAAATCGAATCAATTCGTCCTCATCACACACCCAACCTGTCCACCAGGTTTCGTCTGAATCCGTCGACAACTTTATGAGATATCCTGCTCACAGCCAAACAGACAGGGGTGAAAAACATAACCTCTATCAACCTTCGGTGGCAGAGGTAATAAAAGTGAAGGAAAAGGCATAATTGGCAAATGAAATAGTTAAACAAATACAGTATATAGTGTACACTGCACTGATATAGGGGCACCTGAGAGCAAGGTGAAGGTCACAGAGTAGATACCACTTTCCTTGTGCCCTGGACTTGCTTCACTATAAGTGATATCCACTTGGAATTTGATGGGTTTTTGGAAAACCACGGGGCTACCAGCCGACTTGTACTCAGCACGGAAACTTGTCTGTGATAATACGCTGTGGCTTAAGCTGGGGATCTGTCCAAACAAGAAGGAAAGGGGCACAAGTTTAAATCGACTTTATACATAACTGAGAAGTTATATAACATTAGTGTGAATTTTTAGTATGACAAGTTTTTAAAAATTAAAAAGTGAGGTCAATGGAGGAGTATATAACGACTCACTCCAGCACATATACCAATGAGAAATAAAGATTCCCAAGAGACATCGACACACATTTTGCCCATAACTTCATTTGCAAGTCTGCAGTTTACTCTCACATTATATCTCAATTTTCTCTCCAATTACACATCAAACTTGAGTTTCCCAGATTGCCCATGGAAGGTCTTTTGTTCTGAAGAAATTGTTGGGAAGTAGATAAAATGTAATTTGAAGCTCGGTCTCTTCATGCCTGTTAGTCACAAAATTGGCAGGGTAGATCATATACCCAAGTATGAATTTAGTTGGATATGTCACACACACACACACACACACACACACACACACACACACACACACACACACACACACACACACACACACACACACACACACACACACACACACACACACACACACACACACACACACACACACACACACACGGGATTCCTTAGTTTGGTATCCCATTAGTAATTGTGGTTAATTAGGTTAACTTCCCCTTGTATCAGGGACAGGGAAAAATGCATTGTAAGTGTTAGCAGGTTCCATCCCCATTGTGATTTCGCACCTTCCATTCAGCCACCCCATCCATTCATCCATCCCAATCCATCATCCTTCTCTAAAATCTACCAAAACACCATACTTTCCTGGAAACCCTCCTCTTCATTTAACCCATTTCAATCCCTCCCATCCTCAATCCCTTCAAATCCTTTTCCCCATCCTCCTCCCCCCCCCACCCCTTGCACCTTTCCACAGCACAAACCACACCAACACCGTAATCAAAAATCAACATTGACGCTGTGATTCCAATGGCGAATTTCGTGACACAACAACCACCCAATGGCAAATACCATGGCACAGCGATTCCTGAGGGTTACTACCGAGATGCAGGCACCACATCATACCCAGGTCCTCTGGTGAACCATACCAGTGCCCTGCCATCTGAGCTATCTGGGTGACTCACGGGCTAAGCACACAATTCTCTCACTTAGAGAGATGCCACTGTCAATGCCTGATTTGGATGATGAATCACATGGCCGATGATGTAATCAATTTTTTTTTCCCACATATACATATTATGTTTGTTTGCCTGTTCATTACCCTCACCAAAGCAGAGGGTATTGCATTTGGGTTTGTTTGTTTGTTTGTCTGTCTGTCTGTTTGTCAGCACAGAACTTTTGTGTTTTTCTCTGAAACGCTTGTCTAATTGAGACAAAATTTCCACCATAGGATTGACTACTCATGTGGAATGTTTTAGTGATAATTATGACATCATAGGTCACGTGGTGTGGCAGCTATGTTGGAAAAACTGAAAAACTTTGGACCTCTGTATCTCTGAAACTGAACCAAGGAAAAAATTGTGGCACACAGCAAGTATTCCTCATGGGGAATGAGTGTGATTTTTTTATGACGTCATAGGTGCCTTCGTTATGTCGTCATAATTGCATATGTAGAACGCTACATCCGATCAGTATGAAAATTTTTCAGGGTCATCCAGGGATAAAATGGTCAACAACAAAAATTTGATAACGTTGCCAGTCACGTGATCCAGCAGCCATATTGTGTTTTTTTTTAAACCTTCAAAAATCTTCTCTGAAATGGCTGAACAGATCGAGGTGATACTTTACACGTATGGCCGTCTATCCATGAGGAACAAAAGATTCACACATATAACAACATAGGTCACATGGTTTGGCAGCCATTTTGGATTTACCATAAAACCTACAAAAATCTTCTCCAGAATGGCTAGATAGATTGAGGGGAAACTTCACGCAAATGTTCCCCAAGACATGGGTGTACAAGTTTGTTAAGGAATAATTGATGGATCAAATGGTTTGGCAGCCATATTGGATTTAAGAAAAATATTGAATAATGTTTTCTCTGGAACCGCTTAATCAATTGAAGTGAAGCTAAACAATTATGATCTAGTCGTGATGGGGAATACATGTTTTAAATTTCAACTTGATCGGACACATAGTCTGGCAGCCAGAATTATTTCTTTTTTTGATGTGGGTTAAAAAAACCATTTTGTTTTGAATAAGACTCACTTGGCTGTGTCTGATTGGGTTTGGGGGTAGAGATGAAGCAGCTGAAACCTGAATCCTATCCAGGTTCCTCCTGATGACTTCATCTTTGCTTTTTGCTTGTTCAGGTTCCTTCTGATGACTCCAATGCAGGACTGCACCGATTTGGTCTTTCATTTGATTCGAATTGAATTTATTTGAATCCCATTCTAAATTCAATTGAATAATAATAATAAACGTCATGGGTCAGGGTTATTTGTCCATTCAAAGCGGGGTTGCATCAGAACAGGACGTCTTGGTGCCCAGTCATCACTGCCAGCAGTTATAAAGTGACAGTTCTAATTATGTCTTATTCATTACGTAACACACCAGTACAGAAATGCCACACAAAATACACCACACAAAACGACACAAACTCCACACAAAACAAGTCCTGGCGAGGGTCTGCATTCTATAATTGCTCTTATTCTTGTTTATAATTGTATTACTGTACTTTGCCCCATGGTGAATAATAGCGGTCATGAAATAGTCCCCCATGGGGAGAAAACCCTCTCGTGGACAGACATTCCTCTGGTTGGCACTGAATGTTCTGGAAACAGTCGGAAAGAGAGTGGTGTTTCTATATGTGGGAGAATTGTGTGCTTAACCTGTGGATCACCCAGATACAGTAGCTCAGATGGCAGAGCACTGATACAGTTCACTAGAGGAGGAGGAGGAGGAGGAGGGGGAGATTGGGATCATACTCTGTATAGAGTGTTGGTGCTGCTTTAGCAGTCTCCTTGACTATTGGGCACAATCCTGGACGGTTCGCCACTCCCGACACAGTATACCAGCATGCTGGCACTCATTTTTGCCGACTTCGGAAGGATGACAGGCCGAGTTAACCCCACCTGGTATTAATTCAACAGCTGAGCGGGATCCAAAGCCTGACACCCTAACCATTAAGCCAAAACCAGGCATATTGATTATAGGATCAATTCTAAATAATAGGATCGATTAATCAACCTTTTGAGAAAATACTCATCCATGAGCATCAGCTTTGATTACAAAGGAATAACGAAAAAAAAATAATATTATATATATATATATATATATATATATATATATATATATATATATATATATATATATATATATATATATATATATATATATATATATATATATATATATATATATATATATATAGCATTGATTGTAAATAATAGGATCGATTAATCAACCTTTTCAGAAAATACTCATCCATGAGCATTGACTTTGATGACAAAAAAAAAAATTAAGAAACTAAACTTTGCACTTTACATTTACTGGGTCTCCCAGACTCAACAACTGGAAAGATGTAAAGTTTTTGATGTGTGCATCAAAGGGTGTTAGATGGTCTTAGGGTTCTAAAGGGTCTCTAAGGGGTCTTAAATGGTCTTCAGGGTCAAAAGACGCTTTGGGATCTTAAAGGGTGTTGGGGTTCTTAATGGTCAAATGGGTCTTAGGGGTTTAAAGGTCTTCAGGGGTCTTAGAGTTCTGAAGGGTCGAAAAGTCTTTAAGGGTTTTCAAGTCTTAGGGGTCTTAAATGGTCTTAAGGTTATGAAGGATCTATAAGCTCTTAGGGGTCTCAAAGAGTCTTAAGGTTCCAAAGGCTCCAAAGGGTCTTAAGGGCTTTTGAGGTTTTAGGGGTCTTAAATGGTCTTCAGAGTCTTAAGAGTTTTAGGGGTCTTAATGGGTCTTAGGTTCTTATTATCAGGTCAGGCCAGATTAGATCTGTGACTTGCTACAAGTACCATGTAAACTTGTACGAACCTATTCCATGGTCTGATGTACTAACCATGAGGTTAGTACTAACCTGTTAGTACAAGTTCTAACATGTACAAGTACTAACCTGTTATTGGCGACAAAACCGTCTCCCCCACCAGGTTTCCTGGTGAGGCGAGTATATGGATATGGACACCCAGCAGGATAAAAAAACAAAACCTGTCAAAGGGTGAAGGAGCTCCTTGTGATCCAATGGCTATCCATATCTCATGCCCAACTATCTGCGGACATCCTCCTGCAGTTGGATTACTTTTTTGAAGGAGGTTGGTGGCAGGATTTGCACTCCGGCCACCGTGAAACCCTTCATTCTGTAAAACGTACCACAAATAAATCTGAAAACCCACTCCATGGGAGTACCTCCTGTGCAGCTGCCCTCCGCAGGTCAGCTCACCAGATGACTGGATTGGGGTAAAGCCTTCGGGACCCCCACTCTTTGATGAGAGGAGAAAAACCATGGGGTAACCTTCCCAGGTCAGATTGCGGTAGTGTGTGTCGGGGTGGTGCTGAGGTGTTATCCACCAGACAGCAGTCTCCTTGTAGTCCATTTGCCAGAGAAGTAATCTTGTTGTCCTCAAAAGTGTATGGTTTTATGGTGGTTTCTTGTTCACAGGCATGCATAGACAAAATTAAGCTTGGTTGCCCGGATGGCAACCATGGGGAAATCTGTTATTTTTGCGCAAATACAAGATGGCCGTCATCGACCGGGCTGAAAATATAACTTTTTAGGTAATGAACTTAAAATTACACATGAGACATCTTTTCCATATAATTTTGGCACGAGGAATCGATATTAACCTTATTTTTGTGATTAGAAGTAAATGTGAGGTCGATTTTCGAGTTCCTGGCAATTGTTTGCCGTGTGAGATACATTTTGAATGACAACAAGGTCACTATTCTGACAACTGGACGCTCACATACGACATTAATGCGAGTTACTAATTCATTGTTTTGTTTGTTACTAACTAATTCAACTTCTTTGTTGCTGGTCACCATCACTATGCCCGTAACATCACCCACCACCTTCTGGAGATGCACTATCTGCTGCCACCAGATGCCAAGTCAGAGCTCATATCAGGTGCTTTTGTGTGTCGTCACCAGGAAGGCATTTGGAATGGTGTGAGCTCTGATCAGTTCGGTGAACAAACTGCTATTAGAATTGGCAAGGGTGGCCTCAAGGGTATGACTTTCTCCAGAGATGGTAGCAGAGTGGATCGATTCCTTTCCTGTCACTGCCTACATCTCAGATACAATGGAGCACATCTACCCTGACTCCTCAAACAAGGACAATGAAGACCAAGTGAGAGAAAAGGACACAAGAATCGGACCACGTCACAAGGAGGAGGGGAAGAAGAGGAGAGAACTTGATGCAGATGATAGGCGCCAGATTTTACTTGAATTGTCGAATGTGTCTCATCCTCTTGAGAATCACTCACCACATCTGTACAACATTGCCAATGGTCAAATTGCTCCCCGAGAAGCTGAAGTGAATGTTGAGGATTCCGTGGTTATAGGTAAGAAAATGGTTGCAGAGTTCCATGCATTCCTTCCAGATGGATTCCATGCAACCATCTCATGCCCCATCAAGACAATGGAGCACTTACAGAAAGGAGTGAAAATTGGGGACAAGACGATCTTTGATCTCGAAACCATCTTCCTCAGGCTGCTGACTATTGGACCTATCTTCCAGTTTGAGCTCTGCGCAGTACCCCCCCCCTCACTGATTGATGAATATGGGTGCTTAAGGAAAGGCAACAAAGCACCACTGGCACACCAACTCTGTGTTCAGGCACAACAGCCTCTGCAACCAGATGTTACCATTGTTGACGCGAGCCAACTTCTCCATCATATTGTCTGGCCTTTCAGGGGAACTGTGTCAGTCTTGGTTGAGTCCATCATCATTGCTGGTCAGAAGATCTTGGTCTTTGACAAATATTATGATGTTTCTGCAAAGGACCATGAACGAGTGAGGCGTGCTGGCATTGGTTCCATCAACTATGACCTCACAATAAACACACCCCTGCCAAGTCGAGACGCCATCCTGATAAACAAGCAGACCAAGTTGCAGCTGTCCAAGGTTTTGAGTACCTATAACTTTGGTGAAGGAGTTACTGTGGAGAGCCGTAGCCATGGTGCGTTCAACCATGATGAAGCAGACATTACAATTATCTCACACCTGCTCATGGCTGCTGAATGTAATGCAAGAGTGATACGTATCCTCTCTGATGACACTGTTTTTGTATTGATGGTTTACTGGGTTTACCAGCGGAGCATCCAGGCCACAGTGCAGATGGAAAGGTGGGATGGAGCAATTTGGGATATTAACACCACCTGTGACCAGCTTGGCCCCAAGTGTCTGCAGCTTTTGGGAATGCACTACATCACTGGCTCAGATACCACGTCATACCCATACGGCAAGGGCAAAGTATCAGCCCTGAAGACACTGAGAGCTGGCAACTTCCCTGGTTTGTCCTCCGCACTTGGCGAGCTGAACGCAAGCCATGAACAGCTCATGGAAGCAGGGCGGACATTCTTCTGTGCCCTGTATGGTCAGCCAGAAGGTACCACGATGAGTGAGATGAGGTACTATATGTACACAAGGAAGTCTGGCAAGCCCCTCAAGCTCATGGCATTACCTTCAACTGAGATCAATCTCTTCCTACATATATTGCATGCACATCTACAGACAGTATTTGCAAAATCAGTTGATCAGCAGGTCCCACCTGAACTTGACATTACAAAATATGGATGGGACATCAGAGATGGAATCCCAGTGCCAGCAACTTCTGCTACTCCACCAGCCCTTTTGGACCTCATGGATATTGTGCGGTGTGGATGCAAAACAGAGGGGAAGGCCTGCAGTACTGCAAGTTGCAGTTGTAACCATGCAAAGATCTCCTGCACGCTATACTGCACTTGTGGTTGCAGTGACAAGTGCTTCAACCCACACAAGACTGTGGAGGACAGTGAAAGTGAAGTGGAAGAAGGGAGTGTCGAAGCAGAACTGGAAAGAGACGAGGATACAGAAGGGGATGAGTACAATGAATGGGAATGAACAATACGCAAGTTGTCTACTAGGCTCTATCTCCTCTGTTCCTAAGATGTCCAATATGATGACATGACAATGTTTATGCTTTCTGATTATCAACATACTGTTGTGAACCATTCATGACTTCACTTTTGCATTGGTGTTGCATAATTGTCAGCAGAAAATAGTCATGGACATTTCATGTGAACCTCTATTTATTCATGAACGTAAAAAATAACCCCAAAATTGAATTCCTCATGTCAAAATCATATGGAAAAGAGGTATTACACAGGATTATATGTTGACCGATTAAAAACTTCACCCCATTGTCCTCCCTGTAGCTGCCATCTTGAATTTATGCAAGTTACAGGAGTTCCCCAAGGTAGCCACCCTGGCAACCAACCTGAATTTTATTAATGGACCCATGTTAGTCCAAAACAATCATGAAACCATACACTTTCCACATCAACAAGGTTGACAATGGAACACATAATAACGGCAAATGGACTATTGGGTTAGCCTGAGGCAGTCCCTTCAGGTGGGTGCCTGGAATGCCCTATCCTAAAGAGAGGATGATTACCTGTCTCTGTGATCATCTGAGCTCAAACATTTGGACATTGGTATTGCAGCACTCTCTGAGGTTCGGAGACCGGATTGCGGTGAGATAATGGTGGGTGGTTACACCTACTATTGGTCTGGTCGCTCTGATGGTTACCATGCCCAAGGAGTTGCTGTAGCTGTGTCCAATAAGCTAACTTCAATTATAATTGAGGTAACACCGGTCAACGAGCGTATTATGAGACTAAAGATTTGTCACTCCTTTGGTGTCGTTTCCCTGGTCTCTGTATATGCTCCAACTGAGGCGAGTGATCTCACCATGAAGAATGCATTCCATGCCACACTCGAGTCTGTGGTTGATCAGTGCCCTAGGCGAGATACTCTTCTTGTCTTGGAGGATTTCAATGCATCGACTGGAACTGATAGGGATGGTTATAAGACATGTGTTGGTCCCCATGGGTCTGGAACTGTGAACCAGAATAGCACCAAGTTCCTTGACTTTGCAAGAAGTCGTGGACTTAGGGTGGGTGGTTCATGCTTTCAGCACCCACAGGCTCACCGCTGGACTTGGTATTCCAACGCTGGTGGTGTGGCAAAGGAGATTGATTTTTTTTTTAATTCCGAAGAGAGGGAAGAGGCTGCAGCCGGCCTGTCTGAAGGATGAGAAATGTCATGGCAGAGGGTGGAGTCATTAGTAAAGAGATAAAGATGATTTTCCAGGGAGTTGGAGAGATCATTGATGAAGATCAGGAATAGGACTGAGCCCAGAACACTGCTTTGGGAGACTGCAGCCTTCACAAGAGAGGAGATGAAAGGATTCTGTTGAGGGCCACACATTGGCTATGATAGCAGAGGAAATCAGGAAGCATTGTGTGGGGTTGGCCTTGGATGCCATAGGCAGACAGTTTGGAGAGCAAGGCAGAATGCCAGACTGTATCAAAAGCATGAGATATGTTCTGTGAGACTGCTATGAGAGACAGGATTTGGAAGCAAACACAGAATTTCAGCAGTCGGCTTTCTCACGAGCAGAGTCGGCTGTGGTGCCATTTGAAGAGAGGGAAGGGATGGAAGGGGAGCATACACCAGAGGCAGACTTTACAAGGCACCATCAGGTTTTGGAGGAGGGAGACAAGCTTGAAAGTTAATTATTGAGTGTTGGACAGACATTGTTTTCTGGTTCTCCTAAGAGTGGACACACACTTGTTGTGGACTTTTTGGAATGCACTGAGATTGCCTTCGGTCGGATTTGACTTCCAGGAGAAGGAAAGATGTTTTAGAGCAACTGCCTCACCACAGGATTCAGTGTACTATGGATGAGAAGAAGGGTAGGATAATTGAAAACGAGATGGGATGAATCTGTGCATGACAGAGAGCAGGATTCTGTGGAAGAATTCTCGGCTGAGTTAATATCAGAGACAGTAGAAATTGGAGACCAGTCCTGAAGTTAAATCGCTGCTTGCAGTCCCTGCCATGCCACTTGATTTTAATGCCTGACTCGCCAGTGTTAAGGCAGTTCTCTGAGTATAGCCAAAGAGATGTTGACTTTCACAATTACATGGTCAGATGAACCGATTCGAGCAGAGGGAGAGCAGGAGACATTTGCGGTAAAGGTAGTCATCACCAAGTCCAGACGGGAGGATTTGTCATTTGGAGAAATCCTGGTTGGAAAGTTTATTGATTGAGTCAGTTCCATGGAGTCACAGAAGTCCTTTGCTGAAGTTCTATGGCAGGTGAAAGAGGTACCAACACCCAGCCAAGTTACATGGTGACAATTGATATTGCCATAGATGAGGAAGAGAGAGAGTTGGGATGAGGGGTTAAATTTTGTAGAGAGAGAGAGAGATAGAGATAGAGATAGAGATAGAGATAGAGATAGAGATAGAGATAGAGATAGAGATAGAGATAGAGATAGAGATAGAGATAGAGATAGAGATAGAGATAGAGATAGAGATAGAGATAGAGATAGAGATAGAGATATATATATATATATATATATATATATATATATATATATATATATATATATATATATATATATATGTATGTATATGTCACTGTTAGGGAGGCGGTACAACACACAGTTGAAGAAGAGATGGGAGTGGTGGGGAAGTTGCAGCCAGAGGTACTCCTAGCGGTTGGGAGGTGTAAGGTCAGTACAGGGGCAGTGAGAAATTCAGTTATTTATGTAAAGTACAACTCCCAGATGGTTCAGGCCCATCAAACTGAAGGAGGCAGTAACTGGGGAGAGACAATAAGCAGTCTGGCACGTCTTGTGGGAGGAAGAATTCTTTTAAACGGAAGACTTCTGGTTTATCAGCAGTGGCCTTGATTGAGAGATCTGTCAGGTTAGAGCTAAGACTTTGGATATTTGAGATCCACAGTTACAGATAGTTGTGAGTATGTATTGGGATGGTGCAGGATAGGGGGCAGGCTTTGCAGAGGCAAGGTGAAGTATTTTAGGGAGAAGAGGTGGGGAGAGGTTGAAGGTTTGGGGGTGTGGGCGATGGTTTGAGTGTGTGGGAAATATTGTAAATAATTATGGAAACAAAGGAAAATAACATGTGATAGAATATAATTGCATCTCATGTGCGAAAACGAAATGCTCCATCATACAATCATGTGATGATAGAATGCATTGTGATTGGTTGTAATTCAAGCAATCAGAAAGTGCCACACATGTATTGTCATGGCCAAAAATATTGATACCCTTGCACATTTTTCAAATAACTCACAATTTTCTCAAAAACAAGTTGAACTTGACAAAATAGATTTACAAAACAGAAGAAGGTCTCCACAATTTTTTATTTTACTATTAATATTATAGAACCTTTGTTTTTGTTTCAGAGCTTAATATATCCTTTTAAATCAGAAAATATAAAGGAATGGCATTGACAAAATGATTGACACCCTCGACTTAATATTTAGTATCACAGCGTTTGGACAAAATAACTGTAGTCAAGCACTTCCTATAGCCATGAATGAGCTTCCTACATCTCTCTACTGGCAGTTTGTCCCATTCTTCTTATGCAAACTGCTCCAGTTCTCCCAGATTTAAAGGGTGCCTTCTCCCAACTGCAGTTTTCAGATCTCCCCACAGGTGTTCATTGGGATTTAGATCTGGAGTCATTGCTGGCCACTTCAGAACAGTCCAACGTTTTGTCTTGAACCATTTCAGGGTGATTTTTGAAGTGTGTTTGGGGTCATTGTCCTGCTGTAAAACCCATGACCTTCAACGGAGACCCAACTTTCTGACAATGGGTTGAATATTCACTCCAAAATGCCTTGGTAATCTCCTGATTTCATGATGCCATGCATATATTCAAGGCATCCTGTGCCAGAGGCAGCACAGCAACACCAAAACATCACTGAACCTCCTCCATGTTTGACTGCAGAGAAGGTGTTCTTTTCTTTGAAGGCTTCATTTTGTTTTCTGTAAACAGAGATGATGTGCTTTCCCAAAAATGTCTAAGTTGGTCTCATCTGTCCATAGGATATTCTCCCAGAAGGATTTTGGCTTGTTCATGTGTGTTTTGGCAAACTCCAGTTGGGATTTCTTATGGCTCTCTCTCAGCAGTAGGGTCCTCCTGGGCCTCCTACCATAGAACCCACTTTCATTGAGTTTGCGACGGATGGTGCAAGTTGAAACTGTCATACCTTGTGTGTTTGAAGGCCAGCTTGAATCTGTTTGGCAGTTGATCTTGGTGCTTTCTCCACCATTCAAACAACCCTTCGCTGCAATCTTCGATCAAGTTTTCTCTTGTGGCCACGTCCAGGGAGGTTGGCTGCAGTGCCATGGGCCATAAAAACTTCCTGATAACATTGCGTATGGGGGGACACAGGAACATCAAGGTCTCTGGAGATGGACTTGTAGCCTTGGGGTTGTCCATGCTTGGCTACAATCTTGTGTCTGACCTCCTCACATATTTCTCTGGTTTTCTTTCTTTTCTCCATGCTCATTGTGGTACACACAGTGACACAAAACTGCAGAATGACTCCTTTTCTCAATTGAAATTAGTTGAATGAGTGATTTTTTAATATAGCAAATCACCACGGGTGAGTTCAATTCTAAAGTAAAGGAGAATCACCTGCTTGAAATCTAATTGTTTCTAACAACTCCTAAAAGGTGCTAATAATATTTCCTGGGCCATTTTCGGATTTATGTGTGGAATAAGCTAAGATTTATTCATTTTTTTCAGCTACTTTTGTTTTGTTCCACTGCACACCAAAGAAATACATTTGTGGACACCAAAACACTTTTTAATTTTAACAATTTTCTGGAAGAAATGGTACATTATTTGAAAAAAGTGCAAGGGTGCCAATATTTTTGGCCATGACAGTAGAAGTAGTTTAAAAGTTTAGGTGGTCATGATGTTGTGGGGTGGTGAATGTATGTTGAATCATATGACTCGTGGGAAGGAAATATCACCTGAAAAGCATATATAAATCAGTCTTAGCTTGCAGCTTCGTATTTCAGCATGACTTTGTATGCAAGTCCCTGAGGAGGAGATGTGGAATTAACACTGTTGGCAATTCAAGCAGTTGAGGAAGAAAGTTTGCTCTATTCCGTCCTCTCTCTGTTGAATAATGGATCAAAATTGCTCTATTAATTATCAGGGCCAAAAATGTACATACACTTTCTCAACAACCTACCTTTAGCAAGGGTAGTGAGTCTGGGAATCCTTACGATAATTCACAGACTGGAGTTTGTGTGTTTGTTTGTGGGTTTGTTTGTCATACTACTCCTCCAGTTCTGGGTCAATTACATCCAGACTTGCTACAGAGGATCAGCATAACCCCATTTAATGTAAAGGGGTGTTTTCATCTTTGCCAGTGGTCTTTGGTGGAGGGGACGCAAATTCTCTGTGTAAATGTGGATTGTGTAGTGCCCCCTCCATGTGGGGGAGGGTATTACAAGCCTCCACCATTTACAGTACAGTATTCCTGTCCCTACGTTTTCCAGTGCAGTGAGGGTGTTTTGAATTATAAGCAGGAGGGACGTTCTTGCTTCATGCACATAACCCGAGTTATTTTTGTTTGCGTATACAGAGCTGCCAGTTGCCTACACAGTGCCCAAATAAAGGTGTGCATCAGAAGAACGTGTTGCATGCTTGGAGCAAGATCATCCATAGGGCAGGTACTCTGCCAGTACCATCAATGGGGAGATGAGGGAGGCCTTCCTTTTGTAGTTGACTGAAAATAGGCTGATTTAAGTAAAAGAATACACACACACACACACACACACACACACACACACACACACACACACACACACACACACACACACACACACACACACACACACACACACACACACACACACGGAGGTGGATACTTTGAGATCTAGGAGGGCTCCGTTCCACCTTCTGAAACTGGCATAAGGAGATAATAACCAACGACACACACACGTGGAGGTTATGGTTAGGCGTAGCTTACTTTTGTGTTTGAATATTTTCTGAGTTCAATATCTGACTCGACGATAAACTGCCAGATCGGTGCTTCTCAGGCAGGGTGTTGTATTAAAAAAGCGCAGTCCCTCATTGGGCATTAATCTGGAGACCTGTCCATTAGCTTAAGCTGGTGGACATTAATATCCAGCAGTCTTTTGCCAAAAAGTAGGCAAGCTATCACTGGCATGCTGGTCATTTTATATATTTCTGCTCTTGCTACAGCTTGGCAGGCAATGGCAAATCTCCCATTGTAATCCTTGCCGTGAGATCACTTGAAGCAGCACTGAACTTTCCCTCAGACAGACCACCATAAAAGAGATACATACCGGAAGTTTTATTTATATGTGACACATTTGTAATGCATATATTTTAAAGAAATATCTGTATAATTAATTATTAATTTTGTGTGTTACGGGGAAGCCCTGAAGATTTGGATGATGGAGCATTATGATGTGCCAATGTGGATTAAAACTGTCCAACTCCATATTACATTAGGCTCTGTTATTGTAGCTCAACGGGCATTCAGGAGGAAATTTTCATGCAGAAATGCCCCGTGTCGTTACATCATTATCTCCTTCATCAGAAAATTTAATGAAGATGGTAGTGTTCATCCATCTAAGCACGCGAGACGTCATACAGTGAGTGCACGAGAGACAATCATTGAAGCCATCAGTGCTGTTGATAATGATGCATTGAAAGCATCAATGAACAATGTACTGGTTCGATGCAGGAATATCTATTGTAATGGACAGAATATAAAATATGTGATTTTTAACACGTAGAGTTGGGTTGCATCGATGGCTATGATGTCACATGTGCAAGATAGCAATGCCACATCCTGTACAAATAATACTTTTGATTAAAAAACTACTTTTGATTGCAGGTGAGAATGGAAGGCAGTATCCCACTCGTTGTAATCCATCCATTCTGTGAACTGACCAAGTAATTGTGTGTTTATTTGTTTACTTGTCTGGCTGTATGCGAGTATAACATACCGAGAGGAATGCATGTACGATGTCCGCTTTTATTGAGCTGATTGGTTTGTCTTTGATGACGACAAATATCTGCTCCTCTTTCTCGGAGTTGATGAAGTTTCCAAACCAGGACTTTTTGGCAAGTCTGTGTGGCAAAAGTGAGGGTAGAATCGGGTGAGGGAGATGATTAGGTAGTTGGGTGGGAGGGTAAGAATTTTGCATTGAAACATTTGAAACAAAAGAGCAAACCATAGTTTATATCTTAGTTTTATGCACCAAGTTATGGTTATTCTCAGCTCTGCTTCAAGTTTGTGACTTACTCAGGGGAAGACTCTGGTGTGAGGCTGGACATCTCTTCAGGTGTAGGCACTGTGACACAGGTGTACAACACACGATCAGACTTTTGTAAACACGCAAGGCACTTCATGGCAAGTAAGTTTCTTTCCCAATTATTTTTTTGTACACTTTAAAAAAATAAAAATGAGGTCATCTTATATCAGCCTCCTGTTCTTGCGGAGAAAATCTTATTACTTCCTGTAGATAACATGTTTGAAGATCATTGTTTTCATTGTATACATAGTTCACATCGGTTTTTTGAACCGTCTCTGAACATTAACTTTTTTTCCCCATTATGGAATGATTTTGCAAAAAAATCATTTAACTTGTACACATTGTTTGGGCTTGAGAGAAATACCTCATAATACAAGTGAGAAAAATATGTCATAGGATGGTAAAACCACTCTAATTACTGCTCATGAGCTCATGAGTGTTGTTTCCCGAAAGAGGAAGGTGGATGGGTAAGAAGTGAGAGCACATATATCCATGTTTATTGTTTTAAACAGTGGACTTATTTGTCAATATTTAATAAAATACCTGCACTGTAGTGCACTGTATCAAAGCCATTTAACAATCATCTTGTGCATCTTGAGTTTTATATATTTTTTAAACTTCCATTATTTAATTATATTAATGAAGTCTCACAGCCTTTGTGCCTTGTGGATTTATTTTTCCTCCCTAAATCACTTCATTGCTTCTGGACTCTTGGTAGCTCAGTAGTTAGCAAACTTGCTTATCGTTATGACTTGCTTGCAATGGAGTACAAGTATATATGAAGTCAAGTGTCAATAACAATGGATCTTGTCAACTGAGGATGGATGTTCACTGCTGTAGGAAATGAGGTGTGGGTGAAGTTTCATGCATTAGCCCTTTATCAAAGCGAAAAAACACATTACACTGACGAAGGACTAATGCTTGAAATGCAACTACACCTCATTTCCAATGGTGGTAACACATCTCTATAAATAGTTTCAAGTTTTGTTGTTGTTTCGTATGCAGCCTGCAGCTGCTGGTTGCATAATTTTCTGGAAGCACAGCTGTGCTGCTGATGCATTGCCCCTGCTCGCAGTAAACTCACACTCATATTTTGCCAACCTCAGAACAATGAGAAGCTGAGTCAACCAACCTGATGTTATTTCAACAGCACAACAGGGGCTCAAACTCAAGACCCTAAGATCATAAGTCAGCCACCTTAACTGTTAAGGTTAAGCCAGCACCAGGCTTAATATTTTCCCCAAGTGCGTTTGTTTGTGTGTTTGTACGTTATCCTTTCACGGCTGAACCGTAACACCGAGAGGCCCCAAATTTTGTGTGGAGGGACCTCAGAAGCTCGGAAAGGTTCAGAAGCCCATTCCCACTCCCCCGCCACAAAATCCCCCCACCCTCAAGGAAATTCTCTGTATGTATGTTTGTGTAGTTCTGAAAATCATAGAAAAAAACAGGCTGGGCCAATCTCCACTAAATTTTGCAAACCTGCTGGAGGTACTCAGGGTCAGGTCATAGGCACAAAACAATTTTCCCCTCCCCCGAATACGCAAGGCAATTCTTGGGAAAAAAATAAGTAGAGATTCTGGCACATGTTATGCATTGAAAACGTTGAAATCATATAAATAACTTTGTTAGTGTGTGTGGTTTTTTTGTGCGTTTGTTCCGCTTCACAGCCGAAATCACTGCAAGGAAAAGCTCACCCAGACAGGCAGTGCAGAGAACCTCCACCACCGACGGTGGACCGAGGTTATGTTTTCACCCCTGTTTGTGTGTCTGTCTGTCTGTGAGCAGGATATTTCAAAAAGTTGTGGAAGGCTTTGGAAAAAATTTGGTGGACAGGTTGGGTGTGTGACAAGGACAAAATGATTAGATTTTGGTGAACATCCGGATCTGGATACTTGAATTTTTAATGTGATTCGTCACCATTGAGAGATTGGGCCAAAAATGATATATAGCATGATATCTCAAAAAGTTGTGGACGGATTCGGACGAAACTTGGTGGATGAGTTTGGTAGGTGACAAGAACAAGCCGATTAGTTTTTGATTAGGGTAGAGATGCAGTTCCGGTTTATCAATGGGATACAAAATGTAAACTATTCAGCCTGGTGGAGATATGCGGTCTACCGAGTGCCTTCTCGTTTCATTCTAGTCTCGACAGGACTCAAGGTCTACTGCTCACTGCCACCTCATGCTCTCTCTCCCAATTTTACCTCTGACACATGCATTTATAATCCTGTGGTGAATTCATTCGTTCTTGTCCAGCTGTTTCAACTTCATCCCACTATGTATGTCGACCTGTCACCCTTTGTTGCTCTGCTTTTCCATAGGCCTTGACAATATTATTAAAGAAAACTTTACTTATTGGGGATGCTACGCCTTGCTCTCTTCTTTTTATAAAATAATTTTGCACCTTATGTTCACTTTATTTGAACATTCTGCAGGATAGGAAAGTGTGCTGACAATTTGTCAACACCTGTGAAAGTTTGGCCCAGCCAAGAACGATTGATTACACAAGGAGGTCATTTTATAACTGTAGTAACAGTGCCAAGACAATTATAGACCACATAAAATTAAGTAATAACTTTTAAGCTGTCAAATAAACTAAACCACCTGACTCATGATGCAGGGAAGCCAGGTTGAAATCTAACATACCACAGGTGTTTGTGAATTGTCTTCTAATGTCCTTGTAATTCAGTAAAAGTACACTGAAGTAAGTATACTAATGTCTTTGTACTGGATGTGATTGGCAGGATGGCCTCGAGGTATGCACACTTGCTTCTAAGCTGTATAGCCTGGGTTCGAATCCCGACACAGGTATACATTGTTATTCTGGTGTTTCACAGGTAGGGTGATTCATCAATGTGTTTGCTGTCCCTTGGATAGATGTTAAACTGAGTGTCCCGTCTGCTGGTATTAGTTGGTGGACATTCAAGATCCCACGGTGTCATTCGCGAAGAGTAGGTGAGCTATCGCCGGCACCATGAACAAATTCCTGCCCTAACCGACAAAAGGCATTTCTTGCATCAGCACCACTGCCGTGCCCTCGGCCAATTATGCTACCCTGCAGCCTTGGGCTGCATACAAAAGAAGAAGAAGAAGAAGAAGACTGGGTGTGATTTGTGTGTAAACTTAACCATGAAGTTTAGATCACTGTTTAAAAAAAGCAAACAAGGATTGACAGTTAATAAATTTCTTGGTATTGTGTGTGCAAACCATGGCGATTGAGGAAAAAAACAGAATCTGAATTGGATGTGCAACGCTTAATGCTAGAAATACCATCACCTGAACTAGGTGATGTAAATCACCTCTCTCACAGAATGTCTGTACATGTTTGCATACGACTGATGATAATACCCTCCATAAATTGGCCACTCATTACACCCCTGTTTGTCTGTCTGTCTGTCTGTGAGCAGGATATCTAAAAAAGTTGTGGACGGATTCTGACAAAATTTAGTGGACAGGTCGAGTGTGTGACAAGGACAAATTGTTTCGATTTTGGTGATGATCCGAACAATGACAGTTGAATGTTTAGGAGTGACGAAACATCACAACACAAAAGGGTTGGCTCATGCCTCGGGAGGGGTCCTTTAAAATCAGAATAAGGTACATGCTTGGAAACACCCCAGAAACAAGACAAGCCTTAAAACTTTTGCTGTAAAATTTTATGTGAGGAGTAAAAATTATTTTAGAACTTTTTACACATATACTGTATTATGAGGGAAACTGGAGTGGATTAAGGCATAGGGTGCCCAAGGACATCTCCTCTCACAGCTATTCTTGGCCAATTATATCAAGTGTGAATGTGTGTTTAACAATATGAAGTGTGAATGTGTTTTTAAAAATATTAAGTCAAAATGTGTTATGAACAATATTAAGCATGAATGTGTTTTAAATAATATGAAGTGTGAATGTGTTTTTAACAATATTAAGTGTGAATGTGTTATTTACAATATTAAGTGTGAAGGTGTTATTAATAATATGAAGTGTGAATGTGTTTTTAACAATATTAAGTGTGAATGTGTTTTTGCTAATATTAAGCCAAAATGTGTTATTAACAATATGAAGTATGAATGTGTTATTAGTAATACAAAGTGTGAATGTGTTTTTAACATTATTAAGTGTGAATGTATTATTTACAATATTAAGCATCAATGTGTTATTGATTATATGAAGTGTGAATGTGTTTTTAACAATATTAAGTGTGAATGTGTTATTAATAATATTGAAGGGTGAATGTGTTTTTAATAATATTATGTGTGAATGTGCTATTAATAATATTAAGTCTAAATGTGTTTTTCACAATATTAAGTGTGAATGTGTTATTAACACAATTAAGCGTGAATGTGTTAATAATAATATGAAGTGTGAATGTGTTTTTCACAATATTAAGTGTGAATGTGTTTTTAATAATATTAAGTGTGAGTGTGTTATTAACAATATTAAGTCTAAATGTGTGATTAATAATATTAATTGTGAATGTGTTTTTAATAATACGAAATGTGGATGTGTTTTTAATAAAATGAAGACAAAATGTGTTATGAACAATATGAAGCGTGAATGTGTTTTAAATAATATGAAGTGTGAATGTGTTATTCATAATACAAAGTGTGAATGTGTTTTTAACAATATTAAGTGTGAATGCGTTATTAATAATATGAAGTGTGAATGTATTTTTAACAATATTAAGAGTGAATGTGTTTTTGCTTATATTAAGCCAAAATGTGTTATTAACAATATAAAGTGTGAATGTGTTATTAATAATACAAAGTGTGAATGTGTTTTTAACATTACAAAGTGTGAATGTGTTATTTACAATATTAAGCGTGAATGTGTTATTAATTATATTAAGTGTGAATGTGTTTTTAACAATATTAAGTGTGAAAGTGTTATTAATAATATTGAAGGGTGAATGTGTTTTTTATAATATTAAGTCTAAATGTGTTTTTAACAATATTAAGTGTGAGTGTGTTATTAAACTATTAAGCGTGAATGTGTTAATAATAATATGAAGTGTGAATGTGTTTTTAACAATATTAAGTGTGAATGTGTTTTTAATAATATTAAGTCGAAATGTGTTATGAACAATATTAAGCATGAATGTGTTTTAAATAATATGAAGTGTGAATGTGTTTTTAACAATATTAAGTGTGAATGTGTTATTAACAATATTAAGTGTGAATGTGTTATTAACAATATTAAGTGTGAAGGTGTTATTAATAATATGAAGTGTGAATGTGTTTTTAACAATATTAAGTGTGAATGTGTTTTTGCTAATATTAAGCCAAAATGTGTTATTAAGAATATGAAGTGTGAATGTGTTATTAAGAATACAAAGTGTGAATGTGTTTTTTACATTATTAAGTGTGAATGAGTTATTTACAATATTAAGCATCAATGTGTTATTTATTACATGAAGTGTGAATGTGTTTTAACAATATTAAATGTGAATGTGTTATTAATAATATTGAAGGGTGAATGTGTTTTTAAAAATATTACGTGTGAATGTGCTATTAATAATATGAAGTGTGAATGTGTTTTTAACAATATTAAGTGTGAATGTGTTATTAACACTATTAAGCGTGAATGTGTTCATAATAATATGAAGTGTGAATGTGTTTTTCACAATAGTAAGTGTGAATGTGTTTTTAACATTATTAAGTGTGAATGTATTATTTACAATATTAAGCATCAATGTGTTATTGATTATATGAAGTGTGAATGTGTTTTTAACAATATTAAGTGTGAATGTGTTATTAATAATATTGAAGGGTGAATGTGTTTTTAATAATATTATGTGTGAATGTGCTATTAATAATATTAAGTCTAAATGTGTTTTTCACAATATTAAGTGTGAATGTGTTATTAACACAATTAAGCGTGAATGTGTTAATAATAATATGAAGTGTGAATGTGTTTTTCACAATATTAAGTGTGAATGTGTTTTTAATAATATTAAGTGTGAGTGTGTTATTAACAATATTAAGTCTAAATGTGTGATTAATAATATTGATTGTGAATGTGTTTTTAATAATACGAAGTGTGGATGTGTTTTTAATAAAATTAAGACAAAATGTGTTATGAACAATATGAAGCGTGAATGTGTTTTAAATAATATGAAGTGTGAATGTGTTATTCATAATACAAAGTGTGAATGTGTTTTTAACAATATTAAGTGTGAATGCGTTATTAATAATATGAAGTGTGAATGTATTTTTAACAATATTAAGAGTGCATGTGTTTTTGCTTATATTAAGCCAAAATGTGTTATTAACAATATGAAGTGTGAATGTGTTATTAATAATACAAAGTGTGAATGTGTTTT
>NC_140962.1:107680434-107695434 GCF_056783735.1 Eptatretus burgeri
ATATATATATATAGGACCTCATTATGATACAAGACTGAGACGGTTGGGATTATACACTCTTAAAGAAAAGGAGAATCCAACAAACAAATGACGAGATCTACATTGCTAATCGAGCAATAAACAAGCAAGAGTGGACTTGGTCTCAGGTGGCATTTCACCCGTTTCCCAGCGGGTCTCGTCAGGCTCAAACACGTGTCCGCTTCAAGCCCCAACATGTGCCCACTTTTAGTCCCGAGGCGACAATTTGTTTCCAGTCATGTGCCGGTGCGAGAGGTCAATGAAGAACGTTTTTTTTTTGCTGAACCTGAACTTTTTGCAAACCAAGTGCATCATCAATGGTCTGCTCTGCTCTTTATATTCAGTTGTGATCTGGTATTGTATTACATGTATGAGGGTGAATAAATGTGTGTTCGTTCATGTTTTTGTGTATCTGAGGCTTGAAAACAGCTGGTTTCGTGTCCAGGTTGGATGTGGTGATATGTGAGTTGCATGATTGGTACAGTTTCAGTTGGGTGTTACACATGTGTGAGAATGGTGTTGGAGATGGAGTGGTTTGCTCACCTTGTCCAGCTGTTTGCACCATCTAATTTTTGCCATTGGTACCAGAGGAGTGTATTGTGTGGACATGTCCATGGTCTTCCCAGTTGGACCACCCTCTTGGCTCTTGATGTGCCATGCATCCAGTATCAATCTGTTGTTTGTTGGATGTCATGTTTGTTGGATGACAGGGGTCCCATCCAAGTCAAACATTGTGGCCAGATTTCAGTCAATGAATGGCACCCTATGGCTGACTGTGTCTCCTTGCCAAGCCGAATTGCTCATGTTCATGTTCATGTTCAATTGATCATGTTCGTCTTGCCTTTGTTTCAAATTCCTTTCAGTTCCACCAATGTAGAATTGGTCACAGCCCCTGCATGATGAATGGTAAACCACTCTGGATTTGTCACCAATTGATATCCCATTTAGGTTTGAAATGACATTATGGATGGTGCGTAGAGACATGTGCACTACACCAATCCATGCACTGCGTACATCGTGCCAATCATTCCGCAAAGTCCCCGGTAGTATGGCAGTACATAGTGCCCAAACGTGTTTGGCTCCTTCCACTCTGCCATATTTTGTTTATTTTAGGGTTAAAAGTATCCCTGAACAACAAACATTATTGAGCAGTACTCCTCTAACTAATCTGATTTATTTAATTGCATCGACTTTGGAAGATTACACATGCCATACCTGAGCTTCCAAGGTCCGTGATTCCTTTCAGGTCCACCAATGTCATAATATGCATTTGTGGGTGTTGGGTTGCAGGGGTTAAAATCCAGTTATCCGTTGGTGTGGGTTGATTTTCTGTATACTGGTGATTTAGGTAGCCATCAGGTATCCAGCAAACCTCCAAATAAAAAAAGGCCAACTTGCTTTCTTTTTCAGTTTATTTTGTGACGCTAGTGCTGGGAAAGACTCGGCCAAGTCACCCAATAAGGTGGTCTACCATGTCCCTCGGCACAATGGTGAAAGTGCAATCTGCCCACGTTCCTGTTCCAGAGCCAATTCTCATTACTTCGGAATATCTTTTGCTCGAGTTACTCAATCACCAAGTTAGACACAGCAACAGACTGGTGAATCCATAACTGTGCCAAATATTTGTCGACACTGTGTACCATCATAGGTGAAGGTTGTGCGAAATAGACATCTCCAGCAGGCGAGCAACATCCTCAGGTATAAATTGGCTTGGGAAGACCATATCGTTTGGATGCTGAACTATTGCTGCAGGGGAGACAATTGTAATTCTGGTTGCCCAAACTGCCTGCCCATTTCAGCATGGTTAATGTTGTGTTTAAGGACTGCTGTTGTTTCGGTGTGGGATCATCAAGGAGTTTTTGATACGTTTTACATCATCCAGCAGTGATGTGATTTTTTTAATGGGACGTCTCTTTGTCTCTTACTGCTACTGCCCTGCCCTTCTCTGCTGGTGCAAATATCAAATCGTCCCTACTTCTCAGGCTTTTCATAGCGTTTTCATAGCAATTGTGCATGGTTTGTTTAGTGCAATTAGTGTTCTGTCCACATGTCTGCCCATCCTTTGTCGTGTTACGTATGTGGCACTGGGTTCACATTATTCCGAAGGAGTGAACTGTGTCTGTGGTGAGTGGAGGGTTATGTATGTAGTTTGTCAAGTTTTCTGCCGTGTGTGCAAGATACAGACTCAAGTATTGCCTTAGCCAGGTCTGTTGCCATTCTGAAAAGGTGGTCAAATCATAAATCACCCACACATGCATAACACTCAATGGAACCTCCACCAATCACGCAACCCATACATCACCATGTCCAACCCGAACATAACGACAACCATGTTTGTTCCCCAGAAACCCCAAAACGAGAGCAAACAAATGAACAGATACATTTACTCACCCCATACATACAACACCAGATCACGAGTGAATAAAACGATGTAATTGGCGTTTTTTGCTGCAGGTCGTCACAACTAAAAACACTCCTGACATGACCCCTCACACCAGCACATGACTGGAAACAAATTGTCTCCTCAGGAATAAAAGCAGACACGTACCGAGGATTGGAGTCTATTGGTCTGAGGAAGCCCACTAGGAAGCGGATGAAATGTCCCCCAAGACCGGATCTGCTCTTGCTTGTTTATTACTATATTAGCAGGGTAGATCTAGATATTACTTGTTTTAGTTGGAGGTATCTTTTTCTTAAAAATAAATAAATATATACATATATATATATATATATATATGTATATATATATATATATATATATATATATATATATATATATATATATATATATATATATATATATATATATATATATATATATATATATATATATATATATATATATATATATATATATATATATATATATATATATATATATATATATATATATATATATATATATATATATATATATATATATATATGTATTTTTACACACATACAGATTCTATGAATTAAATATCAACCTTGCCCACTATTCTTTACTCCAAACTTTTCATGCATTTTTGCTCCTGAGTTTTTTTTTTTTATGAACAACAATAAATTTAACCAATATTATTACAGCATCCCCCCTGCCCAAGTGTTACCCTGAAGCTTCCGGCGATGGAAGCGCGGTGAGCCCAGCAATGTGTGCTTGAATGAGTGTAGTCGTACGCGCCAAGGTGCGCCGCCCACCCCTGGACTAGGTGGTGGTGTTGACACTGGTGTCCCACCAGGGCTGTCCCTCGGCGTGTGGTGTGGTGTCCCCTTTGGGGTAGGGAGGGGACTGTCACGAGGAGAGTGGTGTGGCGTGACCTGGGTGGTGTGGAGACATGCGTGGTTAGCCGGTGAGGTAGCTGGCGATGGTGAGGTGGCAGTGACAGCAGCGTGCGGTGAGGGCAGGGGGCTTGAGGCAGCGGGAAGCATTCCCTTGCTAGGTCGCGCGGTCTTGCCCGGCAGAGTTTGAGCTCGGGGGTCCGATGAATAGCCCCCGCTGTCAGCTGAGTGGTCCGGGGAGGCGTGACATGGCGAGCGAGGTTGCGTGTAGGCCTGGGCATGACGAAGTGACCTTCGTTCAGCCTGGGCAGAGGGGGTTTGAGGGGCAATCGTGGTGGGGGATTGGGGCAGGTAGGAGTGGAATGGGCATGCAGGGAAGATGACGTGCATCGATTGTAGGGAGGAACGGATAACACAAGGACCAGGGTGTGCATTTCGATTGATGCATATCACAAGGGTGCAAGTGAGGTTAAATTATAATAATAAGGTAAATTTGCAACATTTCATAAAATAAAAGTAAAAAGAAAAGAAAGGAAAAAAGAGAAAATAATCAGTTAGTTAAAGCTTAAGGATTGGCTTGTTTACGGACCACTTGATGTTTAAATTTTTTTTTTTACAATCATTGACACACAATCAATGTTATCCAAGTTATCCAAATGAGAAAATTATTTATGGAAGTTCGAATAAAACAAAATATAAATGGGAAGTATACCTAGCCAGACAATGCACTTGTGCGTAGTGCTTGTTGCCCTGTGGGATCTAAATAATTTGTAAGCCATGCCTTTTAATCCAACTGATTTATCACTTGCACCCCGTGTGCCTCGCTCGCCGTTTCCAGTGCCAAAAAAGGTAAGCTTATTTTGCCAAAATGATGACACAACGGTAAAAGGAAAAACAAAATGTTGAAAGTCTGTTTATGTCGTGCTGCAAAAAAAATGTTTAGATGGAGACTGGAGACTTGAGAGCTTAATCTTGAAAATTTCCTGCGAGGGTCTGTGCCTCATCGCTGCCTTTAACCACAAAGCTGCCTGGCATGTAGCACGGCACCTGCCTGGAGCATCGCGCCTGCCGCCACGGAATGGGGTGCATGGTTGCTCACTGCACAGACCATGGGATGTACACAAGATGGATTGTAGACTATGGAGTTCTGTATCAGTTGCAAAGCACGTCTAGTTTGGTACATCAAATGGTATGGCAGGCCACAGCACGGCAACGTTGGGAACAGTACTAACGGACATGCTCTGTTAAGAACAGTGAAGCACAAAGGGAATTCTTTAAAGCAATGTGAAGAACATACCTTTGGACTGCTGATGGGACTTGTTGCGAGACCCGTTGAGGCACCACTTACAGATCGAGACCTGTGAAAAATGGGGGTAGATGGGAAAGGAGAAGGAATGGTGGAGAGAATGATGGGAGGACAAGGATTGGGAAGAGAATGAAGAGATAGAGGGAAGAGTGTGCAAAAAAATAGTAAGTAAGAGAATGAGTAATTGAGAGAGAAAAAAAATAGATAGAAAAGGGGGTATAAGAGGTGAAAAGGGAAAAAAGGGAGAACAGGGTAGGTGATGGAAACCAGAATGTGATTGGGAAAATCTGCACCAGCAACAAGACGGCACTGACAACACCTGAGAATGGATAGCAGATACGAGGTGAGTGCAGAAAAAACATAGACAATGACTGATGACAATCGCAGAGCGGCCGAAACGGCTACACGGTGTCATGCCGATGGGCGAGCTTAAAGCAGAGAGACATAGGCGGCACCATGTCAGGCTCTCGGCCAGACACATGTCAGCCACAATACCTTTCTCCGGTGCCTTGGCCTGTGGTATCAGTCAACACAAGTAGCTGTTTGCTGAGCATAAAGAAAATATGTGGCTGTCAGTTCCACAGTATTCATACCTTGACCCCTACTCCTCCCTTTTTGTTTAATGCTAGCACAATACCTCACCATTATCTATCCCTACAGAATGTACCATAACATTAAATTACTGTCTAAATAATCTATAAATACTGTTCATATATGTATGATTCATTAAGACATTCATTAAGGGGTCTGTGACTCTCGCTTTCTGCTCAGGAATCTGATAGGATTAAAATAATTGTGAACAAATAAAATGATAAGCATGTGGAACTGTGTTAAGATTATGGATCATTATCAGAGTTTTTTAAAAAAAAAAAATGCTTTGAAATGATAGATTTTGTGGATTTGCACATTGATGATTTTTTATCTTATGAAATCATTTGATACACCATTTAGCAGACACAGCGGTGTAAATGGTTAGTGCATTCGTTCTGAATCTGGGAGATCAATGGTTTGAACTTCGGCTGAGTCATAACAAACATTAATAAACCTGAAAATTGCTGGTGGAATATAAATAATGAAAATAGGACCACCTGTCCTGAAGCTCACCTGGATCAGGAGCAAGTCACTAAAACTCCCCACATAACCCCTTGGATTCTGAATTTTTTTAATGCTATGAACATACTGTTACGGATCTGGAAACCATTTGCATTCAACATACAGATGTCCCAAAAGTCAGTTATGTCGTTAAGTATGTGTGTAGTCAGATCCCTTTCCTTTTGTCTAATGGGAGAATCAAAGGTGTGCGTTGCGATTTCCTTTCAGTTAGGTTATTAAATCTTTTCATCCAACGAACAACCAACAACCATTCCATTCCCCCATCATGATCCACTACCCACCCGCTGTCTACAAGCACTCTGACTTGCCAAGGCAGGGTCTTGCAGCCGTTCCTTGCCGCTTCCAACAACGTTTCTTCCACAAACGTTGTAACTCTTGCACGACGGCCTGTGCAACATTGATACTGTTACTCGTCAAGTATGAACCCGCGTGGAAGAGTGGCTGGGGTTTCCCGGCAGGGGCCAAGGCTCCGCCCCGGAAAGGTGGGCCGTAGGACCTGTCCAATCAGAGGCGGACAGCGAGGTGTGTTCACCAAGGCCCCTCCCCGCTGAGGAAGGTCGATAAATTCCCGAGCACTCTCTGAGAGAGGTGGTCTTTTTGAGGTCTTGGGTAGTCTTTTTGAGGTCTTGGGTGGTCTTTTTGAGGTCTTGGAGAGTCTTTTAAAAGTTATTTTGAAGAGTTTTTGGTGGGCGTCAAGGTGGCGAACGTGTCTCTGCTGGCCCTCTACGAAGAAGGAAGCGCGACCCCGACCCCCCTCCGTGGATCCCGGCTATTCACCACCCGAGCTCCACCACGAACCTCAAGTCCCCTACATGCGACTGGGGACCCAACCAATGACCTTTGTCAGGTGCCACATCGTGGAGCACGCCCTTCCTCCGATGGTCAGGTACACCACCGAACTCTGGCCCCCAGCTTGTCTCTCTCCACGGCTGTGAGGGTCCAATAAAGACTCTGGGTTTCTTTTCATTTTGTGTGTGTGTCGGCGTGTGGGCCCGTCTTTAAGTAGAACTGAATAAGTGTTTTTGG
This sequence comes from Eptatretus burgeri, assembly GCF_056783735.1. Classification (NCBI taxonomy): domain Eukaryota; kingdom Metazoa; phylum Chordata; class Myxini; order Myxiniformes; family Myxinidae; genus Eptatretus; species Eptatretus burgeri. The sequence goes on from NC_140962.1 coordinate 107,687,156, forward strand.
ATCATTATAAATACTTCTTGCATATTCGCGTTGTCTTGCTTTGTGTCCTCATTTACTGTAAATAAATCATCACATAAATGTTCCCAGTTCGTTTCCGTCCCTTCTTGAATTGGTCCAGCATGGTTCGGATCTGAGTTTAGGCGGGGGTTTATCCCCGATACTGCGTTCATTCCTGTCGGGACGGCTTTGGCAGTTTCCGCTCGGCTGCACCCGAACCGGATTTAGTAGTCGGTAGTTGGAACTCTACCGCAGTCGGTAGAGTGACCGGGTTCGAGCAAGACGTGCCGAGGGCGTGGTTTCCCCGTTAGTCGAAATCGCGTAGTTAATTAGGTAAATTGGTTATAGACAAATAGACCCTACGCTACACGGTTGAGATATTGGCGTCCACGGTCGGTAAGATGCCCCGCCAGCTCACAGAGTTATCCGAGCGACGGCCTCCAATTCCGGGGAGTTTGGTGTGAGACGACGCAAGCTTTCCCCACCTAGTGGTCGTTCTCGCCACCGACCCCTGGCCCACAACAATACTTTGGTTCAATAAGGGGGTTGAAGGTTGTGGTCAACTTTTATTGAAATTCTGTGTGTAGTTCGGAGAAGAGAGCAAATACCTATTTTGGTGGGTCAAACCCTGTCCCACAGACCCCCTTAATGAGCGCAGATTTTGATGCGGTTGATACACTTTGGTACATCATGGATGTACCAAAGTTTGTGGTCAATCAAGGTTGTGGTCAAGTTTAATTGAAATTGTGTGTGTAGTTTCAGAGAAGAGAACAAATACCTGTTTTGTGGGGTCACAAAACCCCGTAGACCCCCCTAATGAGCGCAGATTTTGATGTGGTCGATAAACTTTGGTAAATCACAGGTGCAGAATGTTGTGGGAAAGTTTCATCCAAATCGTTTGCGTAGTTTCGGAGGAGAGAGCAAATACCTATTTTGGGGGGTTAAACCCATTCGGGAGGTGTATGCAAGAAAATAGCAGACTGTGGCCATCAGTTCTGGGCCACAGGTATGGGTGGAAGATGACCTCCGTAGACTCCCTTAATAATCGCAGACTTTGATGCGGTCGATCAACTTTGGTCCATCTCCGGTGATGATGGTTGTGGTCAAGAGTCATCAAAACCGTGTGTGTAGTTTCAGAGAGAGCAAATACCTATCTTGGGAGGTTGAACGCCCTGCAACCCCATAGACCCCTCATCAAGTGCATATTTTGATGTGGTTGATATACTTTGGTACATTACGGGTGATGAAGGTTGTGGTCAAGTTTCATCAAAATTGTGTGTGAAATTTTGGAGAAGAGAACAAATACCTATTTTGGGGGGGGGTCATAACCCCCCCCCATGGACTCCATTAATGGGTGCATATTTTGATGCGGTCAATATACCTTCGTTATGCATCAGATATGAAGCTTGAAGCCAAATTTCATCAAAATTGTGTGTTTGGTTCAAGTGATAATGACTGAAGTGTTTATTGACTGACTCACTGACTCACTCATTCACTCACCTATGGACATTGCTCGATCACATAAGCTCACCTGACTAAAGTCCAGGTGCGCTAAAAAGGGAATGTTACAAAAACGGCATGAAAAAAAGTACTAAAAGGGGTACTGAAAAGGGGAAAATAGTCCTAAAAATTGGGAATGTTATTAAGCTGAAATAAAAATGGAAAAGCAGCTAAAACGTACCATACAGGCAATTTTGCGCACTGTGCACTCCATTGTTTTACATGGGAATGTGACTACACGAACAATTAGGGCACTCGGTAGAGCGCATACCTCGGCCACGTAATGCCTGATCCACGAGAACATATTGGGCCTTATACATTTTTGAAATATCATGCTATACAGTACTATATAGTTTTTGGCCCGATCTCTCAATGGTGAAGAATCACTTTAAAAATTAAATAATAATTATCGTATCCAGATCCGGATTCGGTTCTTCACCAAAATCTAATCAATTCATCCTTGCGACACACCCAACCTGTCCACCAAGCTTGGATGTCCGAATCCATCCACAACTTTTTGAGATATCGTGCTATATATCATTTTTAGCCCTATCTCTCAATGGTGAAGAATCACTTCAAAGAATTCTAGTAGTCGGATCCGGATCCGAATCTTTACCAAAATCGAATCACTTCTTCTTTGTCACACACCCAACCCGTCCACCAAGTTTCAACCGAATCCGTCCGCAACTTTTTGAGATATTGTGCTATATATTAGTTTCACACTCTCTCGATGGTGAAGAATCACTTAAAACATTCTAGGAGTCTGATTCGGATCCAGATCTTCACCAAAATGCAACCAGTTTGTCCTTGTCACATGCCCAATCTGTTCACAAATTTTCATCTGGATCCGTCCACAACTTTTTGAGATATCCTGCACACAAACAAACAAACAAACAAACAGACAGAGAGAGGGGTGAAAACATAACCTCCTTCACCTCCGTGGTGGAGGTAAAAAAGAACAACTCCCATGAGGCCAAGTGAGCTGCACACACTTTGGTTTCACTGTGAAGCTGTGTCTGGTTCTTTGGTTTAAACCTGCGCTGAAATTGCGTTAAATGAAATTTTAAACTCAGTACCGTGTTTCCTGGTCACCTGTAAAGAGTCATGCTGGGATTTTTTTAAACATACATTACTTTTAAAAAAATCTCATGATTATGAATTACAGAATTCAGTGATGAAGAAAGTTTAAACAACCTAATACTGGAGAGTTCATAGAGCACGATACCCTACACCATGTTGAACTATATACTTCAATTTTAATACAATAATAATTTTAAAGATCGTCCAAAAAAGAATTCTGGAGGTTGAGCTCTATTGTCTGCCGACTACGAGTATACTTGTAGTGCATGGTGGACCAGATTCTGCCACTATGAGTATTTTCGTTGAAAAGATTACGCGATTGTGTTGTGAACAGAATATGCTGCCATGCCAGATAACACAACAATTTGATCTGCCGGCAGTTTGGTGAACATAAATCGATGTGATAATTATGATCATCTTGATCAGTCTCCATGAGAAGTTTTGTCACTTCATCAGCATTGATATGTGCCAATTTGAAGGGTAATGACAAGTAGCAAAAAACGAAAAAACGTGTGATACTCAGCACACGATCTACCATTAGCAATGACATAATACCAACGTTGATTCAGTACTAAAATTACTCCTGCCAGATAACTCGTACCTGGCATACAAAAATGAAAATCTTGTCCCACTGCCTGCAACGAGTTTTCTCATAACGTGTGGTTTCCCCAGCAATGGATACGAAATGAAGTTAGATTTGCTCATGGAAGGGTGAAATTTGAAAATAAAGTACATGCACATGCATACTTGGCTTGCAAATGGGAGTGGAGCATACGATAAGAGTTGGCAGTCAACGTGTTAAAGATCATTAAAAAAAATCCGGAACTTTAGCACGACTGAAGCAGTCTTATACATCACCTTATACACTGTAATAACATCATGTGGAGTCGCAGTTTAGGAGATTGAGGCATTATTGATCACCGCAGATGTACATCGCCATATGTACATCACCGCAGATGCACACAAAATTATTTCATTTCAATTTTTTACTGTCAAAATATGTGCAAGAATGAGTATTTCAATTATATCTGATTAAGCTAAAAAAGGTAATATTATAGGTGACAAGTCTGAAGACGACGATGGTTTACGAGCGGTATTTGACGATGTAGATTGTTTCAGAAGTCAAGGATGAGACAATGTGATAATGTTTGACCAACTTATAAAAATGATCAACATGATGTGGTACGAGTGACAGGTTATTAGCTGCAAAATGTCGAAAACCTGGTTTCAATCAACAACTTTAAAAATTTGACCTTTGCATAACCTTTAAAGGTCACAAAACAATGTTGTGGACATTAAAATAAGGAAACAGGATATGTACGATAGCTTATTGGAGTTAGTTCGTCGAAGAAGGTCGAAAACCCGGTTCGATTCCCACAACTTTGAAAATTTGACCTTTGTGAACTTCAAAGGTCAAAGGTCAAGGATTATGACCTTTGGTGCAAAACTTCCTCTGGAACATTCCAAGAACAATGTAACGTCATATAGGCTATATGGCATTTCACACTCATCGGATTATCCATACTTTGATGAAATCAGCGTAAAAAAAAAAATTGAAGGGGGCGTCACGGGCAAGGTGTTCGAGATAGAGCAAAATGGTTTCAAGACTTTCGGTGGGCAATGACCTCAAGATTATGCATTAAAAAAATTGTCATCCGAGCTCTCAAAGTTTGGGCGGTCGTATGATTTTTGTCAAAATTCGAAATTTTCTAAGTTCGTGACCTTGTGACGAAAATGAAAAAAAAATCGAGATCCGTGGGGCTATACAGGTGCCATTCGGCTATCCAAATACCGAAAACCCCTGCCAGATTCGACAAACCCCTTGGAGAAGATGGATTTTTACGTCAAAATTCGCAATTTTCCAAGTTCGTGACCTTGTGACCTTGACCTTGGGACAAAAATGAAAAATCGAGCTCAGTGGGGCTATGCAGGTGCCATTGGGCTAACCAAATACTGTATATATATATATATATATATATATATATGTATGTATGGATATATATTTATGTATGTATATGTATGTATGGATATATATGTATGTATGTATATGTATATATATATATATATATATATATATATATATATATATATATATATATATATATATATATATATATATATATATATATATATATATATATATATATATATATATATATATATATATATATATATATATATGTATATATGTATGTATGTATATATGTATGTATGTATATATGTATGTATGTATATATGTATGTATGTATATATGTATGTATGTATATATGTATGTGTGTATATATGTATGAATGTATATATGTTTATATATGTATGTATGTATGTATGTTTATATATGTATGTATGTATGTATGTATGTATGTATGTTTATATATGTATGTATGTATATATATATATATATATATATATATATATATATATATATATATATATATATATATATATATATATATATATATATTGTTGTGGTTGACGAAATTCGCAAACCACCATTCAGGTCCCGTAGGTGAGATATCTCTGTAAGTATATGTGTAGTTAGCCCAAACCCGTTGTTTAGAGGGAATAAATGTCATTCATTCAGGCTGCGACCCTTTTAGATAGCCGTTTTTCTTTTACTATCTTTATTTTGGACCAACTGCCATTACTACCACCACAACCACCACCAACCGCATCTCGACAACCACAGCCACCTTCTTCAGAACCGCCTTCACAACATCCACCTTCTCCACAACCGCTTTCACACACCAACCACCACCCGCAACGCCGCTTCACAACAACAGCAACGCCAACAGCCACGACCTTTACCGTCACAACTCGCCCTCGCAACCATCGCATCACCGCCATTCCCGCGCCGCTTGTGGGCACCGATACTGGACTCGTACAGGGCGTGCACCGAGCAGCGGGTGCAAAAACACCAGCCTTTCCGAGAAATCGGATCAAGAATGATTCACGCCCACTTCTGTTCTGTCCTATCAGCGAGCGTGGGGCGATTTGGCCCCGCCTCCAGGCGCGTCGGAGTATAATCGCCACGTGTGCGAGGGAGGTGACATGCGTGAGTGAACGGCCGAGTGCAAGGGAGACCGTGAGTGTGAGAGAGACAGCGTGTGCAAGGTCGCTGTGTGTAAGGGAGATGTCGGTAGGCATGTGTGAACATGCAGCCGCGTCTCCTGGTGTGAATGTAATGGAGTGGAGTGTGAGCGTCGTGACACGCGGGAGAGCGTGTGTCGAATGGAGACGACGACGGCGACAGATGGACAAAAGCCGGGTAGTGGCTATAGCTGTTTCGGGGACCGTGCCGGGTTCACCCAGCAGCGAGCGCGAGGTCCGTGCTGTGCAACGCACGAGGCCCCCACGTGCTCGCTTGCGAGAGTGAAGTCCCGGTCTGGAAACGCACGCGGTGGATTTGCCGATCCTGCGGACGGACAAAGTTTAGGCAGGATTATGGATTTGGACCGGACGGATTCTCCACGCGATCGTGTGTGTTAAGCTCCAACGGGCAAAGCACATGTGTTCGCGTGGGGAACCCCTCGATACGTGGGGCTTGTGTTTTTTTTATGCGCACGGTGACGTCATGGCTGCACGTGGGGTTGGAATCCAGCAGGAGGGGGTATCCCTGCCGGATGGTACCGTCCAAGGAGGGACGAGGTACACGTGCAGCTGCATGACGTCACGGGCAGGTGCAAAGTGCGCAAGCTGTGAGTTGCCGCGCTGGTGCTGCGCACGTGAAAAAAAAAAAAAAGAAAAAGCAAGCCTCACTTTCGGGTGAACAGGATTCCCAGGCAAGGGGTGGAAGACCCCCTGGACCTGGGCACAGGATGAAACTAGTTAGGGGGAAGGGTTAGCTTAGCTAGACCGGCTCCATGGGGCAGGGGTAAGTCCTCATGGGGCCCGTGGAATGGATTAGTTAGAGGGATTGTTAGTCAGATTTAGGTTGTGAAAATGGAGTATGGGATTATTTTGGAGACAGAGACAGACTTTGGATGTGTAGTGGGGACGTAGCTCAGCTACGTAGGTTAAATGGAACGTGCTATAGTTTAAGGGATGACGTGGGAGCACGAGTTAGTTAGGGGAGGTAGTTAGAAGGATGGCGGAGTTCAGCGGTGTGTGTTGAAGAGTTGTGAGGTGAGTACATGATGAGTGAGTGAGGCCAGCGGGTCTGTGTGAGTGGAGCGAATGGGGAATGCATGGTGCGATGAGTGATTGGGGGGAGGAGTGACTCCCGCCCAAGGGACCCCGGGGTCAGTGTAGAGTGAGTTAGGGGGTTAGTTAAATTGAAAAATGGAGGTCGTTTTGTTGTTGGTGTGAATGTAGGCTCGAAACCCGTTTGGAGGGGTGCAGGAGCCCTGTTGATGGGCTGGGAGCGTGGCTGCGAAAGGTGAGTATCGCTGAGTGGGTACCCCGGGCACCAGGCAAGTCGGCCGTAGTAGGCCAAGGGCCCATGGCGGGCCGGGATAGCGTAGTGGGCACGGGTGCGTCTGCTCGGTGCGGGGGGCCCGGGGCGCAATTAGCCGCGTGGGCAGTGTTGTGGGCACGGGTGACCCTCGGAAATGGGCCCGGGAAGCCAGCCTGCCACGTGTGCGTTTCAGGGGAGGTGCCATGGGGGGCACTCCCCGGTGTTAGGGAGCTGGTAGGCTCGGAGGCAGTGTAGTGCCCGGGGGTGCCATCGTCGGAGAATCGGCAGAGGGTCGTGCCTGCCAAAGGGAGCCACGTGTCCCAGCCATGAGACCGTGTGAGGGCACGGAGAGAAAATTGGGTCGAGGCCCGAAATTGTAAGGACACGAACACAGGCGACGGGAATCTGGGTTTATAGAACCAATAGTTTAAGCGAGAGGCGCTTGTTGAAAGCCCCGGGGTAGTTTAACAGTTAAATGGATAGGGTAGAATAGGAAGTGTACCCCTCCGCACCATCCATCCCCTCGCTCTCGTTGTGGGCCGCTGGACCCACTTTGTGTTATAGATCGCTGAAGTCTGGGGAGGCCATCCTGAGGCTTGAATTGGGCCTCGACACAGGACGCTAGCTCTCCCTTGTTCCCCTCCGGGAAGGGAACATAGGGGTTGGGAGTAGGCTAGGTGACAGGATAGGTTAGCCGAACAAGGACAGTACAGGGGGTTAGGGGACGATTTATAGTGGGGAAGTAAACATAAAAACAACCAAAAAAAAAGTGGGGGCTAAATTGGTTTTTCACAAATTAAGGGGGTGGGTATGGACGGTGACAGGCAAAGGCGATAGGTTGGGAGGGAGACCGTAGGGTAGGTCCGAGCCCGCCTTCCGAGTGGCCAGCACCACCGCACTCCCTCCACCAACCTCCACTGAACGGCAAAGGCTGGCCAGCTTCATCTGCTGGCTGCGTTGCTGCAAGGCCTGTGCCGGCCCACTTCATCGGCAGCTGTTGTTTTGCTGCAAGGCCTGTGCCGGCCAACTTCATCGGCTGGCCGTGTTTTGCTTCAAGGCCTGTGCCGCCCACTTCATTGGCAGCTGTTGTTTTGCTGCAAGGCCTGTGCCGGCCAACTTCATCGGCTGGCCGTGTTTTGCTTCAAGGCCTGTGCCGGCCACTTCATCTGCTGGCTGTGTTCCTTCAAGGCCTGTGCCGGCCAGATCGTCTGCCGGCTGTGTTTGCCTGCAATGGCCTTGTTCTGCAGGCTGTGGTTGCCTGCTCACCTTTGCCATGCCATGCCCACTGACCCTGTTCACCAGGCCCGTT
>NC_140962.1:107700434-107770434 GCF_056783735.1 Eptatretus burgeri
GGCTCAAAATAAAGATAGAACAAAAAAAATCTTAAAGGGTCGCAGCCCGAATGAATGACATTTATTGCCTCTAAACAACGGGTTTGGGCAAACTACACATATACTTACAGAGATATCTCACCTACGGGACCTGAATGGTGGTTTGCGAATTTCCTCAACCACAACAATATATATATATATATATATATATATATATATATATATATATATATATATATATATATATATATATATATATATATATATATATATATATATATATATATATATACATATACATATATATCTATATATATAAATATATATATATATACATATATATACATATACATATATATATATATATACATATACATATATATACATATACATACATATACATATATATATACATATACATATATATATATATATATATATATATATATATATATATATATATATATATATATATATATATATATATATACATATATATATATACATATATATATATATACATATATATATATATACATATATATATATATATATATATATATACATATATATATATATATACATATATATATATATATACATATATATATATATACATATATATATATATATATATATATATACATATATATATATATATATCAATATATATCAGGACCCTGGGATCCCAAGCCGCCACCCTAACCACTAAGCCAACACCAGGCTATGTACATATATATATATTGTTGCGGATTCGCGCCCGCCGGCGTGCTGACGGCCACGTAACTCGAATCGCGGCACGTCGCCCACCGGACGGACAATCCAGTCGTGACCCTCTCGGACTAACGCCGGGAACCAGTCACGGGTGGACCTTTCGGTCTCACCGCGATCGAGCCAATCAGCCCCCGCGTGGGATAGGGTTGATCGCCAAATTCGACCTACCTAAGTACCCACGCGGAGGGTAGACCGGGCGATCGCACCTCGCCGCAGGTCGACCTCGGACACGGGCCACTTAAGCGACCCGTTCCGTACTATCGGGATAACCGAGCGGTGTTATTCGTCGACCTCGACGGTTCGATTAATTATCGGGCGTATTCAGCCCACCACCAACCCTTTACGTGAAGCAAGATGAGGATTCAATGAGAGAACCCCAAAAAGCACATAGAAAAAACACAATGCAATTTACACAAAAAGCAAATGTAAAAGCGAAGACACAATGCAGAGCTAATACCGACTACCGAGCACACGGCAACACTTACACAATTTTACTTCACAGACGGCGCTGACAACACATACCCAAAACCAAGGAAAGAATACCCTCAAGGATGAGGCGGGCCTGAGGCCGAGACCGGGTCGGGCCTACCCGTCTGGTGATGAGACGCGGAGCGGCGATGGTGCCTCAACTCCGCGGGCCTCGCGGGCAGTGTCTGGTAGGGGGTGGGAAAGGGGCCCCCTTGGTCGCACTATCTCAGCGCGGGGGGAAACAGGAGGGGGTTGCTGATGCTCGGGGTATAGAGGATTTTTATTTCCCCGCAACGAGCGTCTCCACCTCGGCCAGGTCGCGCTGTCGGCCTCCCTGGGGTGCAGCTCCCTGCACGACGCGAGCACCCCCTCGTCTGCCCTCGCCGCCTCTCCACAGCTCCGTCCCCTCCGTTCCGACTCCAACGCACACGACGACCAGCTCCTTCTTGCCAACTCCACCGCCCGCGAAGTCTTGACTCTCTGTTCCCTCTCGACTCTCCTACTCTCTACTACTCTCTGGACTGACGAACACGGTCGCTTTTTATCAGCCCCGTGGCTTCGCCCTCTCATCTTTGACCCCCTCCCTTCGACCTTTCACCTCGCTCCCCATTGGCCCGAGAAAAAGTGGGCGTGAATGCTTTTTGATCCATAAATTTGCATATATCGATCGCCCTCCAACGCCCTGGAGGCGGGGCCAAATCGCCCCTCGCTCACCGATTGGACGGCAAAAAGTGGGCGTGTGTCGTTTTTGATCCGTTTTTGAAGCACAAAATCCGTGATTTTGTACACGCTGTTCGGCGCGCGCCCTGCACGAGTCCAACACCGGTACCCACAGGCGGCGCAAGAACGGTGGCGATGCGACGGTTGCGAGGTGTGACGTGAAGGTCGTGGCGGTTGTGGTGAAGCGGCGTTGTGGTTGGTGGTTGATGTTGTGGTTGTGGTGGTAATCATGGCGGTTGGTCCAAAATAAAGATAGCAAAAGAAAAACGGCTATCCTGAAGAGTCGCAGCACGCATAAATGACATGTATTCCCACTAGACAACGGGTTTGGGCCTAACTACACATGTACTTACCGAGATACCTTACCTAAGGGACCTGAATGGTGGTTTGCGAATTTGGTAACCACAACACTACCCCCTCCCCTTTTTACAGACTCGTCCCGAGTCGTCAAATTTTCGTGTGCCATCATGTGTAGTTTTCCCCTAGTACATTTTACCTACGGATCCCTGAGTGCGACATTCATGGTATTCGTGTCCCCAAAATAAATAACCTGAGGGCTGCGTAACTACCTAAACAAACTCACTCACACGGACGACTTAAATAAAATTGCCGGCGCTAGACAGACATGCCGGGGGCGCACTCATATTTACAGTACATCTTACCTTAACTTACAAATTTTACACTAAACCATGGCCCAGGATCACTGAACTCTGCAAAAGAAAAGCAGTTAGCAGGGAGCCAGGCTGCCCACATGCAGTCTCTGGCTCAAACAATGCAGGTGACAGGGAACGTGGCCGGCTGCTCACACGCAGTCCAAGGCCTTCCCTTTTGAACTGATCGCAGTGAACCACAACGGTGCATGGGCTGCACAACGCAGTCTCCGTGCCAGCTCAAGTGGCACACGCAATGAGCACAACGAATGGATGGATGGACACAAACACGGTGCACGGGCCGCCACTGCAGGCCCGTGTTGTAGCTGCCAACAGGGCAGTTCTCGCAGCTTGCAAACTGTTGCCTTGCGGATCCTGGCGCACATGGTAATGAACAGGGGGGGCAAAGCAAAATTGAACGGGGCTGGTGAACGTGGGCAGTGGGCATGGCATGGCAAAGGTAGCAGGCAAACACAGCCCGCAGAAGAAGGAGGCCGCTGCAGGCAAACACAGCCGGCAGACGAACTGGCCGGCACAGGCCTTGAAGGAAAACAGCCAGCAGATGAAGTGGCCGGCACAGGCCTTGAAGCAAACACGGCCAGCCGATGGCACAGGCCTTGCAGCAAAACAACAGCTGCCGATGAAGTTGGCCGGCCTCCGCCTTGAAGCAAAACACGGCCAGCCGATGAAGTTGGCCAGCTTTTGCCGTTCAGTGGAGGTTGGTGGAGGGAGTGCAGTGGTGCTGGCCACTTGGAAGGCGGGCTCGGACCTACCTACCTGTCTCCCTCCCACCTATCGCCTTTGCCTGTCACTGTACATACCCACTCCCTTAATTTGCCAAACCCCAATTTAGCCCCAACTTATTTTTATTTTTATTTTTTATTTTTACTTCCCCACTATAAATCGTCCCCTAACCCCCTTTATCGTCCTTGTTCGGCTAACCTATCCTGTCACCTAGCCTACTCCCAACCCCTACGTTCCCTTCCCGGAGGGGAACAAGGGAGAGCTAACGTCCTGTGCCGAGGCCCAACGAAGCCTCAGAATGGCCTCCCCAGAGTTCGGCGATCTATAACCAAGTGGGTCCAGCGGCCCACAACGACAGCGAGGGGATGGATGGTGTGGAGGGGTACATCTCCTAATCTACCCTAACCATTTAACTGTTAAACTACCCCGGGGCTTTCAACAAGCGCCTCTTGCTTAAACTATCGGTTCTAACAACCCAGATTCCCGTCGCCTATGTTGGTGTCCTCACAATTTCGGGCCTCGCCCCCCAATTTTCTCTCCGTGCCCTCACACGGTCTCCTGGCTGGGACACGTGGCTCCCTTTGGCAGGCACGACCCTCTGCCGATTCTCCCGCTATGGCACCCCCGGGCACTACACTGCCTCCGAGCCTACCAGCTCCCTAACACCGGGGAGTGTCCCCCATGGCACCTCCCCTGAAACGCACACGTGGCAGGCCGGCCTCCCGGGCCCCTTTCCGAGGGTCACCCGTGCCCACAACACTGCCCACGCGGCTAATGGCGCCCCGGGCCCCCGCACCAAGCAGGCGCACCCGTGCCCACTACGCTATCCCGGCCCCCCATGGGCCCTTGGCCTACCGCGGCCGACTAGCCTGGTGCCCGGGGTACCCACTCAGCGATACTCACCTTTCGCAGCCACGCTCCCAAGCCCGTCAACAGGGCTCCTGCACCCCTCCAAATGGGTTTCGAGCCTACTTTCCCACCAACAACAAAACGACCTCCATTTTTCAATTTGACTAACCCAGCTAACTCACTTTACTCTTACCCCGGGGTCCCTTGGGCGGGAGTCACTCCTCCCCCCAATCACTCATCGCACCATGCATTCCCCATTCGCTCCATACACACAGACCCGCTGGCCTCACTCACTCACCAAGCACATGCTTCCACTTCACTCACCAACTACTCTTCAACACACTCACCGCTGAACTCTGCCATCCTTCTAACTACTTCCCCTAACTAACTCGTGCTCCCACGTCGTCCCTTACACTACAGCACGTTCCTTTTAACACTACGTAGCTAAGCTACGTCCCCTCTACACATTCACAAGTCTGTCCATGTTCTCAAATGTCCCAAATAACTTTTATTTCCCAACCTAAAGCTCACTAAATCCCTCTACCTAATCCATTCCACGGACTCCATGAGGACTTACCCCTGCCCCATGAAGTCGGTCTAGCTAAGCTAACCCTTCCCTCTAACTAGTTTCCATCCTGTGCCCCGGGTCAAGGGGGTCTTCCACCCCTTGCCCAGGAATCCTGTGCACCCGAAAGTGAGGCTTGTTTTTTTTTTTTTTTTTTTTTTTTTTTAACATGCGCAGCACCAACGCGGCCACTCGCAGCTCGCACACTTTACACCTGCCCGTGACATCATGCAGCTGCACGTGTACCTCGTCCCTCCTTGGACGGTACTATCCGGTCGGGATACCCCTCCTGCCGGATTCCAACCACACGTGCAGCCATGACGTCACCGTGCGCATAAAAAAAAACACAAGCCCCACGTCTCGAGGGGTTCCCCACGCGAACACATGTGCTTTGCCCGTTGGAGCTCAACACACACGATCGCGTGGAGAACCCGTCCGGTCCAAATCCGTTTACCTGCCTAAACTTTGTCCGTCCGCGGGGTCGGCAAATCCACCGCGTGCGTTTCCGGACCGGGACTTCACTCTCGCAAGCGAGCACGTGGTGGTCTCGTGCGTTGCACAGCACGGACCTCGTGCTCACTGCTGGGTGAACCCGGCACGGTCCCCGAAATAGCTACAGCCGCTACTCGGCTTTCTCTCCTCTGTCGCCGTCTCCGTCTCCATTCCACACACGCATACCTGCGTGTTACGACGCACACAGTCCACTCCATCACATTCACACCGGGAGACGCGGCTGCGTGCTCCCGCATGCCAACCGACATCTCCCTTACATACCGCTCTCTCACACACACGGTCTCCCTTGCACACAGCGACCTTGCACACGGCCGTTCACTCACGCGTGCCTCACTACTCACACAAACCATGCTACTCACACACGCGGGGGCACTCAACCGCTGTGCCTCATCCACACACCGTGCCTCATCCACACACCGTCCCTCACTCATACACGCGGGGGCACTCAACCGCGGTGCCTCACTCACACACCGTGCCTCACTCACACACGCGAGGGCACTCACCCGCGGTTCCTCACTCACACACCGTGCCTCACTCACACACGCGAGGGCACTCACCCGCGGTGCCTCACTCACACACCGTGCCTCACTCACACACGCGAGGGCACTCACCCGCGGTCCCTCATTCACACACACGGCGACACTCACACACGGTGCCTCATCCACACACGGCGTGCTGGGAAGCACGCACTCTGGCACCATCGCCACCACACCACTCACACACGGGGTCGCTTCCACACACGGGGACGCACTCACACCCTGCACCACACACACAGGGACAACCACACTGGGGATTCGTGTCCCCACAAGGGTCTCCGGGGCCTCTATACCCCCCAAGCTCTCCGTGCACCCGTCCACAGCACCCGTCCCCTCAACCTCGCAAAGCACGACCGAACTCACCTGGTCGTGACTCGCCTCAAGGGGGCATACTCCCTCCCCTCGTTCCTGGAGGAGGCCATCCAGGTGCTCGCACTGGGTCCCCACACGCTCCGCGAGCTCACCCCCTTTATCCTCCACTACCTCCGTGTGTGTGTGTGTGTGCGTCACTTACCCCGTCCAATTCACCCTCTATCTCCCGTGTCTCAACTATTATTATTTCCTTTGTCGTCACCTCGTGTCTCGTCTCACACGTTTTGGTCTCCCCATTTAATTTTTCCCTTTCGGTCACCGTCGATTCCTCTGTCACGACCCTCGCCCAACACGCCCCCCGAATTATTTTTTTACCCGCCTCCACCGCGGGCCTGTCAGCCGCTGCACCCCCTTCCAGCTCGTTCGCTCCCACACGTGGAGTCGCCATTCCCAGCTCCCTGGTCACGGCCTTCATGCCCGCCTGCAGGCATCGGCCCATGTTCTGCGTCTCACCCCGTAGTTCTTTCATTTCTTTTTTCATTTGCTGTGTATTCGCATCCATCGTCGTTTTCACTTCATTTGTATTTGTATCCATCTTTTCGTTCATTTGTTTGTTCATGCCTTTCATTTCGTTTTTCATATTCGCTTCCATCTTTTCGATCATTTCCGCATTCATCTTTGCCAGCATGGTGAATAGCTGGGCCATGTCGGGTGCGCTTGGGTGAGCCGTTTCGGCAGGGATCGGGGAAGGGTTTTGGTGGAGAGGGGGGGGGAGGTGTCATACACCGCGGCTGCTGCCGCACCTATTTCGGGCTCTGGGTTCAGTTGGGTGAGTCCGTGTTCCTGCACAATCAACATTTCCTGCACGGGGATTCCATGCTGGACCATGGACTCTACATTACTACACATATACATTTCTAATACCCCCGGCTCCCGCTCGCCTTGAGACGCCATCTTGCTTCTCGTGAAGGGTTAATTTGGCTCGCTCGTAATTTGGAGGGAATCGGGGGTCGCTTCTCTCACCCCTGGACCGATTCCCGTGAATTTAGCCGGAGACAGGAGAGCCCGTTTTCCTGTTCTCCGATACCAGTGCCGCGAGGAGGGCGATGAATTTGTATCCCACTTCTGACACCAGTGTTGCGGATTCGCGCCCGCCGGCGTGCTGACGGCCACGTAACTCGAATCGCGGCACGTCACCCACCGGACGGACAATCCAGTCGTGACCCTCTCGGACTAACGCCGGGAACCAGTCACGGGTGGACCTTTCGGTCTCACCGCGATCGAGCCAATCAGCCCCCGCGTGGGATAGGGTTGCTCGCCAAATTCGACCTACCTAAGTACCCACGCGGAGGGTAGACCGGGCGATCACACCTCGCCGCAGGTCGACCTCGGACACGGGCCACTTAAGCGACCCGTTCCGTACTATCGGGATAACCGAGCGGTGTTATTCGTCGACCTCGACGGTTCGATTAATTATCGGGCGTATTCAGCCCACTACCAACCCTTTACGTGAAGCAAGATGAGGATTCAATGAGAGAAATGACGAAGCGAAGCGGGAAACAGTTCAACACAAAGCACATTTATTCGCGACGAACGGAAAGCACACATATTCAATTCCACCAAAAGCACATAGAAAAAACACAATGCAATTTACACAAAAAGCAAATGTAAAAGCGAAGACACAATGCAGAGCTAATACCGACTACCGAGCACACGGCAACACTTATACAATTTTACTTCACAGACGGCGCCGACAACACATACCCAAAACCAAGGAAAGAATACCCTCAAGGATGAGGCGGGCCTGAGGCCGAGACCGGGTCGGGCCTACCCGTCTGGTGATGAGACGCGGAGCGGCGATGGTGCCTCAACTCCGCGGGCCTCGTGGGCAGTGTCTGGTAGGGGGTGGGAAAGGGGCCCCCTTGGTCGCACTATCTCAGCGCGGGGGGAAACAGGAGGGGGTTGCTGATGCTCGGGGTATAGAGGATTTTTATTTCCCCGCAACGAGCGTCTCCACCTCGGCCAGGTCGCGCTGTCGGCCTCCCTGGGGTGCAGCTCCCTGCACGACGCGAGCACCCCCTCGTCTGCCCTCGCCGCCTCTCCACAGCTCCGTCCCCTCCGTTCCGACTCCAACGCACACGACGACCAGCTCCTTCTTGCCAACTCCACCGCCCGCGAAGTCTTGACTCTCTGTTCCCTCTCGACTCTCCTACTCTCTACTACTCTCTGGACTGACGAACACGGTCGCTTTTTATCAGCCACGTGGCTTCGCCTTCTCATCTTTGACACCCTCCCTTCGACCTTTCACCTCGCTCCCCATTGGCCCGAGAAAAAGTGGGCGTGAATGCTTTTTGATCCATAAATTTGCATATATCGATCGCCCTCCAACGCCCTGGAGGCGGGGCCAAATCGCCCTCGCTCACCGATTGGACGGCAAAAAGTGGGCGTGTGTCGTTTTGATCCGTTTTTGAAGCACAAAATCCGTGATTTTGTACACGCTGTTCGGCGCGCGCCCTGCACGAGTCCAACACCGGTACCCACAGGCGGCGCAAGAACGGTGGCGATGCGACGGTTGCGAGGTGTGACGTGAAGGTCGTGGCGGTTGTGGTGAAGCGGCGTTGTGGTTGGTGGTTGATGTTGTGGTTGTGGTGGTAATCATGGCGGTTGGTCCAAAATAAAGATAGCAAAAGAAAAACGGCTATCCTGAAGAGTCGCAGCACGCATAAATGACATGTATTCCCACTAGACAACGGGTTTGGGCCTAACTACACATGTACTTACCGAGATACCTCACCTAAGGGACCTGAATGGTGGTTTGCGAATTTGGTAACCACAACACTATATATATATATATATATATATATATATATATATATATATATATATATATATATATATATATATATATATATATATATATATATATATATATATATATATATATATATATATATATATATATATATATATATATATATTTGCGGAAATTACATCTAGGGGCAAAAATGCATCGATTAGAATAGTTATTTCCCTTAATTTACATTTTTGCATGAGTGTGTGGTAAAATAAATTGTAATAAGAACATGCGTTGGTAAATGTGTAGAAAGCATGTTCTTCCTCTTTCACAGGCTTGGTGGGAATGTCGATAAAGCCTTGTTGTGTTGCTCTACTATGATTCCTGTGGTTGCTCAGGAATTTGGCCAGGGGAGGAAATGTGCAGCACGGGGTCTATTTGTCTAAAAAAAACCGTCACTGTGGAGCCCCAATGATCGGTGTGCAGTGATGGAACTACTTCTCATTTTATATTTTCCGATTCATGCTGCTCAGATCCGTACTAAGAACACCAACTGGAATCCAAACTTAAAGTTCTCAAGCTCCTGCCATATTACCATTTCTTGCAATGCAAAGTTGGAAAAGGGAGAAGAAGAACGATGAAAAACCAAACAAATATGCAGTGTCTGCAGTGCTATACCAGCTTCAAGGTGACGCAAGGCGAGGTGGTTGTGGGTAGAGGGGTGGGGGGCAGGCTTGCCAATAGCATGGCTAAACTGACAGAGAAACCTTATGTTACAAACACAAGGAGACAATTACACAATCCAGTGTAAATGATCTCATGACAAATTGAAAAGCGACAATAAGTAATTATTTATAGTGACTGCGGATTTGTGTCGGGCTGAACTTTTATCTTTCTCCAATGTCGACAATCATGAGTAAATCATAAAGCAAAGAAAAAAAAAGACAACATAGAGATAATTTTAACAGCAAAAAAGAGAGGCAAGCTAAATGTATTGTTTGTAACAAAAACAGGTGAACATACAGGTGAACAAGACAGCCAGAATAACACTTGTCACAGAAGGAAGTGCTTGGAATAAAGGTGAGTGAATAAAGCCAAGGTGACTGAGCAAAACATTCCACAGCCAAATTTATGATTCAATTTATTGATACAAATTATAATTTGTAAAATCTTAATTAATACAAGTTTATCATGGAGTATGATAGGACTCCATCTAGTAAGGATGCCACGGAAAAAATGGCCGCCCATTCATATGTGTACAAAATGATACGCTTAAAAACTACGACATAGTGAAGTCATAAGCATTTAAAAGGCATACCTTTTATTCTCGCACGTTTCCAGAATTACCAAGAATGAAAAATATGCCGAAATACATCGTTAAAGTATCAGATCAAGAGATCGCAAAATCACCGAATAGTTCATCCTCAGAATTGTTGATAAATGTCATCATTCCTGCACAATAATAGCTGAAGCAATTACTGTACAATGATTCCAACAGAAGGAAGCGACATTCTCTCTTGGGTATTACACCCGTACCGTAACAATTTGTTTTTTTTTTTAATCGGATTAATACACACTAGCCGAAACCCCGTCACAGACGGATTCTGTTCATTCAACCACCCTCGAGGGACATGGACTGGACAGGGCGTGCTTGCCCCCGCCTACTCATCCCCCGCCCCTGCCCCATTCCTCCCCGCCTCCCACCCTCCCCCCCGCCTTCAATTTGCTTACCTCCGCCCAAAAATTTAATTACCCCGGTTCCGCCCCCGCCTCTTCACTCCCCGCCTCTTCACTCCCCGCCTCTTGATTCCCGCCCCACTTGCCCCCGCCCCCTGTCCACCCCCTCACACTCAACCCCCTAATTCACCCCAGCCCCCACCCAATCATCCCCCGCCCCATTTCCCCCCCCATCTCCCGCTTTCAATTTGCTTACCCTCGCCCAAAAATTTGCTTACCTTGTCCCCCGCCTCTTCATCCCCCGCCCCCGTCTCAACAAAAAGTGTTTATTCTTCTTCAGAATTGAAAGTTGACTATTGCCACTATGTGCGATGCACTCTTGCAGGTACGCAGTTTCATTCAGTCCAGGTCACAGTACCGAGAAAAACGTGACGCGACCGCGAGGAGGAGCACAAAATTGGTCCTTCAGTATTAATATATAGATATAACTAGAGGGGGAGCACTCGGTGGAGTGCGAAACCTCTGCCGCCAATACTTCTGGGTCACTTAAGTGAACCTGATATCCTATTCATTGTAGGTCAAAGCAGATCAGACTCTACTGAACCACGATTGAATAAACTAAACTAAACTAAATCGACGCGCATGTAGAAATGCCCAAAAAAAAAATATCGAAATTTTTTTTGAAAAAAAAAAGGTGCAAAATTTGTTTTTTTTTTTCTCTAACAATTTTTTTGGGTTGGAAATCACTTAAAACATGTAGAAATGGAAAAAAAAATTCAAATATTTTTCAAATAAAATCGATTTTTTTTTGAAAAAAAACTTGCAAATTTTTTTTTCTCTAACAAATTTATTTATTTTTGGTTGGAAATCACTTAAAACATGTATAAATGCAAAAACAAAAATTCAAATATTTTTTCAAAATGGCCGGCATAGCAGTCATATTGGACTTTGGACCCAGTCCAAAATCTAATGGCATGATCCTTGGACCATACCTAACCCCCCCACCAAGTTTCGTCGAAATCCGTCCAGGAGTTTTTCCGTAATACTGTTCACAAACAAACAGACAGGGGAGAAAACAGTAACCTCCGTCCATCTTCGATGGCGGAGGTTAATAATACAATCACGATGCTGCTTCTGCGCATGTGCACAATGAAGCAGTTTTGGTAGTGGAGGAATTTCTGGTGTACGCGTGGGTCTTCCTTTCTTTTATAAGACGCCCATCGAGCTCTGGGAGAACTGAACTTCTGGCAACGAGGGTATACTAGTATGGCTTGGAGATTGACTTTTTGTTTTCTTCCTGGGAATCATATTCAAATGTTGCATAATTGGAGAGTTTGAATTCAAAGAGGAAGAGTGGTTGCTTTGTGTAGAGCGGATTCAGAACTATTTTGCAGATAATGACATGAGGATTGTGGATAATCAACAATCGATACTGGTGAGTGTTTGCGGTGCAACAATTAGCAAGCTGATGTCAGGCTTGTTCGCACCGAGGAAGCTGGGGGACGTCTCATTGCCAGAGCTGCTTGTCGTTCAACGATACAAGCTGAATAGCCATAGCCAGGAAGGGAGTGAGTCCATTTCGGATTTCGTGGCAGCTGAACGTAAATTGACTGAACAGTGTGAATATGGAGGTAATCTCAAGGAAATGCTACATGATCGGTTAGTCTGTGGAAATGAACGCAGATTGCTGAGGGAAGCAAAGTTGGATTTCAACAAGCCATTCCTTCCTTGTCTGTTTGATATATATATATATATATATATATATATATATATATATATATATATATATATATATAAAATATAAATATATATATATATATATATAAAATATAAATATATATATATATATATATATATATATAAAATATAAATATATATATATATAAAATATAAAATATAAATATATATATATATATATATATATATATATATATATATATATATATATATATATATATATATATATATATACACACACACACAGTGGACTAGGCGTAAGTCGTCACCATCGGGACCGAGACAAAAGTGACGACTTAGAAATGTGACGACTTACGCGTATGCGAACATTCATGATGACTGTGGGGTGAAGGATGAAGTCGCGCGTGGCCTGGACACATATGTGTGAGAGCCGGCTATTGTACCAAAAGGAAAACACAATCCTCGGGGCATAGGTGGGGGTGAGTTGGTGAGTTGGAAAGTGATCAAGCAAAGATGGAATTCATGAATCAGTTTATCAAAAGTAAAGATAATGAACAACTCTGTAAGACAACTCGTATACCATCGGTGATGGTATGGTGACAAATTACATGACACACAGTCATCGTGGTGATGATTACCACTCAATGCCTATGTGTAAGTGAGTGCGGTAATGTACAAAACAAGCCAAGATAAAACCATGATCGGACTTCAACACTAAGCTCGATCGATCCTTTACTTCTTCGCGAAGTAATCCGTTATGTTTGAATGCCTCAAACTCTTGGGCATCTGGTGCATGAGAAAGGATTCAAACCAGTCATTGTATTCCATGATGTTGGCTGGGCAATCCTCCACCGAAAGACAGTATCGGCCGAATATTTGGTCGAATCGGCCGAAACCGAATATTTGGCTGAGCCGACATTTGCCGAAACCAGATGATGAGCGCGTCATCGACATCTTCAAAGGACACACATTTCACGCATTTCACACTTCCCACCGGCCTCACGATCTTCTCCACTTGTCCAAATATCTTGCCCTTATTCTTCAAGATATCGTTCAATGTCTGCCGTTTGATGTCCAACTTCTCAGCTATGTCTGTTTTCTTCATCAGTGGATTTGCCTCACAAAACTGAATAATGTCGTATTTTTCTTGGTAGGTTTTAGTTGTAAGCTTACGCTTAGTCGCCATTGTCCTGCCTGCAGTGCGATCAACGTGTGTACGCAGTTATAAATAGCCTATCACTGGCGGTGTAAACCAATGAGCGAGCATCACGATTCCATGAAATCGGGCTTCTCACGAGGCAGCAGTTCCATGTGACGAGTTAGGAGTGGTAATTTACTTGAGTTTCCATTACGTGGGAATGGACAACATCTGACGACTTAGACGAAGTGACGACTTAGAGATGACGACTTACAGAGGGATGACCCTTTATTCAAAGGGATTTAACATGAGATAAATTCGGGACTTTTTGACGCTGCCAACTTAGGCGAAGTGACGAGTTACACGTTGCCGACTTACACCTAGTCTTCTGTATGTATGTATATGTATATATATATATATATATATATATATATATATATATATATATATATATATATATATATATATATATACATATATATTTTTTGAGATTCCATTCCCACATGTTTTTCATGAAAAAAAATGTTTCATTCTGACTTGTACAAATTGAAATTGATGCTATACCATGGTGCACCACCATCTCATGTCACCTCCCATCCATATTGATGATATTTTCTACCCCCACGAATGCTTCATATTCCAATGTTCATACTTGCAGATTACTGTTTCCTCCACACCTCTCTCCTCTTTTCCTGTTTATTTAACCTCTTCCTTATTGTATGCAACTGTTACACCACCCTACGTCACCTTGTTCTTCCATGAACCTTGAATTTTAATAAACCCTTTGAACCCTAGCGGGCGGTAAACCGGCTGCTATTCAAACCTCCATATACCCAAGTGGCTGGTTTATCAGCCGCTCATAAAACCTCTATGAATCTGAGTGGCTGGTCAGTAATCGGCCACCACATGCTCTTGTTTATCACGAGCAACTTCCTGAGCAAATAGCGGCTCCATTATATTGCACTTGATCTTCGGTCTGCATCGCCTTAACAGCTCAGGAAGTGCGAGGGAGGCTTTTGCTGTGCACACAATTTTTGTGGTTTTCCTATCACCCCCGGTCCCGTCCTGGCATGCATGCAGTGAGAGTCTCTTTCGAAAGAAAAAAAAGTGTGAGTGCGAAGGAGGCTTTTGCTGTGTACATGCTTTGTTACACATGCCAGTCGGCCCATCCTTGTGAGCATGCCGTGCTGTGAGAGTCTCCTTTGAGGTGTGAGTGTGAAGGAGGTTTTTCACATGCACAAGGTTTGTTACACACACCACTTGGCCCATACTTGTGTTCACGCCAAAGTGCATGATCTGCAGAAGTCGTAGCATGAGATTCAGAAAGTTTTTGAAGGTTTCTTGCAAAAAATCGTTCCAAAATGAGTCGAAATTTGATGTCAGTTGATGAGGTGTTGAGCTCAGATGAGGAAGGTATTGATGACGGTGATTATTATGGTAATGACAGTGATGTTGAGTCAGAGAATGACTTTTTAAACAGGGAAAGTGAAACTGACAGTACTGACAACAATGCTGGGGGGGTTCCCAGAGGTGTTTGTGGGGGGCGTGGCCGAGGTCGAGGGGTTTTGTGGTTGCAGAGGATGTGGAGGGGATAGACCAAGGCCCGACTCTCACCCAGGATGGACAAAAGCCACCGTAGGTTTCAATGAATGCTAGTTTACACCTAATGAGCAAACAGGGCCTAAACATTTACCAAATGTAAAGGCCCAGTCACACCTTGACGTTTTAGCCAGCTTCTGCCGATTTTTGGAAAATTAGTGTAAAACGCTGGTACACGTCGAATACGTTATGGGTAAGTTTTGATAACATTGAGAGCACGCTGAAAAACACTGCCATACGTCGTAGTACGCTGGCTTTAAACGTTGAACTTTTGGGTTTTCCTCGAATTTTTTCATGCTTGAAATTTTACGACGTATGCCAGCGTATGACTCACACGTTCCGCTACACTGGGCATAAGTTGTAGGCACGTTATGCAATCGTTGACACACGTTGAAACACGTTACTTGTAAATTACTCATAAGTCGAAACACGTCGAGGTAATGTTTAGCGTACCCGAAACTTATTTCTAAAGGCCCGGTCACACCTAGACGTTTTAGCCAGCGATGGCAACGTGTTAAAATTTATGTAAAACGCTGGCTTACGTTGAACTTTTGATGTTTTTTTTTAAAGATTCGGACGTATTCATAGCGACTTGGTCTTATGTATAACGCATTGGTAACTACACAGAACGTTTCGTTGTGTTATAGATAACTTATACCAACGAATGCTGAACCTGTTGTCGGCCTACACAACCGATGCCCAACGATAGTCTAACTCAGGCATAGCGCGTTGCACGCATCGCCGACGATGTCGTGGCGTAGCCTATTAAAAGGCTGACGCACAACGATTCAAATCATAACTGCCGTAGAAATGGAAGGGTCAAAATCGCGGTCACACCTTGGCGATCTTGCCAGCATATGCCGACGTAACAAAAAGTGTGTCTAAAACGTTGGGGCACGTCGAATACGGTATGGGTAAGTTTGGTATGCGCGAGTAGAACGCTAAATACGCTATCATAAGTCGTAGTAAGTAGAGTACGTCAAGAAATTTTGAACATGTTCAAAATTTTACGACGTACTCGGCGTATGACACACGTTCCGCATGCGATGGGGATAAGTTTTACACACGATATGCGGACGCTTACACACGTCCACAAAGGCTACTTATAAGCTACTCATAAGTCGAAACACGTCGCGGTAATGTCTTTTTTATGCGAAACTTATTTCTAACTTATGTTTGACGTGCTTTGAAACAATTCTTTACGTAGCCCCAACACACATCGACGTATGTAGACGTATTCCAATGACGTCTTCCGGTCGACAAAAAAAAAATAAATGAACGTGTTTCTAGGTTACAACTGCCATATAAAGACGTGTTCCCAGCGGTTTTGGGAATTGGTATATAAAAATGGTGTTCATAAAAGGGGAACCCAACAGTGTTTTCAAGTCCTTTTTGAGTCGATGTCCATGTCAGCAGTAACAGTATCAGTATCAGTATTACTATTAGTATTAGTATTAGTAGTAGTTTGTTCATGTTGGCAGTAGTAGGTGGGTGTGAGGGGGAGGGTGTGGGTTATGATGGATCGTCCTTGCGTCCGCGTGTCCACGGGTAGGTTCATAGGCTGCCACTCAACGATTTAAATGGCTGCATCTCCACTATTGAAAGTAGATGCTTGCGCTCAACAATTGGATTTTTTTACACTCAACGACTTTTAAACGGTACCACTCAGCTAGTTTCATTGTTTACAATGAACGATTTAAATTGCTGTCACTCGCCTTTGTTTTTTTTTTTTTGTTTTGTTTTTTTGACGCTGGGGTTTGGAAAT
Organism: Eptatretus burgeri; assembly: GCF_056783735.1. Taxonomy (NCBI): domain Eukaryota; kingdom Metazoa; phylum Chordata; class Myxini; order Myxiniformes; family Myxinidae; genus Eptatretus; species Eptatretus burgeri. The sequence continues at coordinate 107,717,216 of NC_140962.1, forward strand.
TTGAAACGTTTCTTCTGAACGTGTTAAAACGCTCAAACTCGACTATTTTAAATAGACGCTGCCGATGGACAATTGGAATCATAGCCAAGCTAGACATCGAAGTGTGAACATCCTCGTCATGCCGAAGAAAAGTTTGAAGAATGCTGCAAATAAGTGTCCTGGCCGTGGCCGTGGACGCTGATGCAAGGACGATCCATTATACCGACGTCTTTCAGCCTATGAGTAACTTTAAAGTAACGTCTGTCGACGTGTGGCAACGATCGCGTAACGTGCCAACAACACGTTAATCATAGGGAGGAAATAAGTTTCGGGTACTCTAAACATTACCTCGGCGTGTCTCAACTTATGATTAACTTACAAGTAGCATGTGTTGACGTCTGTCAACGATCGCAGACCGTGCCTACAACTTGTGGCCAGCGTAGCGGAACGTGTGAGTCATACGCCGGCATACGTCGTGAAATTTCAAGCATGAAAAAATTTGAGGACAACCGAAAAGTACAACGTTTAAAGCCAACGTACAACGACGTATGGCAACGTACTATGACGTATGCCAGCGTGCTCTCAATGTTATCAAAACTTACCCATAACGTATTCAACGTGTGCCAGCGTTTTAGAAAAAAAATTCAAAAATCGGCATACGTTGGCTAAAACGTCAAGGTGTGACCGGGCCTTAACCGATGAGTAACGTTTTGTAAGCACGCTACACGAACGTTGTTCACACTTTGCAACACGTTACTTGAAAGTAATACTACTACTACCAACATCGACATCAGTAAATTCTCTCGAACTACTACTCCTACAACTACTACCTACATCGACATCACTAAATTCTCTCGAACTACTACTACTGATTCTACTACTACTACTACTACGACTACTACTACTACTACTACTACTAACATCGACATCACTAAATTCTCTCGAACTACTACTACTACTAATACCATCGACATCACTAAATTCTCTCGAACTACTACTACTACTACTACTGCTACTGCCACTGCTTCTGACATTGACATCTACTCAACATGGAGTCTGGAACACTGATGGGTTCCTCTTGTGAAGCCCATTTGTATATACCAATTCCCCTAAGCGCTGCCAATACGCCATTATACGGTAGCTGTAAGTTAGAAACACGTTCAGTAAGTTCTGTGGTCGTCCAAAAGACGTCAATCAAATTCGTCTACATACGCCAATGTGCGTTTGAGATACGTTACACATAGGTTCAAAGCACGCAACTCATAGGTTCAAAGCACGCTACTAATATGTTCAAAGCACGTTACTCGTAGGCTAAAAATTAAGTTTCGGGTATGCTAAACATTACCTCGACGTGTTTCGACTTATGAGTAACTTACAAGTAACGTGTGGCCGACGTGTGTTAACGATTGCGGAGCGTGCCGAGAACTTATGCCAGCATATGCGGAACTTGTGAGCAATACGTCGAGTACGTCGTAAAATTTTCAGCATGCTTGAAATTTCACGACGTACGAGACGTACCACGTAATATGCCAGCGTACTTCATTGTTTTTCATCGTGCTCCTAACGTATACACAACTTACCCATACCGTATTCGACGTGTCCCAGCGTTTTAGACACATTTTTCATAGGTCGGCATACGCTGGCTAAATCGTCAAGGTGTGACTGCGATGTTGACACTTCCAATTTTCAGGCGGTTATGGTTTAAATCTGCGTGCGGCAGGTTTTTAACAGAGAATGCCACGAGTTCGTCGGCGATACGTGCATCGCGCTATGACTAAGTTAAACTATCGTTGGGCATAGGTTGTGAATGCCGACAACAGGCTAAGCATTCGTTGGTATAAGTTATCTTTAACACAACGAAACGTTCTGTGCCCATTACTAATACGTTATTCATACGACCAACACGTTATGAATAAGACCAAAACTTAAAAAAGAAAACCTCAAAACTTCAGCGTACGCCAACGCTTTATGTGCATTTTTATACGTTGCCATTCCTGGCTAAAACGTCAAGGTGTGACTGGGCCTTAATGAATGTGGAAAGTACTCCACTTGTCAATTTGGGGTTGTTCTGGGATGATGTTCTTTGGGATTTGCTTCTCACGGAGACAAATCGCCAAGCTGAACGTGTGATTGTAGCCAAACCAAACAATTATGCAGCAAAATCTTTCCAATGAAAGCCTCTTACTTTGGCAGAGTTGAAGGCGTTTTTGGGGCTCTGAGTCACTCTGGAAATGTTGAGATATAAAGACCGGTACGAGTTGTACTGGCGGTCTAAGGACGCTACACTTACATGCCTGGTTTTCCAAAGGTCATGACAAGAAACCGGTTCTTTGCAATCTGGTCTCTCCTACATTGTGTAAATGAGGATGATACCCAGCTGGACAAGACTGATAAAATATACAAGACCCACCCAGTGTTCAATTATTTGATTGAGAAGTTCAAGCATTACTTTGTTCCAGATTGTGAACTTTCACATGATGAGGGAATGATCCCCACTAAAAACAAACTGCTGTTCAAACAGCACATAAAAGGCAAGCCAATCCGTTGGGAGGAATCGAGACATTTCTAGTATGTGATAGTGAAAATGGGTATATTGAGAAACGGTGTCAGGAACTTGTTGGAGATGATCAATCCACTGGAGCAGCATTTGGTAATCGACGCTCAGCAGAATTTCATGACGAGCGACGACTGAAACGGGATGCTCACCATGGTGTAGAAAAAGCTCCACATTCAACTACCAACATTCATTGTGTCGTGTGTGGAGAGAAGTACCTTATGGCTAAGCATAGGAACCCTCGGGCAAAGGATAAGGACTTGCCAAAACGTTGCAAGACAACACACTGGTGCATGCAGCACTGTGAAGAATTCTTGTGTATCGGAAAGTCGGGCAATAACTGCTGGTTTGACTGGAACCACAAAGTAGAGTAATGGTGATAAACTCAAAAAAGAAGGTAAGACGGTCTTTGATTGGAAATATCATATACTTGTAATTGTAGGGCAAGAAAATAATTTTTACAGACAGAAACCGAAATTAACCAAATTTCAACTTTTCAGTTATTTTTTATCCAGGGAGCCAAGTGTGGGGGAACCAAAAATCCAAGGAGCTCAGGGTTCAAAAGGTTATAAAAGAAAAACATTAAATAAGAACACCTCCTCTGAGTCTGGGAGGTCGGTGGTTTGAATCTCGGCCAAGTCATATCAAAGGCTTTTAACACGATGCATGCTGCTTCGTTGCTTGTTGCTTAGCATTTAAAAGGAAAGAGCATGGACATTGGTTGGCATCCATGTGAAGGAGGAAATTACCTTGAGATTTCATACAAAGGAGTGTTTCTCCTGATAGGACTCTACTGTATCTGACCATTTGAATGAGCTATAAGCAAGCCTGGTGATGTTTTCTTCAGCTAAACTTCATGAGACGCCCTTATTCAGTTGAAAGAATTGACCAGACATGCATCTGATTTGCATAACTGTGAATATCATCGACATACACAATAAATAAAAAGAGAACTCATTACTCAGTTTCATATCATGATGATATTCCAGCTGGAGGAAGGAGTTGACGGAATTGTAACGAGAAATGACAATCAACTGTCATGGAGTGGCCACCTGTATTAAGAGTCGAAGACCGAATTATGCACAAAATCAACTGTGGGGAAAGTCTGAAGCAGAAGACGACAGGCACTATCGATCTGACTATGAATGAGATGGGAAGAGAACCATGTGATGGAAAGTTAGAAGACACAAACATTGCAATTTTGACATAAAATCTCCATGATGTGAAGAACAAAATTGGGCAGTCATTTGAATGTCAGGCAGCTACCAATACAGATCACCAAGCCTTGCTTTCAATGAAATACCAGGGAAAGAGCACTGTTACTCACAAATGACTTTTATCAATGTACCTAATGTGTGGTGTTATATGGACGATGCGATCATTCGTTCATTTGTATGCAGTACAAGGCAGCGTGGAAGTGTCATTGCTGAGGACATGGTTGTGCCACTGATGCAATGCCCTCTCTATCAAGGTTAACGCAGGATTTTGGAATTTAGAATTTGTTCAGGGTGGCAGTGATAGCGAGTCTACTCTTCACAAAGGACACTGTGGGATATTTAATGTCCACCAACTAATGCTGGGAGACAGGATTCCCATGCAATGTCCATCTGAGGGACAGCACACAGATTGATGAATCACCCTGCATGTGAAACACTGGGATGATAGTTTATAGTTGGGTCAGTATTCAAACTAAGTGTGCGTACCTCTAGGTCTAGGCCATCCTGGCAGTCCTGATGGTGCAATGAATGGGTATCCTAAAAGTGTCTCAGAATGTGGTCACAGATTGTGTGGAAGGACAATCGCAGAAACACATTGCTCATCGTTGATGCCAAGGTCTCATTGTTGATGCCAAGGTTTTGCCGTACCAATTACGTGCTTCATAATTATGAACATGAAATTTGTTAATATTTTTGGGGGGATTTGCAAGTGATGGATGGAGGAGAATCCTATTCAAAACTTAAATATATAAATATAAAAACCTTGGAGCAAATGTCCCATTAATGGTCGAATAAGCTGTTATTATGGCACAAAAAGGTTGTACAAGATATTAAATAGCTTCATACACAAAGCTTGCTATGCGTTGTTTATTAAAAAAAAAACATCCTGCCATATAAATACAAATGGGATAGTGTAATAAGAAAACGTTTTTTCATTATATCTCTGGCCTACGCATGAGTTTTGTTGCCCCATGTTTAGCATGTATAGGACCTCAAACCCATCATGACAAGCGTAGTCAGCCATGTTTTTAGCCAGGAATCTTTTCAAAAACTTTCAAAACACAAGATTTCTTTACCTGGGATTTATGAGCACATTCTGGCAACAAAGTTTTGGATAATTTGTAATTTCTTAGACAAAAACAGCCCATGGGGCACTGATGGTTATTTCCCCAACAGGCAGAGTGAAAATGAGGGATTAGGGGGAAGGGTCTATGCCCCCTCCCCTTTCTGAAGCAGTACGGCCATGGGGAGCACAACTTAAGTTAACAGCATGGTCCTTATGTTTCATGAAAAGTTTGGTCTGCATCTGGCCATCAGTTTCTGAAAATATTTTTTAAATAAATCACCTGAATTTAAGGCAACCACCCTCCTTTTCAGCCTCTTGTAGAGGGTGGATATGGATGGGGAGCACAACCTCATGAGACCTTACTGTTCTGATGCATCATCCCAAATTTGGTTGATATCAGTCATGTAGTTTGTGGGGAAAACGTTTGAGTGAATATGAGGGATTGGGGGGGGGAGGGGGTAGGCTGTGGCCTCTGTTCTGGGGGAGATCCGGTCATGAGAATCACAACTTAATGTTAGGCATGGTCCCGATGCCTCATGGTGAGTTTGGTCTGGATCAGTTTGGCAGTTTCTGAGAAGAAGATTTTTGAATAAAATACCTATATTTGGGGCAAAACCCTCCTTTAACCCTGTTTATAGGTGGCACATCCAGATAGGGAGCCCAAGCCCATGAGCCCTTGCTGTCCTGATGCATAGTACCAAATTTGGGACATATCAGTTGGGTAGTTTGTGAGGAGAAGTTTTAGTCAAATGTTAACGGCGTACGTACGGACGACCGGACACCGGGACCAACTGTATGAGCTTATTTCAGAGAATAACCTAAAAGTATATGATTGCAGATAAATATTCTCGATTTGCTTTGTATAAATTAGTGAGATGTTTGTTTGATGGAAGAAAAGGTATTGTTGTAGCACAAAGTGAAAGAAACAGCAAAATGTTGAACAATCAATGTGACAATGGTGTATGCGCCACAGGGACAGAGAAGAGCATAGCACAGTGGGGTAGGATAAAATATCAAAATTCTCCAGAACAACATCGGGTGACAGGGACAAGAGGCTGCAACACAAAGGGACAAGCAGTGTGGGATGAAGCAGAATTGTGTGCATGTAAATAATGTTGTGCGATGTGGAGCAATATGCTCACCTTTGACTGTGCTGTGCCATCTCCAGGGCACGCCGCGCTGTGACTGGAGAGCCACCCTCACTGGAGCTCAACATTTCCATAGACTTCTGCTCCGGTCGCCATTTTCCATGCCGATGCAGCAGAGGGGAGTCGACCCTTTTCCTGGGAGGATCTGGGAAGAGTAAGAAAATGAAAATGAAGCATGAAAGGATAATGCTTCAGCAAAAAGATGGAAAAACACGAAGAATTGAGAAAGAGATAGATGATAGAGATAGAGATAGAGACAAGCTGGTAGGCGACGAGGGATTCGCCAGGATCGAAGCGCTGGATACTATGATTTTCATTCTGACTGATCCACCGACGAAGATTCATTGCCAAGACGTATTGGTTCACATACAGTTGTTCCTCTGCCTGGCAAGATTTTTCCTATTGCATATTTTGCCAACTGGCACTCCTCATAAAAAATGACGGTAAATGGACACCCTATTTTTGAAGGACTACCATTTGAAAAATAATCGGTTTGCTGGTTTGTGCTGCGGAGCCTCGCGTTGCAGGCAGGCAGACACACACACACACACACACACACACACACACACACACACACACACACACACACACACACACACACACACACACACACACACACACACACACACACACACACACACACACACACACACGGAAAACCCGATAAACTTCTCTCAATGCTCTTGTTTGACCACACCTCCTGAGCCACACAATATTTTTCATAAGCCACGCCTACTTTCCATCAGCCACTCCCACTTTCCTACGCCACTCCCACTTTCCTACACCACTCCCACTTTTCATCAAACACGTCCACTTTCCTTAAGCTCCGCCCACTTTCCTAAGCCCCTCATAAAAAATGACGGTAAATAGACACCCGATTTTTGAAGGACTACCATTTGAAAAATAATACCTCAATCAAAAATCGGCTCAAGTAAAATTTTCTCAATATCTTGAAGTGTTTAATTCCGAAGTCTCATTTCTCTACATTCAAAACTGAAGGACAAGTATTGAAAATACTGTACGCGGTTTTTCGGCCGCTGCACAGCAACGGGTGGTTGCTCGGAAACGAAATTGAAATGCACACATTCCTAGCACATATTGCACATGTTGGCAAAGTTTCATCGAAATCGGTTCGCTGGTTCGTGCTGTGGAGCCTCGCTTTGCAGACACACACACACACACACACACACACACACACACACACACACACACACACACACACACACACACACACACACACACACACACACACACGGAAAACCCGACAATAAGGGATATCTAGCATATATAGCGAACCCAATAGAGATAGAGAGCGAGAGAGATAGAGATAGAGATAGAGATAGAGATAGAGATAGAGATAGAGATAGAGATAGAGATAGAGATAGAGATAGAGATAGAGATAGAGATAGAGATAGAGATAGAGATAGAGATAGAGATAGAGATAGAGATAGAGATAGAGATAGAGATAGAGATAGAGATAGAGATAGAGAGAGAGAGAGAGAGAGAGAGAGAGAGAGAGAGAGAGAGAGAGAGAGAGAGAGAGAGAGAGAGAGAGAGAGATGCTGACATAGCACAAGTAAGGGCAAAAATTCCCTGTGACTTTCTGCTTTAAAGTAAGAGATTACACATAAATAAACATAGGTAGGTATCATCACGGGCCAATTCCAAAACCACCAGTCTTGGTGAGGATGATGTGTTGACACGGAAGTGTAAAAATTCAAGTCGAGCAACACCATTTTTGATTTCAACAAGACAAAACTGGTCGATGCAAGACAAATGTAATTAGCCAGCCTGACAGCGATACAATTCCGAGGCAACACGACAACTAGGGAAGCAAAACTCGCTGACGAAGAGATAGAAGCAAAAAGTAGAAGGTAGAAACAGGAAGAGGAGGTTGATAGAGGAAAGAAAGTTTTGGAAGAAATAAGGAAAAGAAGAAAAGACCACAAAATCAAACAAGTTCCCAGAATCATTGAATATAATTACTGCCCGTGAGTGGATTTAACAAAATGCAGCACTGAATATTAACGAATAAGGGTCAACAGGGTAGCTCAGGTAACACAGTCACTGTGATTTATTTGTGGGAAAAGAGTGTGGCAAAAGCTAAAGATATTTTGCCTGTGTTCAATTCTCGGCTCAACTATAAACTGTCACCCTGGTGTTTCCCAAGCAGGGCATTGCACCATCCTGTGGATGTGACGTGAAGCTTGGTCCCATATTCCAGAAGTGGTTGCTGGTACACGTTCAAGATCACGCATTGTCTTTTTCAAAGAGGACATGATTGTCATGGCCAATTTCAGGGTTGGCAGGTTAACCCAGAGACATGTCGAGCCTGTGTTCGAATCACTTCCCAGTTAGAAACTGTCATCCTGATGTTTCACAAGGCAGGGTAAGGCATCAATGCATGTGCAATCTCTTGGATGGAGGTTAAACTGGACGTTCCATCTGCCAGCATTAGTTGGTGGATGTTAAAAATCCCACGGTGGCCTCTGTGAAGAGTCGGGGAGCTATTGTCAGTACCCTAAACAAAATTCCAAATTCCTGCACTAAACTATAGAGGTAATGCATCGGCAGTACCGTCGTACCCCTGAAACATATGCTAATACCCAGCCACATGCAGCATATAAATGATGACGAATATGGCCAAATTCCAAATTGTTGCTCTAAAATGCAAGGACACCTCTGCATTAGCAGCACACCCTTAGTAATGATGCAGTCAGTTCGCCAAATTTGTCACCCGATCCTGGTGGAACATTCATTTGCTCAATAACTATATGAGTTTAAATAGGGGAAACCCTTGTTCAAAATCGATCACAAACCAGCGAAGAGATCTGTAGAGGTTAATAACATAGGGAGATTGTTGAGTAAATTGTTTGGCTTAAAATGCATACGTCTTCGGGGAACCAGAAAATTAACTGTCTGGGTCCATTGGATAACGTACCAACATCATTTCTTGGTGGCAGGTTCTCATCTTCATGGCTTGGATACCGCTCTTTCCTGTCCAGTAGAAGGAAGTAGATCATCTTCTCTTGCGTCTGTCTGTTTCATTGATTGGAATAAAACGACAACGAAAGTTGTGATTGAGCGGAGTAACGACAAGAACAAATGGCTTTAGTTAGGAGGGTTGAAGAGAAAAACTAAAAGAGAAGGAATAATTGGACCTTTATTTTACATTTTGGTGGGATTATAACAAGTCTATAAGTTACAAGACCAGGAAAAAGTCTAATATTAGTTCTAAAATCAACATCCTAACACATTTCAGTACAAAGCACATCCAGCCTGTATATGTTTGTTTTTCACGACAACCTGCAAGTCCAAAGTGGCTGCGTGAACCTGACTGTCCCAAACTCATATTGAGTTTGCCTGTCAAAAAGCCTTTGTATTTGGCCTCTTTGAAACACCCTGCATATCACTTTGCAGATGACTCTGCAATGTGCTGCAAAGTCTCTCAAACCAACTATTGCAGGTCGGCTGCAGCTGCATCCTTTTCTGCAGAATTGGGAAAAAAATCTTCCTTGGACGAACAATATGCTCTGACCTTTCCTGGGCCAATCATATGTACAAGTTGGCCTCCATGGCACTTTGGAATCCTTTGAAGAGCTGTCATTCTTTGGTCTCTCTCAGCTCTCAGCACTGTACAAAGCCTTCATATGCAGTGTCATCGAGTATGCATGTTCCCTTATGGGCTGGCTCTGCCAGATCTTACCTTGTGCCACTGAAATCGGTGCAATCCAAGGCTCCAAGGCTAATGGGAGTTAACCAACAGGAGGTTCAGGTCTAAGGCTTGCTCCTCTCTTACTATGCACAGTTTGGCGGCCTAGAAGTTTTCTATCAACTCATTTATGGTCCTCTCCTCTCCCCCCACCTGCCTTTTCGATGATTTGTTCCTCATTTCTGACTAGTCCACACTCACTCAGCTCGCAACTCAAACCTTCCTACCCTCTACAAGTCCAGGCCAACTGCTCACCTCCCCTCTCCCCACATCTTCTTTTGACTCTTAAAACATCGAGTATCTCATACTTCTCTCCACTCTTAAAATTGTCAGCAGTTATCCCATATTTCTAGTCACTCTCTTTTTTTAAATTCTCACTGACTCTACTCACCTGAGCATCTGCACTTTCCAAAAATTTAGTCTGTTTGTCAGCTTTTTCTGTCTGCTGAAAAGTTCCTTGTCTCCTCAACCCACTCAGTACCGTGATCCTGTCTATTGGCGTACGCCCCTATTTATGCTGCGGATATGTGTTCATTTCTTCCCCATTTCTTGATCCTCCCTTGTCTGTCAGCTATATTGCTGTGCCAGTGTCACTCCTCTCATTCACCTCTTCCATGAGCCTCGATCTTTGTACAAAAGGAAAAATAAGTGTCACATGACGTGACACGTACAACTTATGTTTTCTTAATACGGTTCAGGTCGAGAGGGATTAAAAAAAAAAAAACTTGCCAAATTATTTTTACAATCAAGATAAATAAATGGTGCTACCTTATCACAATACAAAGCAGCACATGAAGAGTTCTTTGCAATTGGCAAGAGTGATTTTTTTTTCAGGCTTGCCCAATTTAACTTCATTCCTTCCCCACTATCCCGTGTATCATCCCACTCTCCCATATCGAATATCCTACACTCACTTTACTCCCACAAAATGTTTTCTCACTCAATATAAACCCTCTTCACTCTCTTTCCCTTCTTTCATGACTACTCATCTTTTCCTCACCATCCTACTCCTGATGAATGACACTTTTTTCCAAGAAATGCACTGCATGAGGTTCTGAGGTCATGAAGGCGTTTGCAGAAGGGGATTTGGAGGTAGGAACCAAACGAAAGAAAACCACATACTAATTATTAAAACGTTGTTTTATATTGATTTACAAGGTTACTTGAAACTACTCTAGGAATAATTGCAAAGGCCAAAGCAGCTTTGCAAAGGCGGCACAGCAATGATTACATCAGATATATCAAGTGTGGAAAAGTATCTGCACAATTTCCTTGCAGGAACCATTTAAAACAGAGGTAGTGTAGGTGTGTAGCCGTGTAATCTGCAGATATATAATCTGGATTTCATTCCCTACCTGATCATAATCTGTCATCCTGCCACATTGCACGTAGGGCGTGACACCACTGAATGTGCTTTCGTTCGGACAGGTGTTATGTCAGGTCTGCCAGCACATTTTGGCAGATGTCAAAGGTGTCTTTTACAAGAGTAAGTCATTGTGTACCAGTACCCTGTCAGAATTCCAAATAACAGCCCTAACCTTTCACCTACAACTTTGTCAGGGTTACTGAGGTCATGTGCAGTATTAAGTATGAGATGCATTAGGTCCCCAGAGCTCCCAATGTCCACACTACACAAACGTACAGTGCAACAGCATGTTTGGAGTGATGGAATTGTTAATGCAAGAGTCATGGCTTCTCTAAGGATCTACAGGTACAGCTGCAGCTAATCATTGGAAGTAACTGCCACAGTCAGCTGTGCTTCCTTACCGTTCAGTGGAAATCTAGGCGTGTATATTGAAAACACAATGTTGTGGTTGTACGTGTATAGTGGGGCTTTAATTTAAGGATTTAAGGGATTTAAGGAAGGCTTTAATTTAAGGAAGCACAGCTAATATTGAGCTATTCTTGATGGGATGGGATCTGACTACTAATTATAATCCTGGTGGTCCACAGGCAGGGTGTTCATAACCGAGTGCATCATCATTTTGGAGGGTGTATAAAGCCAATTGTCTCATCTGCTAGTAATTACTTGTTAAAGTTAAAAGATCGCATTGTTCATTATGAAAAAGGTAAATAAATGTGTACCAGACATACACTGGAAAAAATCCTGAGTTAACTTGGATCATTGACATGCCTTCAACCTCCCACTGGGGCATGGCTGTGCCCCCGATAAGGATTCAACTCACAAAATATGTTCGGAACTCAATCACAGTTAGATAAGCATTCACAAAATAAGTAAATAATAAATGACCTTTCTGTTTGCAAAGATTGGTAACATCACCTTTAATATCATGCTTATTCATTTTTGTCCCACGATATAAATAATGCACCTTTTTACTTTATTTATGAATGATTACACATTTGAGTTTTTGAGAAGAGGCTTTCCTTAATTTAAGATTACGTGTTAGTATTCCTCGAGCACTGTGCAGCTGTAAATAAAAATCGAGATCTTGAAAGGATTGCCACGTATGATAATGTGAACATTATTCGATTTGGTTGAAATAAGCATAAGATTCGGTCACCGAGTGATTTGGAAAATGGCTTCAAGCGAGAAGCCCCTTTCAATGTCTGAAATCAGCCATACCTCCCTACTCTTAATGCCTCCCTGTATAATTGTAACATGATGTTGTGGCCGGTCTTTGAGCAGGCATCAGTGGAGAATAATAACAGAAATAACGTGACGAGTCATTTTGGGCTGAGACAAATGAGGCACTTGAGGAGAGCGGGTGGCTGTGACAGGTGACAAATTAATAGCAATGGCGGAATGTGCACAAGTAAAAGCTTGACAAGATGCTGTTGGCAGCACACAGTATGATGGCTTCAGCACAGTCCTGGCTTTTTGTGGGAAAGCATGCAGGTGACACGGTTTACCTTTTTTTGAGTCTGAACTTTTGTCAAACTGGATTGTTTTATGTATACCAGTGGGCCCGTTGGTCCATTGAACCAAATTTTTATTGGTTTTCACGGCCTTGTAGCATACCTGCCTCTGCCTGCCGTACTGCTTTGAGCATTAGCTTACCTTTTCAGTAAGCCCAGATGAGTTTGGACCAGGGCGGGGATTATACGTTTGATATTATTATTATTGCCAAATGATACTACCATTATTATTATTGTTAATATTGTTAGTATGTATTAATTAATATATGGTTTGTTACAATGTTAGCACTGTTTTTGTTGTTGATTTTGTAATTAGAATGCCATGCTGCAGAAGGACCGATTAAGCTGCTCTCCACACATTTAAAACATGGGAATTATTCCGGCTTTCTCATTGTTAATTAACATAATCAACTTGGAAGACCATGACGATCATTGTGATGCATCACATTCCACATAAGAAAGCTCCATGAGAACTCCACAAAAAAACCATCACACACACACCTCATCAATTTATAGTAGATTATGTACATTCCATCTAAGAAAGCCAGTTGTTGCTTTAATTGTGGCTGTCCTAAGATGTTAGGGTCTTGAGTTTGAGCTCCCATCCCATTAAATAACACCAAGTGGGTTGACTCAGCCTGTCATCCTTCTGAGGGCATAATGAGTCCCACCTTACTAGATTTAGAGGGGCACTGCATTAGTGGCACAGCAGTGCTTCCAACAGTGATGCAACCAGCAGCTACATACTGCATACAAAATAATATTCTGTTGAAGAACTAACATTTTTCTGAAAGAACAATAGCCACTGCCAAATCAACTTCCTGGGCCTAGAATACTCTTGATGGTTCACCATTGCCTTCACAGTGGAAGACCAAGGCAGGGATTTTGAATTTCCCCCAGAGTACCAGTAAACAATGACCTCTTTTTGAAAGTCGACTTTTGATCTTGAACGTCCAAAAAAAATAAAAAAATAAGTGGTTGCAAGCATCACAGTCAGCTTAATTATATAGTAGATTTATAGTATAGTACTCTCTGAAAGGACGGCACAACCAAAGACATGAAACATTGGCAGGAAAGCAACCACAAGAGTTTACTCTTAATCCTATTCAAATGAGGATCACGATCATACTAGATAACTCAATGGAAAGTACATCACCTCTGAGCTATCCTGTTAGTCCACATCAGATGCATAACCATCTAAAATCTTTGATAAAACTAAATCAAACAATCAATTGATTAAAACAAATTTCATGAACGTAGCATCAAAGTAACTGTAGTGGACCATTGGTTGAAATGTAACATGGGTTAGCTTCACAGAAACATCTTTTACTGTGTGTGGTTTCCTTAATCCTCAATTGAAGACAATTTATACATTGCGTCAGTCAATTTCTCCAGAAAATGACTTTGTACTGTTGGGAATCAAGGCTATGGGTAATAAAGATATGTGAGAGAAACTTTTTGCTGCAATTTAATGGCCAAGTGAGATTGATACAATGGAATCTCTCCATTTCAATTATACCCATTACTTTGATATTCCAGCAACTTGAAGAGGAGAATCCAGAAATTTGAACAGAATAATGCGCTGCAGAGAATAATGGCATAAATTCGAATTGCGCTGCTTCATCTTATTTGGAACTATATATTATATTGTATGACATACACCACAACATTAAAACCCATGTCTATTTGCTTATGCTACTTCATTCTACATTCAAATGGGTGAGAAATCAATTCAAAGTTTCCAGTAACTAATAATGATTGAAGAATAACATACAAACATGAAACTTAGCACAAGAAAATGAAAAAAGACATTAGGTAGTTTACCTGAAAAATAATTAATTACAAAAATTTATACCGATTAATCCAATGCAGATGGAGATCAAGCAGTTTTGGAGAATGGTAATGAGTTGACATCACCAAGGGTCAGAGACACTGTGATGGAGGTTAAAACGTACATGGTTCCCATCACAAATAAACGAAAATTCAAAAATATAGTAATTCTCTGTATGTGGATATGTTTGCACTTAAAAGAATCAAAATAGGCTTGGCTGACCTCCAAATTTTGCCTTTGTGCTCAGGGTACCCAGGGTCAGTCGTGGACAAAAAATACCACCAACCCCCTCGAGGGTCAGCAGACGACTTGCGATTTTCACCTGTGCATGTGGCACAGTCTACATGGCTTACAGCCCCCTGCTGGTTGAATGGGGGTATTTCTAGCCAAGGCACAAAATAAATTTGCTCGACCAGAATACTCCCCATCCCAGACCCCCCTCCCCCACCCCAAGTTGTTCCCTCATGGAGCAGGCCTTTATAGTGGCCTAGATTTGTCAAATCAGTGTCTTCAGTTTCAACACATCACACTATTGTCAAGTAGAACTTATGGAATCTGCTTAATCGGTGAATTAATCACATTTTTAGAGCAGATTCCATATGGCTACTGACTACAATAACCTGTGTTGAAAATGCAGAAACCAATTCATCGAATCTTTATCATTGGACAGGTAGTGGGTGTAGTTCAGTCCTCTATCATGGCTATGCTCCATATAACAAGTCATTTGAGCCTGGCTGTCACCTAAACAATGATTGCCTGTTATGATGACTTCAGCACAGCAGCTCTGATCTTTAAGTCCAAGCCCTATCCTGAACCCTAACATACAGAAATTGCATAGCATACCAAAATACACATCATCATCAACTGCAATATTTCCACCTTAAAGCAAGAAGTATAAGCCACAGTATTTGGGTTTTCTTTTTTCCAAACAGAGAGAGGAAAGAAGAGCAAAATATGACATGGTTGATAAAAGATCAGCCCATCATCTCTTGGGTACGAAAATATCTGCCAATCATTGCTTGGATGCATGATGCTCAACCACTAATAGGTTTACCCCTTAGAGATATAAATCAATCGCTATCCTCTTTAACAGCTTGATCTCAATTTCCATCAATTTCTCGGCATCATTTTTTGCAGGTAAACAAATCTTGTTTTTTTTTTTACCTCTGCCACCGAAGGTGCATGGAGGTTATGTTTTCACCACTGTCTGTCAGTCAATCTGTCTGAACAGGATATCTCAAAAAGTTATGGACGGATTCAGACGAAAATTGGTGGAAATGTGTGTGTGTGACAAGGATGAATTGATTCGATTTTGGTGAGGATCTGGATCCAGATACCAGAATTTTTAAAGCGATTCTTCACCATTGAGAAATCGAACAAAAAATGATATGAAACTTGGATTCTGCGAAGCAATATAGCACGAAATCTCAAAAAGTTGTGGACGGATTCGGACGAAACTTGGTGGATGAGGTGGATAGGTGACAGGAGTAAGCAGATTTGATTTTGTTTTAGGTCCGGATGCAGATCCGTCCTATCAATGGAATACAAAACATAAACTGTTCAGCCTGGTGGAGATATACGCTCTACCGAGTGCTGTTTGAGTTAAATTATTGTGTTAAATTTCATGTTTGCATTTCCATCATTTAATTGAGTTCCTAGAAACTTGTATTGGAGCCTAATGTACTTAAAGAAGCAAAAATGTATAAACACGGACTATAAATGGTGTACACTATATAACAAAAGTGATAACCCCAACTTAAACCAAAATAAGGAAGAATGAAAAATAAATTCCTGCTCCATGTATTTCAATTTTTTTCAAATTCAAAAGGTGTCTGAAAAGTATCTCTGGGTGTCAACTGTACAAAGTAAGATCATATCATGTTGTTTTGAGTGGAGATTGTGAAAAGGAGACGTGAAGGTTAGACTTAACACAATATCATTAGAGTTGTAAAGTGAAGTGATACGGTTTGCTTCAGGTTTGATATGAAGTGCTCACTCTTCTGACAGCAGTTCCTGGATGAGTCTTCCCTTGTCTTGGAAGCATCCCAATGAGTGCATAGACTCAAGGACATCGGGATCAATGTCCTCCACACCTGGAATAGGCTGCAGAGAAACCTTTCGTGGTTCTGGTTGCTCTGGTTCAGGTTCACTTCTTGCCCCTCTGGGGAAGTGTAAATAGAAAAGAAAATGAGAAAATGAAAAAGCATATGAGGAGAAGAAACAGAGACATCACCATTAACAAGATGTGGTGTTGGACACTGAAAATGCTTAATCCACTTGTGTTGGATACATCAGGCAAAATTAATTCTGGATTTCATGTCATCATTGGGTCATTCATGTATGATACATTAGTTCATTGACCTTGAGGTCAACACTAATTGCCTTCAGGGATTCTGTTCAAAGGCATAATCTCTTGGTTCTATTCCTGGCATTGCCATGTTGTATTTTTATGCATATACAACAGCAATTTTTCCCATTTGCAACACATGCACCACATTTAATTAAGAAGTTAAAACAACAAGTTGGGAAATCAAATTGAATATTACTGACATCCCAGGAATCCTTGAAGAAAAGGAAACAATAAACAAAGAAATAATTCAGGTTGGCCTGTTTGTTGTTCAAATCTAAGCACTTTGTTCATGCTGCTGGGATCTCACAATCAAATCCCATATTGCTGTGTTTTATTCACTGTCTATCAATGTCCTTATAATTCATGTAAAAATATACTTTGACTTTCCTGAATGTCCTTGACCTGCATGTGATATAGCCTTTAAATATAGGAAAATATAAAGCCTTTTATACAAGGAAAAAAGAAATAAATATCATCATAGTTTTAGTAATTTTGTTGTAAGGAGTTGAAGGGCGAGCCCATATTAATTGCAACAAAAATGGCTGCCAGTCAACCAGTCGGCCATCTTTGATAAAATCACAAAATAAAGTGAGGTGCATGTGTATGCCATCAATTACTGTGCTTGTGCGAAGTTTGAACAAAATTGGACCATGCATGTCTGAGAAATGGTTGGGGACACATTTAAGTAACAAAATGACCGCCAGTCGGTCATCTTGGATCTGATCTCGAAAAAAATGACATACATATGTAAGCCATCATTCAGTATCTGTGTACCAAGTTTAACAAGATTGGTAAATGCTTGTCCAATAAATGGTTGAGGATGTGTACAAAATTGAGTGTTTTGAGGATGTGTACAAAATACAACTAAAATGGCTGCTTGTTGGTTATCTTTGATTGCATCACGAAAGAAAAAGATGTGCATTTGTACACCATTGGCATCAGATGGTGTTTTTGTACACCATTTGTACATCATTGGCATTGGTCTTTTTGCCAAGTATGAATAAAATCAGTCCATATATGTCTGAGATGTGGTTGCGGACGCACGCATGCACGCACGTACAGACACGAAAATCGAGACCAAATCCATTTGCCCCCCGTTTCGGACGAAGTCCAATGGGGGCAATTAATACATGAGCATTAAATATAAATAGACAATGTAAAAATTAAGAAACATGGATATGTAAATTAATCAGTCAAATGAAACCGCATTGATTGCTGTCAACAAAGCATTGATAGGGAAAGGAATGTTATTAAAAACAACAAGAAAGGAATTGCATGCTTTATGCCTTATGGTATATATATACATATATATATAAATATATATATATATCTATACACATACATACATACATACATACAGGAAAAAAGAAATTGCAAATATTAATCGGCAATTATGACTTTTACATGAATCACAAAGGCACATAAGGCAAACTAACACAGCATATAGACTTTGAAAACCAACACAGCATATTATGTACTTTAGCTCTCAGCATCATGAGACATAGGTTCAGATGGGAATAATGAACATACAGAATATTTTGGAAAGAAAATAAATGCCTGTCGAGTGTTGCAAAAAAAACAACAAAAAAAACACACACATACACACCTTGAGACAATTATTTAACACAAGCAACTAATAACATCTAATGAGGAAGTTGTGCACCCCAACTGATGATTCCTCTCCTCATTAACCCTCCCTGACATCTCCCCATATATTTGCACCTTGTCGTCCCTTTCTCTGTTCTCCATCCTCATATTTGTTCATCCCTTGTTGTGTCCACATGTGTCTCACTGACCCACTGTCAGTGTTACCTTCCCTGTCACCTCAGTCTTCATTGAGGTAAACCATTCCATATACAAAACCAGTTTTACAGTGGTTAAAGAAGGAAACTTCCTGTTGACAGTGGGACAGTATAAAGAATAATATTGGGAACATAAATTATGTTAATAGAGAGCAGTGGATAAAAAAAGGTTTATCGGGAAGATCAACATTCAAACATCAACGCCCCACCGACGAGTATCACTACTGAGCCCGCAAGGTGAGAGCGTATAGCATAATGCAGAATAGCGTATTTTAATGGAGTATGGCACATGGAAGTACTCGTATATGAGAGTACAACATATTGCAAGTCAATGCAGGACAGTGCAGCATGCTACCCATAGTGCAGCATGCTACACGTAGTGCAGCATGATATAGCAGCGTGACTCAGTGGTATTGGATTGTTCAGATGAAGTGGCGTTGTGGCTCGATCATCTTCTCTGAGTCTGTGAGGTCAGCGATTCGATTCAAGCCTTGCCCGAGTCTTGCCAAAGACTTAAAAAAAAGAAGGCTAGTTATTTAGAGGAGCATGGACAAATCCCGTGGGAGGGGGATGTCTCCCTAAAAATGGCCTACTGATTGAAAAGAGGAAAGCCCAATCACAAGATGGCACTGCCTTCCAGTGTGTTCTGGGAAGTAACATACCCCAAGGTAAATGGTGTGTTTGTCTGATGCCAAGTGTGAGGTGATGTGTTGTCTGCTGTCTCTATCTGTAGATGACTGTGTGACTTGTGTGGTGTGTAACAGCTCTTCCATATGAGCCTTGGAAACTGCATAAGCAGCAGTGTACACATTGTGCAGCATAACAGTCTCAGAATAGTATAACATATAGTACAGCATGGTGGCCGTTAGTGCAGGATGGCGTGCCATATTACAACATAAGGTAGTGCAACATATAGCATAAGTTCATGCAGATTGGACGAGTGCTAGTTCATAGGGGTGAATGTTTTGTTGGTCTGACCTGTTTATTTAAAAGAACAATAACATTTTGGTTAAACAATCCACTCACAAATATAGATGCAAAAAAGATCCCTTGGTAATTTCTGAGGAGGCAGCTAAGTCTTCATCGTTATTGGAGGTCCCTAATATGCTGTGAAATTATTCAGTTATGTTTTTGGATGCAGCCTATGGCTGCTTGACTGTATCATTTTCTGTGGGTGCAGCTGTGCTGCTGATGCAATGTCCCTGTTAACAGAACGTTTGTACTCATTTTGCTGACCTCAGAAGGATGATAGGTCGAGTCAACCTTACCTTGTGTTAATACAATGGCCCGATAGGGCGTTGAACTCAACATCCGAGGATCTTCGGCCAGCCTGCCACTTTAACTGATAAGCCAACACCAGGCCTTATGCTGCTGAAATGTTGAAGGTCCTCGACATACTGCGACTGAAATTTTTTGACAAATTTTAATTTTAAGAGGAAAGTGAAAACTTTGTTAATGATGGGATTGATTAATTCACTACTTTTGAAATTTGTGTTTATATTCCCATGAAATAATTTCCTGTGAAGTTACCCTGACAAATTTATCATCTCGGTGAATGGTTGAAAAATTCATGGAAACAAGTCAGAAAAGCAGTGTTAACAGTCTAAGAAGACAGTCTTTTGGTGTATGAGTACATTTGTGATCTGGACAAAAGATATGGACACTGGAAAAAAAAAACATCTTACCAGTCACTTTTGATAACATAATATTTTAAATGAAAGTGAGGAGAATAGGAGATAGTTGTGTCTCAGCTTCATAAAAAAAAACATAGGGGCAATACCCCTGGGTGCTCATCTGGTAGTGGATGGATAAGATATCCAGGGAACCACTGGTAGGCATGGATGATCCACAAAATATGTAACGGAGAAGAAAGTCAATGCCTATGGATTTTTTGATGCCATGAACAAACTTTGGTACATCACGGGTGATAAAGGTTGTTGTCAAGTTTCATCGAAATTGTGAGTGTGGTTTCAGAAAAGAAAGCAAATACATATTTTGGGGGGAAACCCCCACGTAGAATCCCTTCGACCCCAATTTTTTTAATGTTGTGCACAAACTTTAGTACATCACGGGTGATGAAGGCCGTGGTCAAGTTTCATCGGAATTGTGTGTGTAGTTTCTGAGAAGAAAGCAAATACCTCTTTTGTGGGGCAACCGCCCCGTACACCCCCTTAGACCTGGAATTTTTTGATGGCATGAACAATCTTTGGTACATCATGGGTGTTGAAGGTTGTCATCAAGTTTCATCGAAATTGTATGTGTAGTTTCAGAGAAGAAAGGAAATACATATTTTGGGGGTCAACGCCTCTTACACTCCCTTCGAGCCCGATTTTCCTAATGTCATGATCAAACCTTGGTACACCATGGGTGATGAAGGTTGTAATCAAGTTTCCTTAGAATTGTGTGCATCTTTTCTGAGAAGAAAGCAAATATCTATTTGGGGGGCAGCCACCTCACCCCCTGTAAACTCCCTCTGTATAACCCCTTAGACCCCAATTTTTTTAAGCTGTGGACAAACTTTGGTACATCATGGGTTATATAGGTTGTCGTCAAGTTTCATCATAAGTGCATGTATAGTTTCTGAGAAGAAAGCAAATACCTATTTTGGGGGGCAACCCCTGTAGAGCACCTTCGGGCCCAATATTTTTAATGCCATGAACAGACTTTGGTACATACAAGGTGTTGAACGTTGTGGTAAAGTTTCATCGAAATTGCATGTTTAGTTTCAGAGAAGAAGTTGAAAGTATTTGTGGATGGACGGATGGACTGACGGGCCATCAAATAAGCTCCCCGGAGCTACGTCCCAGGTAAGCTAACAAGGCAGGCCAGAAATATCCCAACTTAAGGTCCCCTTCCTGGTCCACCCCCCACCTCCTTCTCCCTCCCCCCCCAACCAAAACACACACACACACACACACACACACACACACACATACACACACACACACACACACACACACACACACACACACACACGCGCGCACACGCACACACGCACACACACGCGCGCACACGCGCACACACGCACACACACACACACACACACACACACCAAAAAACAAAAAATTAGAAATGAAACGGTCTCATCCATGTCTTCCAAATAATGAGACAAATTCCCAAATTCAACTTGTTGGTGTCATTTTATTTAGGAAGATCTGATACTACAAAGATTTCTCATTTTAACAAAGAAAACTGACAGGATTACTCAAAAGGATGTAATCTCATCTGTCTGACCCCTGACCTCAAATGTTGATTGGAGTACCTCACTGGCATTTCTATGCCCAAATCGACCTGGTGGTGTCCATCTTCTCTCCATTCGAGGTTAGAGGAGGAATTTGGAAGTTGACCATTGCACAGACACACAATGCCTGCCCATTCCTTCCCCAAAATGGCCTGCTCTTTTGAAAACATACTGTGGGAGTTTTAACAGATGTGGCAGATGGAACACCTGGCTAAACATCCCTGCACAGCACGGCATACTCATTGATCGGAACAGCTTGCCTGTGAAGCATTACGATGACATTTTATAGTTGGGTCGAGAATATAAACCACACCAGACAACTCAAATGTAAATAGACTCTCTCTGAGCGATCCGGTCAGGCCTCTACAAAGGAAGATAAAATGAAATAGTAGTTTTCATGAAGGCTTGATGGCTGATCCAGCTTTTTGAATCTATAGCTTCGTGTCAAGAAAATCAATTGCACTTCCTGTTTGGACATTCTAACAGTCAAATAGCAATATTATGACTATGGGGTTCTATGTTAGGGATAAATTGTATTCCAAAGAGAGTAATTTATTCGTTAAATTTCAGAATATATTGCCAAGTCAATTGCTACCTGTGAATAACAATGTATATCGATGTGGCTCACACATTGCCTTGCCCTTATGTTATAAATATCTTCAAATGTTCTGGTATTTATACATTATTCTTTCATGGCCAAAATGTAGTACCTACAGGCCACACGTTTTGGATGTAGGTACTTCAGAATCTGGGCAAGGTTTAAAGCTACCACACGTTGGCCTTGACGTCCATTTTGAGGCCACCAAAGATCGCTATAAAGTTTATTTTGGGATGTGGGGTTACAGGACAAAGGTAACGACCATAAGGCTAATATCTCCACAGCTTTTCAATGTCCAACAAGTCCCGAAACCACCGCTGGGAAAAGCTCACCAAGCCGGGCACCCCCTCACGTGCTTTCATAAAACCAAATTACATTTTACTCATTAAAAATATTAAGAGAGTTGCGATTATGGTTTTCATGTGTAATGTCTGTTAATAACAATGAGGAAGTTGGCCATCTCTCGAGCCCACAAAATAACTTGTAACCATGATAAACAAATGTTCCACATATATTTAACTTCAACCTGATACACTTGTATCACACAACTAGGCCTCTGTGATTGCCTCTTGGGTCACTGTTATGCCACCGCGCATTTCCTATGGACCTCCGTCAAGACCTGAGCTAGTGATACAATGACAAAAGAAGCAAATTTTTAAGAACGAAAAAAAAAATAAACAGATGTTTGATGATATCAAGATTTTTCCTTTGTTATTTCCTGTTCATATGCTTCAGAGAGCAGCAAGATATTTGGACACTTGAGAGAGGAGGTCATGATCATAATATCCCCCCCCTCTAACACCAGTTTTATGAGAGTATGGAATGTGCATACATCCACAAATTTTGACATTGCATTCAAGGAGAGAAAGGAAGCAAACAACAGAAAAAAACTGTATTATTATGACCATATTGTAACGACTGCATTGTAATTGAATTGTTACAGGTGTGAAGACGGCTTGTCCAAAACGTAATTGAATACGAGCTAAAATCTTAGCTTCTCCACCGAGACAAAATCTCCTTGTCCTTCCTGTAATGTATGTACAGGTTTCTCAATGAGCCACAATCATTATAGTCACTCATAATAAAGGTCACAATAGAATGAAACATCTGCATGCATTCCATCATGTTTTTCTGGCCAGGCGTTCAAGCAAAGCAGGACCAGAACACTATCAACAAGCGATGGCTGAAGCCTAGCTCGTGACAGGCAGTCCCATAAAAGCTAAATTACAGGCGCCTTTTCAGCCCAGTGTCGAAGTGATGCATCATCATCCGTCAACTCCTCCTTCACGGACAGTGGGTGAAGACGAGTGCTCAAACCTTTGGAAAATCGATGGAAGGCTCGGTTCCGGAAAGACCATCGAGTGAAAGAAAACAGCACGTCATCATAGCTCTGGCACCAAGAAATCTTTCATGACCCTCAACAAATCTACCGGTGCCTTTTGAAAGTCGACAATATTTTTAAAATCATTTATGCAGTGGCCTATAGTTGCCCTATATGCCAATACACAACACTCGGGTGTTGTGTACTGGAGCATTGTTGACTCCCTTCAGACTGGTGAGGAAAACTTTTGCAGCATTTTCAATTTACGCTACATTCTTGACATCGTGTCATTTTGTTGAGTTCAACAGCACAAGCGATCGTTAGATTACAAGGTTCATGTTGGTATCTGTGCAGGAACAAGGCTCGCTCTTATCTCTGCAATTTTATCACTTCTCCAGTTTACTCACAAACTGCCGAATGAATCCAACTTTTACGTGACAGATTCAATAAAATTTACTACTGAAATGCACACTACTGCCTGCAAGCATGTGCTTGGGAGAAGGTTTTGTTGTAAAGATAATGTACAGGGCACTATCTGACTTCACCAAATGTGCGCCTCTTTAACCCTCAGTTCATGATCACCGTTGCTGTTGCCAAGGTAATGCAAAGCCTTTGTGACCATTTTGTGAATGCTTTGTTCAGAACAGATAGGTAAACAGACAAATGTTTTCCCTGAGGCCTGCAGTTGAAATCTCTCCTGCACACATGTATGTAAATAAATTACAACCTGCCTTCCAGCCACAAAGAGGCTTATTTTATAGAACTTTGCCGTTGCTTCTAGATCCTAAACAGAAAATATTATTTCTTTGTTTTTGCTTTCCAACTACGTTTGACATTTTACATTCAAAAGCTTGGATCAAAGACATCAATTTTGCCAAAATACAATCCAGTGTTTCATTCTAGCGAGCATACTCAATATTCTGAAATCCCAATGAGAAACTCATTGCTGATTGTAATCTCAAACCTGCTCACAATTTGACCATGGAAATATTTACAGTCATTTGAGGTGTGGTTGCCAAGTGGTGAGGAAATGGAAAAAAAAAACAAAGTATATTGCAGATGTTGTGCCTTGAAATGTTCCTGAGGACATCCCTTGCAACATCTCCTTATAGGATTTGGATACTAAGCAAGGATTAAGGCTTTGAAGTCGAAGCTGGTGGAAACTGACTTGGTCTTAGGTAATTGGATTGTGTGTAAAAACCCAGGTGGTTCAATAAAGACCATTATGAGGATTCATTGATTCATTTTGTGTGCAGCCAGTGGCTTCTCGTTTGCCACATTGGTGAGAGCGTGGCTGTGTTGCTGATGCAGTGCCCCCTGCTGGTTTGGGCTGGAATTTGGAATTTGCTTTGTGAAGGAGACCATCCATCCGTCAGGATCATACTCTGTGCAGAGCATTGGTGCTGCCTAAGCAGGCTCCTTGGCTAGTGAGCACAATACTGGACGGGTCACCATTCCAACACAGTATACCAGCAAGCTGGCACTCATTTTGCTGACCTCAGAAGGATGACAGGCAGAGTCAACCCCACTTGGTATTAATTCAATAGCCGAGCAGGATTTGAACTCAGGATCCTAGGATCGCAAGCCCACCACCCTAACCTTAAAGCCAACACCAGGCGAATGAAGGAGACAAAAATCCAAATCCATTGGGACCATATTCTGTGCAGAGCATTGGTGCTGCCGAAGCAGTCTCCTGGCCTGTTGGGCACAATCCTGGACAGGTCACTGCTCCAACGCAGGACACTTTAATGGCTCAATCATACCAGCAAGCTGGTACTCATTTTGCCGACCTCAGAAGGACGACAGGCTGAGTTAACCCCACCTGGTATTAATTCAACAGCTGAGTTGGATTTGAACTCAGGACCCGAGGATCAGAAGCCCACCACTCTAACCATTAAGCCAACACCAGGCATATGAAGGGGACCGTGGAATCTTTAATGTCCACCAACTAATGTCAGCAGATGTGAGATCCGTTTAATGACATCTGAAGGACGGCACACACTGATGAATCATCCTGCCTGTGAAACACTGGGATGACAGTTTATAGCTGGGTTGACATTCAAACCTAGGAGAGACAGCCGAGAGGCGAGTATGCACACCTCTAGGCCATCCTGTCAGCCCAATGATGCTTGGATAATCTGCCTGATAGAATTAACATGTAGTTTAAGTTCATACTTTGTGTTTGTGTCTTAATGCACTCAGTAACTTAGGATAGACACAAAAATATACCTTTAAAAAGGCAGTGCTGCCAAAAATCCCCCTGAATTAAACAACTTTTACGAAAACAGCACTCTTCAATGTGACGACATCAACAGATATGCCTCGCCAACATTATTATATCATTATACATGCTTGTTTAAAGTTTGATTTAAATCACTGAACCAAAATTCAAAATATTAAATAATTCTGGCAGCTAGACCCTACATCCGGTCAGGTTGAAATTTAAAACATATAATCCCCATTACTACTCGATCATAATTGCAAAGTTTCACTTCAATTGATGAAACGATTCAAGAGAAATAATTTTTTTTTTAAGATTTTCGCTCAATCAAATATGGCTGCCCGACCATCTGACCTATTAATTATTCGAGAACAACGTGGTATCCCCAAGGCTTGGGGAACATGTGGGTGAGGTTTCCCCTCGACCTGTCAAGCCGTTCTGGAGAAGAACATTTTTAAAGGTTTATTCTTTAAAAAAAAATCAGTTTCCAAACCATGTGACCTATGACATCACATGTGGAGAACTTTTTGTTCCTCATAGATAGGCCATCGTACCTGTAAAGTTTCGCCTCAATCTGTCCAGCCGTTTTGGGGATTTTGAAGGTTTTCATGTAAAAAAACGAAAATGCCTGCCAAACCACGTGACCGATGAAGTCATCAATCCCGCCCCCCCCCCCCCTATACAATTTAGCCCGAGATGATGCTCAAAAATGTTCATACTGGCTAGATAAAGTGTTCCACGTATGCAATTATGATGTTATCATGAAGCCACCTTTGACATCATCAAAAAATCACACTTATTTCCCGTGGGGAGTACTTGCCACGTGCCAAGTTTCAACTTTTTCCTTGGACCAGTTTCGGAGATACAGAGGTCCAAAGTTTTTTTTTCCGTTTTTCAATATGGCTGACAAATCACGTGACCTCTGACATCATAATTGTCATCAAAACATTCTACATGAGTAGTCGCACCTATGGTGAAAAATTTGTGTCAATTAGATTAGCGGTTGCAGTGAAAACAGAGAAAATGAGCATGGACGGACATACGCACATATGGACTGACATATCTACGGACAACCTGAAAACATAATGCCTCTGGAGACTTTGTCAGCGGAGGCATAAAAATCACAGTCACTATATAAACAGACATTCAAAATCATGATTTTGTAACAAAAACTGATCAATAGATTTGCAATTTTTTTGCTTCTGAAACTTGTGAAAAGCTATTTAATTGAGCATTTTTAATTCTTCTGGTTCGGGGTTACTCCACATGGAGGTCAAATCCACAGCTCTCGTTTCACCTGAATCAAAGTTGTTTTCAGAACCGGATCCGTTGTGTTTTTGTGTTCTATTTTCGTCACTGTGTGCTGTGGGAATTGTCATCTAAATTTTTCCATGATACATCGTGATTGTTCTGGATATTTTTTTTGTGAGCCTTGGCCCTTCTTGCAATGTCAGAGCTTAATCTTCTCAGTTTTAAGGTTGTTTAGTCGTCCTGTTTCTCTGTATTTTTGTTTTTTCAATTTTTTGTCCTTTGCCTTTTCAATGCTATCCCATTCCCCCACGCTTCTAAAATAAAATATTAAAAACTTTTTCAGTCGGACACAATCTTATTTTGCCTTATACCTGTATATCTCTTCTTTTCCTCTTTCATTTTCTCATTATCTTCATTGATGAAAACACTTCTTCCTTCTTCCTTTAAAAGCTTTTGAAAATGTATTAAAATACTTCAATTACCTTATCTCTCTGGCATGAGCATGGTTCATGTTCTTCATCACAATCTCCTCTACTTCTATTTCTTCTTCTTCAGAATATTGCAAACCTGTCTCACTGAAGTGCGTGGTCTGTCATCCATCCTCCAGTTCCCACAGCACTAACTTTCGCTGTGCCTTACACTCTCACTATTCTCAGAGAGCTGCCTCAACGCTGGTGAGTCTGGCAGTTCACTCAGTGAAATTGGCAGTGAAAAGCAGCGATCTCTCTTCAAAACCTCAATTCTGTGTTTGCTTCCAAATCTTGTGACCCTAACCCTCCTTTCTTTCTGTACCCATCCTTCCTTGTCATATGCAACTACTCCTGGACCCTTTGCACTTGAGAAGGTGGAGAAGTTTTTGTTAACCCTCAACTCTGACTCTGCTACTGCACCGGACGGCATCAGCTCACGTGTCCTAAAAACTTGCTCTGCTGGTCATGCACATCCTCATGTATTTTCACCCGAGGTCATCATCCATCTCCTTGGAAATCCACCAACCTCACTGCATTACAGAAAAAGGCGCAAAAGCTGACACCTCATCTACAGACCTATCAGTAATGTCATGGAATCCATCATCACAGTTACGATGAAACTTTCCTTTACTCCAACAACCTCATCTCTAATCACCAGTTTGGTTTCAGACCAGGTCTCTCCACCTTGGACATGTTGCTTCTACCCACCACACAATGGATGGAGGCCCTCAATGTCAGACATGAGTTCATGGTTGTCTCTCTGGACATATCTCATGCTTTTCATCTAGTTTGGTATCCTGCCTTGCTCTCCAAACTATCTGTAAATGGCATCCAAGGCCAACTCCACACAAGACGACTTGACTTACTTTACTCTCATAGTCAACATGTTGCTCTCAATGGAATCCTCTCATCTCCTCTCCCTGTCAAGGCTGGAGTGCACCAAGGCAGTGTTCTGGGCCCAGCCCTTTTCCTGATCTTCATCAATTATATATCTCTGACTCTCTGGCAAATCCTCTTTACTTATTTCCTGATGACACCACCCTCTGCTGTGACATCCCTCATCCTTCAGAGAGGCAGGCTGCAGCCTTTGCCCTCTCTTCAGACCTTGACAAAATCACAAGCAGGTGAAACACTTGGAATATATCTTTCAATCGAGACAAATCTCACACTCTCACTCCCTCTGTCTGAAAGGACTGTTGGGTAACCCGCTACTCTCCCCCATCTACTTTTTTAACAATCCTCTTTGGGAAGGTCAGTCACTCAAACTTAGGTTTCACAATCAGCCACGATCTTTCTTGGTCAAACCATATTTCAACGTTAGCCTCCAAAACCAGCCATTGACTGGGCATCCTCCGATGTAAAAAACCTTTCCTTGGCACACCTGAACAACGATCCACTTACAAAGCCTTCATACACATCTGAATGGAGTACTGCTCTTCCCACTGGGTTGGCTCCCCTGCCTCACTTTGAGTGCAGCTTGACACCATGGAACCCAAGGGCTTCAAGATCACTGGAATCTCCCGCATTGAAGCTGAGTCCATGGGCCTATCAATTTCCCATCGGAGAGAGATTAGTGGTCTTTCTGTCCTCTATCGTCTCCTTTCTGGTCTGACACACTCTGCTTTTCCCATGTCCCCCCCCCCCCAACCGCCAGGTTTCTGCAGGGTGCACATAGTCCACCATCAACCCCTTTCTGGTGAAACTACCAAAATCCAGGATCACTGCTCACCTCAACACATTTGTTCCTCTTTTTTCCCACCCTTGGAACAAACTTCCACATTATCTTCAATGTCATGTCTTCCCTCAAGGTTTTCAAGACAGCTGGTCACCACCAACTCAAATCATCCCCAATCCAACACCATTATATTTGCTATCCTTATTAACCCCATCCCAAGCCGTCCTCCTTCCAAGTTTATAGTTCTTTTCCCTCCTTCGATTTTCCTTCTGCACTTGTATATATCTTGTCCACCTCATGCATCTTTTCCTGCCACCCATTCCTCCCCACACCCATTGTTTGTCCAAGTCTATCCCTTCAACTCCGCTGCTGGTGTCCCCCCTGTCTCCACTGTTCCTTTTCGCCTGTTACTTCCTGATCCATTCAGTGTATTATCTCTTCCATTAGCCTTGACTGAACACAAAAAATATGTACGTAAAAAAAAAAAACACTTCCATTTGTCCACAAATGGCTCCATAATCACATTGCAATAAAGGATTGATTAATGCAAATGGAGGCTGTTTTAATGTTTTCATCCACAATTAGTGTCAATGGAGGCTAAAACATTTTTGTCATGGGATCACAAGGTAATGCAAAGCACAGGTTATTTGACCCAGGATATCTGTGCCATATCCACATCGCAGCTCCAATTCTTATTGCTCGTACTGTAGTTCTAATTATCCACAAAACCCCAAGCTGTTAGGGTATTGGTACACAATGGTCCACTCTTTTCAAAAGAAATAGACTGCTGTGGGATACTTGATGCTGATATGACTGCACATGGGAGAACGAGAAGGGCACTAAGAAGAGCGCATATCTCCGCAAGGCTGATTAGTTTACGTTTTGTATCCCAATGAGAGGCCGGATCTGGATTCAGACCTGAAATAAAATTTAATCAGATTCTTCTTGTCACCTAACCAACTCATCTACCAAGTTTCATTCAAATCAGTCCATAACTTTTTAAGATATGATGCTATATATTGTTTTAGCCCGATCACTCAATGATGAAAAATCACTTTAAAAAAATTTCCTGAATCCGGATTTGAATCTTCATCAAAATCAAATCAATTCTTCCTCGCTACATACCCAATCTGCCCATCAAGTTCAGTCCAAATCTGTCCACAACTTTTTGAGACATTTTGTTCATCAACAGACAAACAGACAGACAGACAGGGGTGAAAACCCACCCTCCATCCACCTTCGGTGTTGGAGGTAACAAGCATAACATTCCATTTAAGATATGATGTGACGCATGATACGATTATCTCTGCAGATTCTGCACCACAACTGCAGTTTATAGTCAGGTCTCAACTTTCAGCGATCGAACCAAGACCAAACAACTCAACAGCAAGCACACTAACAATTGAGCTGTCCTGTAATAATGAGAATGATAATTTGACTGAATTTTTGTAATGAATCATGTGCAGGATTGATAAACCAAGTAGCATTATAAGAGAGTTCTGCTGACATGGAGTTGCTTTAAACAGAGCATTCCAGAGAAGGGTTGTGAAATAATGAAGGCCAGGGAACAGTTAAAATAACATTTTTTTAGAGAAAAGTCCTTTCTCGTACAGCTCAGTGCGGATGCGTATCATCATAATGAAAAATGAAATGTATTTTTAAGGCAAGCAGTTGGTGCATCTGATGGGTAAAAAGGATAATAGTCCAGTAGAATACCAGAGATACAGGTTTCCTTATGATGATAAACTCAGTTTATCACATGTAGTTCTGCCAATACACTGCTATTGTAAACTTACACGAGATCAATCCACATGATACATTAACAGAGACCATTTCAAATATTATTTAAAGAGCCTGGGCCATATCCCACAGTCACAAATTATTTAGGAGAGACTGTTATGTCATGTATTGGTACAGCCGTAATGCACATGTATTCTTTCACATGTTAATGCTTGTCAGCCAATCACTTCATATAGATCAGAGTTTTTGTTATATATGGCTGTGTAATGTGTTTGTTCAGTTTGAGATTTTTTTTACAATAAAAGCTGGGTTCTAATGTTGTAGTTAAACATGAAGCTGTGTGGAAAGATTGTGAGAGTTCGAGAAACTTCTAAATACTTTCAGATCGTGAACTATCTCAGGTAAACGAGCAATTTCTGGTGACTTCTGGTCATAGAATCACCCAGTAATTGTGAGTAAGATTTAGAGGGAGGGGCTTTCAAGAAAGTTCTCAATAATAAAAACATTGCAAACAAGAAAAAGAGCAATCAGAGATTGCAGACCATTGCCAGGACATGTTTTGTGTGGTGTTTGTGTAGTTTGGTGTGGTGTATTTTGTGTGGCGTTTGTGTAATGGTGTTACGCAATTAATAAGACATAATTAGAACTGCCACTTTATAACTGCTGGCAGTGATTACCGGGTTCCAAGACGTCCAGGTTTGATGCAACCCTGCTTTGATCGGACACTTGACCCTGACCTGTGACGTTAATTAATATTCATTTGAATTCAGAATGGGATTAAAATAAATTCAATCCAAATCAAATGGAAGACCAAATAAGTGCAGTCCTGCATTAGAGTAATCAGAAGGAACCCAAACAAGCAAAAAGCAACGATGAAGTCATCAGGAGGAACCTGGATAGGATTCAGGTTTCAGATGCTACACCTCTACCCTCAAACCCATTGAGGTGCAGTGAAGTGAGGCTTATTAAAAAAAAAAAAACAGAAAAAAAAGAACCAAGATTCAAAATATTAAATAATGATGGCTGCCAGACCATGCGTCCGATAAGGTTGAAACTTAAAACATATATTCCCCATCACTACTCGTTTATAATTGTGAAGTTTCATGTCGATCAATGAAGTGGTTCAAGAGGAGGTATTTAAAAAAGATTTTTGTTCAATCCAATATGGCTGTCAGATCATGTGACCTATCAATTATTCGTGAACACCCTGATATCCCCAAGGCTTGGGGAACATGAGTGTGAAGTTCTCCTGTGATATGTCCAACCATTCTGGAGAAGAGGATTTTTAAAGGTATTGGGGTAAATCCAATATGGCTGCCAAACCATGTGACCGATGACATCATCAATTTTATTCTGTCGACCAACTTTTCCCAGATGAACCTCAAAAAATTTTATACTGATCGGATGTAGTGTTCTATGGATGCAATTATGACATCACAACGAAGGCACATATGACATACTAAAAGACATACCAAGAATGACATACTAAAAGTTACCAAAAATCCAAGTTGGGGAACATGTTTATTTTTCAAGATGGTTGCCAAAATGGCCACCAAACCTAATAATTTTTGAATCAGCCCTATATCAGCAAGTAATAGTGCTAAAAATATATGTGAAAAACTTAGGTACATGTTATTGGACACAATAAACCCATTTCTGGCATTTTTAAACTTGTCACAGACTTCACATTCAAAATGGCCACCAAAATGGCACCAAAACTAGCATATTTAGAAATAGCCAAATATAAGCAATTACTTGGGATTCATATATAAATAAAACATCTTGAAATTTCCTTGGTTCAGACATTTCGGAAACGAATGAAATTCTAAAATATGTTTGATACATTGTATTATTGTTGTCATAGTGCTAAAGTATTTCTTTCTTTTCATATTACAGTGTAATTAGCTGATCATGGACAAGTGTGTTTTCTGTGAGGAACCTCTATCCAATGGAGAGCCAACTTCCACATTACGCATCAAAGGATGTGAAGGCATTGCCAAGGCTAATGAGTTGCGGAACAGAAATATTAGTACTGTGCCCGGCCAAGTTGTGCATGTCAAGTGAAGGAAGGACTTCTGTTCCCCACAGTGCAGTCAGTGACAACAAAAAGCGAGGACATGACTCCGCAGCTCTCAGTAGTTCACCATGTGAGCATTGATCCACAAGTATGGCATTCAATTATAAAGAAAACTGCATATTTTGTGGTGTTTGCGATGCAAAAAAACCCCACAAACCAACACATAAACTTATCTCAGTCAGAACAATGGATTTCCAGAAGACCATAATGCAGGTATGCAAAGAATGCAATGATTTGTGGTCAGACACTGTCAGAGGTAGAATTGAGAATGTGTAGGATCTACATGCTGCAGATGCGGTATACCACAACCTCTGCAGCACAAACTTAAGAACAGGAAGGGAAATACCAAATGAGTTCGTTGCAGAAGAAATGATCCCTCCCAAACGGCCTAAGCAGGGCAGACCCTCCAATTCAGTACGAGCAGATGCTTTCATTCGGGTTGCCGAGTATCTGGAGGCCAATGATGATGAACAAACAACTATACAAGATCTAATACATAAAATGGATGAATTTCTGGATGGCACTGACAGTGAATCATATGGATTTACTTACATGAAAGATCAACTTCAAAAACACTTCGGCGACAACGTAACGATCACCAAGATCAATGGAAAACTAAATGTGGTTACATTCCGCCAGAAAGCATCCGCTATCCTCCACGAATTCTACAGTCAACCCAAGAAAAGCAACAACACTGCAGAGAAAATGAGACTCATGGAGACTGCTGCCAAACTGATTAAAAGTGATGTCAAATCAGTGGAAGAGACAAAAGAGGTATACCTAGATTCAAGTACAATGACATCGACTGAAGAGGCAATGTCATTCTTTCCTGAATCATTGAAACTTCTGCTTCAGAAACTCGCAGTTGGGAAGGATGCCGATAAGAAAATAGCATCGTTGGGCCAAGCCATTATGCAATGCATTCGACCAAGAGTTCTAATTGCTCCCTTACAGATAGGTTTAGGCATACAAATGCACCACCATTTTGGGTCTAAATTTCTCATCGATTCTCTCTATGCACACGGAAATGTCAGAAATGGGTTTAATATGTCCAATAACATGTACCTAAGTGTTTCACATATATTTTTTAGCACTATTACTTGCTGATATAGGGCTGATTCTAAAATTATCAGTTTTGGCGGCCATTTTAGTGGCCATCTTGAAAAATAAACATATTCCCCTACTTGGATTTTCGGTGACTTTTAGTATGTCATTCTATAGTATTGTTGTGGTTGACGAAATTCGCAAACCACCATTCAGGTCCCTTAGGTGAGATATCTCTGTAAGTATATGTGTAGTTAGGCCCAAACCCGTTGTTTAGTGGGAATAAATGTCATTCATTTGGGCTGCGACCCTTCAGGATAGCCGTTTTTCTTTTACTATCTTTATTTTGGACCAGCCGCCATTACTACCACCACAACCACTACCAACCACGTCTCAACAGCCATCACACAACAACCACCAACCGCAACGCCGCTTCACAACAACAGCCACGACCCTTGCCGTCACATCTCGCTCTCGCAACCATCGCATCACCACCATTCCCGCGCCGCTTGTGGGCGCCGATCCTGGACTCGTGCAGGGCGCGCACCGAGCAGCGGGTGCAAAAACACCAGCCTTTCCGAAGAAATCGGATCAAAAACGATTCACGCCCACTTCTGTTCCGTCCTATCAGCGAGCGTGGGGCGATTTGGCCCCGCCTCCAGGTGCGTCGGAGTATAATCGCAATATGCAGATTCGCGGATCAAAAATCATTCACGCCCACTTTTCCTCTGTCCAATGGGGAGCCAGCCAGAGGTGAAGGGTCGAAGGTGAAGGAGCGAAGCCCCGGGGGCTATAAAGGGCCACGTTCGCTCGCCGAAAAGGAGTAGTCAGTCAAGGAGAGTTGAGAAGAGAAGAGTCGGAGAAAGCAGTTGGACGGAGCTGAGAAGAGTGGAGAGTGGGAGAGTTGGAGAGGTGGCGGCGGCGAAGGCAGTCGAGAGGGCGCTCGTGTCAGAGTCGGGGAGCTGCGGAGAGGGGAGGCCGGTAACGCGACCGAGGTCGCGGTGGAGACGCTCGTCGCGGGACCCGAGCCAGCGAGATATCCTCATTCCCCCGAGCATCAACAACCCCCTCTTGTTTCCCCCGCGCTGAGATAGTGTGAGAAGGGGGCCCCGCTCCCACCCCATTTCCAGGCAGTGCCAGCGAGGCCCGCAGAGTCAGGGCGCCACCGCCATTTTGCGGCTCATCACCAGACGGGTAGGCTCGACGCGGTCTCGGCCCCAGGCCCGTCTGCCCCCCTCATCGTTGAGGGTGGTCCTTTTTTCTTTTGCTTTGAGTATATGTGTTGTCGGCGCCGTCTGTGAAGTAAAACTGTGTAAGTGTTGCCGTGTGCTCGGTAGTCGGTAGTAGATCTGCACTTTTACATTTGCTTTTTGTGCAGAATTGCCGTGTCACTTTTACATTTGCTTTTGGTGTATAATTGTATATGTGTGCTTTCCGTTTGCCGCGGAATAAATGTGCTTTATGTTGAACTGTTTCTCCCGTTTCGCTTCGTCTTTTCTTTTATTGAATCTCCATCTTACTTCACGTAAAGGGTTGGTCGTGGGCTAAAACGCCCGATAATTAATCGAACCGTCGAGGTTGACGATAACACCGCTCGGTTATCCCGATAGTACGGAACGGGTCGCTTAAAGTGGCCCATGTTCGAAGTCGACCTGCGGCGAGGTGCGATCGCCCGGTCTACCCTCCGTGTGGGTACTTAGGTAGGTCGAATTTGGCGAGCAACCCTATCCCACGCGGGGGGCCGATTGGCACGATCGTGGTGAGGCCGAAAGGCCCACCAGTGACTAGTTCCCGGCGTTAGTCCGAGAGGGTCACGACGGGATTGTCCGTCCGGTGGGCGACGTGCCGCGATTCGAGTTACGTGGCCGTTCGCACGCCGGCGGGCGCGAATCCGCAACAGTATATTTAGAGTGAAAAAACACTTTAATGGTTTCTATTGCAATTTTAGTGGGTATATCACTAGATTCCCTGGCCTATACCTCCTGGGTGGGTCGAGTTTGCGCATTACTGTACTTGTTGATAATAAGTATAGTCTGGGGAGGACCATATCTTGTAAGAGGACCATAGAATTATAGATGTTTCTGCAGTGTGCACTTAAAGGGTTCTAGATGGTCTAAAGTGTTTGTTCCAATATTAGTTAGTTTTGAAGGGTCAAAAGGGTCTCATCTCTCAAGCATGTAAAAAGGGTCTAAAAAGGTCAAGTGGTCTAAACCTTTACATGGTCAAGGATCCAAGCTGTCTACAATCTGTCTGAAGGGTGTAGTGGTCGAAATGGTGTTCAGGTCCAAGGGATCTAAAGAGACTTAAGGTTCATAAATGGTCTAAACGTTCTATAGGTCTAAAGGGTATAAATGGTCTAAAAGGTGAAGGTGTGTAAAATGTCAAAAAATTAGTTAATTTGAAGGGGTCTAAAGGGTCTTCGGAGTATTGTGGGTAATAAGGGGCTTAGGGATCTTCAGGGGTCTAAGGGGTCTTCCAGGTATTAAGGGTCTTCAATGATCTTAGGGGTATTAAGGGTTTTAATGGTATTAAGGGTCTTTGGGGTTTAAAGGGTCTTCCAGGTCTTCAATGGTATTAAGTGTCTTTGGGGTTTAAAGGGTCTTCCAGGTCTCAAGGGTCTTCAATGGTCTTATGGGTATTAACGGTCTTTGGGGTCTAAAGGATCTTCCAGGTCTTCAGGGTCTTTAATGGTACTATGGATATTAAGGGTGTTAGGGGTATTAAAGGATCTTCAAGAGTCTTGGGGTTCTGAAGGGTCTTGGGGTCTTAAAGGTCTTGGGAGATTTGGGTTCTTCAGGGTTTGAAAGGGTCTTAGGGGTTTTGGGGGTATTAAGGGTCTTTTGGAGTCTTAAGGGTCTTGGGCATCTTAAAGGGTCTTTGAATGTTTAACCCTGCGTTAGTACCCTGGGGTGTTTGGAAACCCCAATTTTTTTCAATGTCCCATTCACTAATATCCGTTTTCTCCGCAGTCGCTTCACGATTCTGTGTGTTGAGTGCGCTCAAAATTTTTCACAGTCCTGTGGGAACTCTTGTGAGAGGTAGACGTCATTTCTTAGTGTGCGGAGAGAGAATACCTCAGGGTACTAACA
Source organism: Eptatretus burgeri (assembly GCF_056783735.1). Lineage (NCBI taxonomy): Eukaryota > Metazoa > Chordata > Myxini > Myxiniformes > Myxinidae > Eptatretus > Eptatretus burgeri. Next base: position 107,754,479 of record NC_140962.1, read on the forward strand.
AGGTACTGAAAAAATAAGCCTGAAATTCCTAAGGAATTCTTCGAGACAAAGAACAGATGTAATTATAACAGCATATTTGGTTTCACAGACAAAATGACACTAGTTTCATACATCCAGCAGAGCAAGAAAAAGAAAAATGTTATTCTTGTCAGCAGCATACACTATGATGACAAAATTGACCCAAACTCTGGAGGTAAGAATAAACCAGAAATTATCAAAAAGAAGGTTCCCTGCATGCCCAATGCCCAAACAACCCCACTCGTCACAGAGGGCATAGAGATGTGCATTCTGTTCCAGGTCACGCGATAATAAAGTGAAAACAGTGTGTAACCAGTGTGGTAAACATGCGTGTAAAGAACACAGCAAGTTGACTGTCAGTTGCATTGAGTGCCAAAATACAATATCAGGTGATGAAAGTGAGTGATGAGGATGTTTCTGCTGTAGCTCATGAGTTTTGATAAATTTTCTTTTCTATTATTGTCTTGATGTATTTATGTACTCATGTACTATGAAATCAAACTGAAATTTCATAATATGTATAATCCTGCATGCGTTCACTAAATAAATGAGTTAAACTTCATGCTATTTTTGCCTACATGCTTCATTAAAAAATTTAAAAGTTGGGGTGCTCAAACGCCCCAGGGTACTAACGGCGTAAAAAAAACCATGGTACTAACGCAGGGTTAAGGGGTCTCAGTAGTCTAAAGGGTAGATAGGTTTAAAAGGTAGATTCCAATCGTATGTAATTAAAAGATGTACGTGTCGTCAGCATGTAACTGATGGTCAAATAGTACGCAATTAATAGACATCTTGTGACACACAGACATGAACTGAGTTTTATGTACACTTAGTCCTCGATTTACACTCATTCTATTTGGGTTTTTTTGACCTAATGCCTTGGACAAAGTACTGAACAATTTACTATTAACACCTCATAATCTTCAAGTCAACGGTTTTTTGACGGAGAAAAATATTTAATTTTAATATATATATTTTGTATGCCATGTCGATTCTCGTGTAAGAGCTAATACACATAAACATATAATAAGGCAGGAGAGAAGAGGGGCGGTATAGGGAAGCACAAAATATTGGGGAACAGAGATAATAATAGGAGATCTGTGGAAGGGAGAGAGATGCGGTGGGGTACATGGGGTAAACAAGATGGTACTACAGGGTCTTTCAGGAAGGAAAACAGGGAATTTGAAGGAGGTGGGCTTGGGGTGGATTAACGGGGGAAGAAAAATCAAGATTTTGGATGGGGGAAGATATGAGATGGTGTGAACAGCTGTTTTGAAGACCTGGAGGGAGGAGTGGGATTGAAGAGAGTGTGGGAGTTTGTTCCAGAGGAGGGAAAAAAGAGGAATGAAAGAGTGAAGGTGAGCAGTGATTCTTGATTTTGGCAGTTTCGACAGAAGGGTTGCTGGCGGACCTTGAGCGCCTTGTGGAAATGTAGGGAGGACAGATCACAGAGAGAGCAGTGGGGACAAGGCTGGAGAGGAGATGGGAGAAAACCAAGACCACCGACCTGCCTGTGGTGAGAAAGCAAGAGAGAGAGAGAGAGAGAGAGAGAGAGAGAGAGAGAGAGAGAGAGAGAGAGAGAGAGAGAGAGAGAGAGAGAGAGAGAGAGAGAGAGAGAGAGAGAGAGAGAGAGAGAGAGAGATCACACAGAGAGTGTGGGGAGGGGAAGAGAGAGAGAGAGAGATAGAGAGAGAGAGAAACCCAAAGACTCAGCTTCATTGTGGGAGATACCAATGATCCTAAAAGCCTTGGTTTCCACAGCGTGAAGTCGAGCGAGGTGTGAGGCAGGAGCACCACCCCAGAGGGGGCAGCAGTACTCCATCAAACTGCGGATGAAAGCTTTGTAGATGGTCAGGAGCTCAGGTGTGCCAAGGAAGGACTTTGCACGATGTAGGATGCCCTGTCAGCGGATGGCTTTGGAGGCCAGTTTGGAGATGTGGCTTTTCCAGGAAAGATCGTGGAGCGAGACCCAAGAGGTGGGAGACAGTGGAGGTAGTGTGAGTTGTTGACAGTTGATGACAAATTTTGCGCCAGCATGCAAGAGGAATGGTGGTACGAGCGTAAATCGAGAAGTTCCTGGCATATAAAGATGTTCTACTCCTGATTTACAAACATTGGAGTGCAAACTTTATCTACATGGTCACATTTCATTGGTACTGTAAATACTTTATAGATGATCTAACATTCTAAATATGACATACTTTACAGAAATATATGTGTGTTGTTGCTGTTGATTGGCCCCATGACTCTCCTGCATGGACCGGCCTTATAATATTCCACCATTAACCACAGCCATGGAGGTCTGCTTTGTCCTTGGGCAAATGTGTTTAGTGGCCACGCCCCATCAGGTTGATTGACAGTTATAGTCCCGCCCACACCTCTGATCCCTTCCTATTCCATTACAAAGGAATGCATCTTTGTTGTTTAATGATGATGTCCCAAAGTTTAATGAGCGTTATTGGATGGGAAATTCTCTGCAGATGACTGGTCGGTTTATTTATTTATTTTACTTATTGTTTTTTAAGTTCTATCTTGGTAGATTTTTTTTTTAGAATATACAAGATGACCGGTGAACCTGTTGGGTTCCCGTTATGACAGCGGTTGATAAAAAAAAATCATTTCAAAAAAAACAAAACAAAACATAAAGATAGCTCCAGTGAACTATACCGCTGAGGTTGTTTGTGTTGATCAAATTCTCCTGAAGAGTACTTGACTCAATCATGAATTTATTTTTTAATAATTTTTTCGTTGCTCGATTTGAATGAAACTTGATACTGCACACTGCAGGAGAATGGTGAGTAAGGTGGGCTGAAAATTTTTGCACTATCGTGTACCGTTTTGGCTGTATTTCGGGAAAATACATACATACATATATACAAGATGAGAGTTTTAGTAATAGATAGATGTTGTATTGAGCCAATGGAGTGTCTCGGCTATCCCTGCATAAGAAGTCTCCCGAATTCTTGATATAGTATGAGATTGGGTCGTTCGGGATTATACATTTTTTTTAAAGAGGAAGGGCACATCAATAAAATAATAAAATAACCAATAAATAACCAATAATAAATAAAACCAATAAAATAACTAGATCTACTTTGCCAATTTAAGTAATAAGCAAGAGCACACCTGGAATGAGGCCTGTGACTGGGTCTGCTCTTGCTCATGACTTAAATGAGCAAAGTAGATCACGTTACTTTTTTGGTTTGATGCACCCTATATCTTAAAACAAGAATGACCGCACTATGCTCACAACCTGCGACAAAATCCAGAAGCGGGCCGATTGGGAAATGTGGATTTAAAGCACTATTAAAACATGAATAGTGTGATTGGGAAAATGCCTGGTGTTGGCTTAGTGGTTACGGTGGCGGCTTGGGATCCCAGGGTCCTGAGTTCAAGTCCCGTTGGTTGCTGAATTAACACCAGGGAGTTCACTCAGCCTGTCATCCTTCTGAGGTCGGCGAAATGAGTACCAGTGTACTGGTCCCGGTGTATGCCCCGGTTAGAATAGGTGTACCATATCCCTATGTGTCGTAAGAGGCGACCAGGGTTGGCGTCAGGAAGGGCATCCGGCCATAAAACATTGCCTCAAGAAAAAGCCCAACCCCTGCACAGCAGGGAAAAATGGTTGTAAAAACAGTCATAGTGTGATTGAGAAACATTTGAAAATTTTAGTTATGATAAATTGTTAAATATATATATTTTTAAAATTTTATTTTAAAGCCTATTTAAAATTTAAATCGTTTGTAGCTGCTCCAAGAACTGTGTTGTGTAACACAGGATACAGACTTGTGCTAGTGTTGGAAACGGAGTATTAATTTAACCTGTTTGTGGTACACAACTGTTTTGGGTACCACAGACAGGTTAATTTTATGGCAGGCATTTCCTATTGGTCAAGATGCACGCAGCAATAGCTGGTGTGGCACTTGCCTCCTGCTACCCATGACAGTAGTGGGGTCTGATCTTGACCTAATGTCTTCTAGTCTTTGACCAGTTTACTTTGGGGAGGAGCTTCTGCACCTCACTCTCATTTCTGCTCCCTCCGAACTCCCACCCCACCCTTTCCCCTCCTTCCAGACGCCCACACACCCCTTACCCTCCCCCAACACACCTCTTCCCACCCCACCCCTTCCCCTTTCTCCTCCCACCACACCCCCCTCCATCCAGACTCCCACCCACCCCATCCTTTCCCTCAACATACCTCTTTCCACCCTGCCCCTTCCCCCTCCTCCTCCCACCACACCCCCTCCATCCAGACTCCCACCCAACCCCTTCCCCTCCCTCCCTCCCTCGAGACTCCCACCCCACCACTTCCCCTCCCCCCTCTCTCATCCCTCCTCCCACTCCCCCTCCCTCTGGACTCCCACAAATAAAATTATTTTACATGATGTAACACAAGGAAACACAAGGAAATTAGACACAGGTTGAGGCCCATTCAGCACATCATTCCTGTACCACATCAACTCAACACTAATTTATCAACACAACATCAAAATAAGAAAATGTAAAATGGTTTTTTTTGTAGTTTTTGTATTTTTTCCCTCCACAGGGGAGGGGTCATGGGCTTGGATAAAAAACACTACATCAACCACACAAACCCCTTGACGAAACCCCCACCAAAAGCACTCCTTACACATGCACACAATCACCCATTAATGCTCAAACTACCTAAACGTTCTCCAAACATCCCAATACGCCTCCATCTCCAGAACTTCCAGGTACCTATCTAATTCTAATTTAAACTTATCTACTGCTTCTGCTGCCACTACCTTCTCAGGGAGGCCATTCCATGCATTAGCTACTCTCTGAGTAAAAGTGCCCTGCCTTGCTACCGTCTTAACTCTCCTCTTCTTTACTCTCAGGCTATGGCCCCTGGTCCTATCACTGTGTACTCTGTTGAATAATTCATCTGCACTTATTTTATCAATACCTTTAATTGTCTTAAACATCTCCATCATATCTCCTCATAACTGCCTCCTTTCTAGTGTATAAAGCCCTGTCTCCTTCAGATGCTCCTCATAGCTGAATCTAGCTAGGCCCGAAATCAATCTAATAGCCCTGCGCTGAACCCTCTCTACGGCATCTATATCCTTCCTGAATTGTGGTGACCAGAACTGCACACAATATTCTAAATTTGGCCCTCAATAAATTCCGAAACAATGTTAACACCACCTCTTTTGATTTATAAATGATCCCCCTCCGAATACAACCTAAAACACAATTTGCTTTACTTATAGGTGCCTGGCACTGTTATGCCTGCTTACCTCCTATATCCATGACCACCCCCAGATCCTTCTCCTGTGTGACACACTCCAAAATTACCCCTTGCATCCTGTAATCTCTATTTTCATTGTTCTTTCCCATTCCCAACACCTTAAACTTGCTCAGGTTAAATTACATCTGCCAGTCTTTTGTAGTGGAACAAAAGTATTCAAATGAAATCAATGATGTCATGCACAGTGACACATTTTCGAAAATTACTTTACACCACGTATTTTTTTTATGATTTTACACATGAGGTGACATACCTCACACGGAGGAAATCATGGCAGTTATCAGCTGCAATGGAACTGAAATGTGGGGAAAAATAGCTGAATAAAAGTATCCAATTAAAGTCAATGATGTCATACGCAACGATGCCCGAGATAAAGTTATTTTACACTTTTTTCCCGTTAATTACCACCATAACATCGCACGGGACTGGACGAACGAACACACACACACACACACACACACATACACACACACACACACACACACACACACACACACACACACACACACACACACACACACACACACACACACACACACACACACACACACACACACACACACACACACACACACACACACACACACACACACACACACACACACTTATTATTATAGATATATATTCAATAGCCTTTATCAATAAACTGCGATATGAAGACCTATTCAAGACTTAGTTTATTGATAAGTTAAATCAAATAAAAATTATGTGGCAAACTATGTTTGCACCAGTCTTTTAGGGCCACCCAGTATTCCTAAATGTCCACTTTCACAACACTTTATATTCCTCAACTGAGATGATACTGAGATGACAAAGGTCAAAATAAAATAAAAAAATAAGAAAGGAAACTTCCATGAAAGGGTTTGTAGAACCATATTGAGTTCATATTTTAATCACAAAATAATCTGTAAAATAATATTACCTCATGTCTTGTTTCCTCAAAAATTAATTTTACTCATTTTGAGAAATGGTGCTTGAAGTTGGACTTCTGTTTCAGAAACACGACTGAATAGTCCCTGGTAATGCAGACAGAGACAAAGCTCCTGCTTGGCTTTCAGGATGGCGAAACACCAAGGAACAGTGAAAAACATTTGCAATTTGGGAACAGAAAAATCCCATAATTCTGAAGCATAGTAGTTGTGGAATGCAGATTTGGAAGTTTGTGGTTGTTTTGGAGCACAGGATGTGAGACAGCCCAATCATCTAAACCCACATAGCGGGCAGCCATGCCTCGCATCATCCTTCCCTCCTGTTCCTGGAAACTACACAAAATATTTTTTACAATTAGATGATCAACGTGGTCCATTACAGTCCTGTCTTCGACTTTAGCATCAGTGAGGTCCAGCATGGTCTCAATCACCTGCATGTTTCGAATTCTACAGCTGTCTTCTTTCTCATAAATCTTTCAAAACGTTTGTCAAATACCCATCTCAGGATTGCTGTAGTTGTGAGAACAGCTTGTTGCTTTGGCACTACCAGGCTTTCCCAGAAAATGGGAAACAAATTAAATTTGGAATTTGGATGTAAACCTTGGCAGAAGAATCAAAACTAGATTGGTGAATAACAATTTATCAATGTTAATGGGTTTTATGTTTATACCTCACTGATTTATCAAGGCAAACAGGATGGAATAACAAATATAAAATGTAATTACAATAATGAAAATGAATCCTGCAGAAATGTTTATCTTTGATAAACCAAAATTGATACAACTCCTTTGAGAAACATGACACATTTGGCCCAGGCCCATGTGGCATGGCACCTCTAGGGGTGTATTATTCATGTCGCCACCTATCACATCCATATTCCAACAATATTTGCCACAAGTTATTTCCCTGCATACAAATGAGAGTGGCTACAAGACACAATTGTCTTCATACTGACGTGACCTGCATGATATTGTATGTGTGTGTGTGTGTGTGTGTGTGTGTGTGGGGGGGGCTGGGTGGATTATCAGTGCCTCTGATGCGCATGTGAATGGATTATTTACATACTTTCATTAGCCACGCAGTGCAGACACAGCTCGTAGTACTGAACAATGATGCTATGGCCCTTCTCGTTTTCCCTGCTTCATCTTGTCACCATGAATCTCAATTAACTTGGGTGGAATGTAAAGTACATAAAAATGGCACTGTTTTTAATGATCTTCACAAGCTATTTGACCGAAGGTGCCAGACGAAGGTTTAAGGCATTCTAGTTGCAACCATTCCCAGCTCATAAACATGGCGTCAAATAATTGGACGGATCCTCACTTTTGATGTCCAAAAGCAGGCCATTTAAGGAACTGATATAGTCACTGCAAGACAAAAGTCATTTTTCTACATACTCACAAATAACTTTGAAAAAGAAAGAATGTTAGTCATAAACGATAAGCTCATATGGCTGGGGTGCAAACTTGGTTGTACAATGGTCCTTTCTACGCAGGTAACGATTAAAAGATGTTTGCGGTGCTGAGTAATGTAAACATTTAACTTACACGAGGTACCAGGAGTGCTTCTGCACTTGATCCAGCTGTGGGAAGATGTTGGCAAAGTATCAACAGTGACAATTTCAGATGAAAACTCTGCTTGTAGGGAAAGACAAAAGGACTGATGTAGTGAACAGGACTCACCATTAGCCTCTTATTCGTATCCACCTCTATCATGCCTCGAAGCAGGTCCTGGCAGTCTGGGGGGATAAAGTGGGGCATGTGGAACACTCCACGCTTCACTTTCTCCAATAATTGTCGTAGATTGTCATCATCGAAGGGAAGTGCACCCTACCAAAAATAAGAAGAAAGTGGATACAGTGGAAGATAAATCTGGCTGAAGTAACAACAACAACAAGCAGACCGCAAAACTTCCTTCAACTGGTCCAGGTGTTGAAATAAAACTAGCAGGACTTGCAGAACAGTTTTAAAATGTCCGATTACACAGAATTATCGACTAATTTTTATTACGTGAGGAAAAGCGAATGATTAATTTACTTTATTGAAGAAAATGGAATTATTACTGAAAATTTAAATAACAGTTTGATAAAATAGAGTTACATAAGTGACATTGCAGCAAAAATCCTCCCAGAAAGGTCTTGAATAACTCTCAACTCCTGCACTAATGGCAATCACGACTGCAATGCTAAAGAAGATGGAGCGTTCACTGCTGGGATTGGGATAGTGCCCACAATGGACTCCTCAACTCGTGAAAGCAAATGAAAAATGGAAATTCTCACTCACATTCAAAGTTGCACGAAAAGGTTGTGTGCTAGCTTGTACACAACAAAGAACATATATATATATATATATATATATATATATATATATATATATATATATATATATATACATATATATATATTTGACAGTGTGTCTGTCTCTGTGTCTGTGTGTGTGTTTGTCTGTGACCTATGCACGTGAAAAGTACTGGACTGATCCTCACCAAACTTCACATGCTGACAAAACATGTACCCGGGAGTGTCCCGATGTAAAAGAATTGCACTTCTGACTTGCGGTTTCCGAATTATGACGTCATCACCTGATTTTGTAACGTTAATTTTTCAAGTTCAGCCGATTGACATGGGGCCAACGCCATTTGCAATAGAATGAAAAAAATAATGCTGAAGTCAATTGAAGACAATGACTTCCGACTTCCCGGTTTCCGAATTATGACGTCATCATCTGATTGCGTAACGTTAATTTTTCAAGTTCAGCTGATTGACATGGGGCCAACGCCATTTGCAATAGAATGAAAAAATAATGCTACAGTCAATTGAAGACAATGACTTCCGACTTCCAGGTTTCCGAATTATGACGTCATCACCTGATTGCAAAACGTTAATTTTTAAAGTTCAGCCGATTGACATGGGACCGATGCAATTTGCTCGAGAATGAGAATGAGAATTAATGAAGTCGCAAATGATGACATGAAACCAGCCTCACATTGTTGAGGCATTATGGTTTTTTATCTGATGCGGCAATAAATCTTAACATTTTTGAACTCGAGTCCTCTGCATATAAAACATGGCGGGGAAAATTTAATATTATAGTGGTGATGAAAAAAATTAATAATAGTGGCAGCCTCGACAATTTCACAATTAACTGTGACATAGACTCCTTCAGACCAACCGTCATCCACGGGATTCCTGTGCGGAGCACGGGTATCCCTGCTAGTATATATATATATATATATATATATATATATATATATATATATATATATATATATTTCAGAATTTAAAAAAAATAAAATAAAATAAAATATATATATATATATATATATATATATATATATATATATATATATATATATATATATATATATATATATATATATATATATATATATATATATAAAACCTCGTGTTGGCATAGTGGTTAGGGTTGCGGCTTGGGATCCAAAAGGTCCTGAGTTCAAGCCCTGTTGGCTGCGTGAATTAATACACACCAGGAGGTTGACTCAGCCTGTCACCCTTCCGAGGTCGGCAAAGTGAGTACCAGTGTACTGGGCCCGGTGTATGCCCCGGTTAAAATAGGTGTATCATATCCCTGTGTGTCATAAGAGGCGACCAGGGTTGCGTCAGGAAGGGCATCCGGCGTAAAACCTGTGCCAAATCACTATGCGGATCATACGGATGATCCGCTGTGGCGACCCCTAACGGGAGCAGCTGAAATAAGAAGATATATATATATATATATATATATATATATATATATATATATATATATATATATATATATATATATACATATACATATATACATATACATATATACATATATATATATATATATATATATATATATATATATATATATATATATATATATATATATATATATCCGGTGGCGAGAATGACCACGAGGTAGGTGAAGTTACATTGTCTACCAGCAGACTCCCGGAATTGTAGGCCGTCACTCACGGATAATTCCGTGACGCGGCGGGTCGTTTAACCGACCGTGGACGCCAATACCTCAACCGCGTAGCGTAGGGTCTTCCTGCCAGGTGTAATCAGTTGACCTAATTAACCATGCGGTTTCGACGACTGGGGAACCACGCCCTCGGTACACCTTGCCCGAACCGGATCACTCTACCAACTACGGTAGAGTACCAACTACCAACTCCGGATCGGATGCAGCTGACCGGAACTGCCAAGGACATACCGGCTCGAATGAACAGATTATCGGGGATAAAGACCCGGCTAAACTTAGATCCGAACCATGCTGGACCAATGAAGGAAAAGACAAAAATGAATTGGGAACATTTCTACAATAATTTATTTACACCTGGCGAGGAAAAACATGTGGTACAGGAACAGGTTTATTGGTGTGCTATGCAGGGGAAGGAAGAGAGATGTAGAGTGACAATTTTACAGCAAAGAGGACACAGAGCAGACTTGTCATGAGAATAATACAGGCCAGAATTACAGTAATCAAAAACTTAAACAGTTTATACTTCATGGACAGGCGCCACACACTCAGACACACACGCGGACAAAATAAACCCAGTTGAATGGCAAAGGACTTTTGCAGCCACGGAGGGAAGGAGCTGAGGTCGCAGTTCTTTTGGTACCCGAACGCTCCGAGGGCAGGGATGCTCCATGGTGCGGCATCCAAGAGAGGTCGTGCAGTTCGGCCCACCGCCGCACGTGTGGAGACCGCACGTCTCCAGGTGGAGCCCAGGTGGAGAGCATGGAGTCCAAGGTATGAACGGGGCTGCAGACAGGAGCCGGACCCGACAGAGGCCTGGTCGAGGTCTTTTCAGCTCTCTCACAACCAACCAACAAACGAACAAACGAACGAACGAACTTTCAAATCCAACCAGCGAACCTCTTCCTCCCTCAACCAACAACGAACTCTCTGACTCTCTCAGTCTACCCTGAGGATGGCGTCGTAATTTATAGATCCCCAAGGTCGGGGAGGGCCTTGGCAAAGCTGAAGTCACCGTCCGCCCTAATTGGACAGGGCCTTCATGGGGTCTGCCCTTTCTGGGCGGGATTTCAGCCAGGCCGGGAAAACCCGCCCACTCCACTCCTGTTTGAGGAAGGTGGACGGCGGTACAGCCAAGAAAGAATTGGAACGTTTGGGGAAGCCAAAAAGGAACTGCGGACGTGAAGGTTCTGCCTCGGAAAAACGAGGCTCAGGAGATGCACGTGACAGTGGATCGTGATGGAGGGGATATAAAGATTAATTAATCTAACTAAAAAAAACATCGCAACGCACCCCCTTTTGCTTTCCCACTACACACAAGGAGGGATTCCATCTGCACATATACTTAATGGCATAACTAAACTTCGGGCCAACTGTATGTCTTATATGCATACGGTTCCTAGAACCGTAACAATATATTACAGAATATATATATATATATATATATATATATATATATATATATATATATGTATATATATATATATATATATATATATATATATATATATATATATATATATATATATATATATATATATATATATATATATATATACAGTATACAAATATATACTTGTAGTAATGCCCGGCGTTGCTTGGGCTCGCAATAAAGCCTGGCGTTGCCCGGGCTTTCTTGCAAATTTCCTGAATAGCTGTTAGCGGTTAGGGGTTAGGGTTAGCGGTTGGGGTTAGCGGTTAGGTTTAGCGGTTAGGGTTAGCGGTTAGGGTTAGGTGTTAGGGTAAGGGTTAGCTGTTAGGGTTAGGGTTAGTGTTTGGGTAGCTAACCCTAACCCTAACCCTAACACTAACCCAAACCCTAACCCAAACCCGAACAGCTTGGCGTAGCGGAGGTAAACAGCGCCCGTGGCAAAGTGGAAAGCTGCTGTCCTGTGAGCCGCCTATCACATAAGCTGTTGACTCTCAGAAACTTGTCTTCTGATTGTGTTGTCGCTTTGGGTCTGCCAGACCTCTTCATGTCAGAGTTTCCTCCAGTTTCCAAGTTCCTTTTGATGGTGTAGGAAACTGTACTCACTGACACCTTGGCTTTTCTTTGCAATTTCTCCAAAGGAAAGACCTCCACTTTTAAGGGTTATAATGGTCTGTCTGTCTTCCTTTGTTCGTTGTCTTTTTTTCGCCATTATGGCAGCAATATACTACTTCCTGCAGTGCAATATTGTCCAAATAATGCTTCAGAGGGTGTAGCAACACAGTCTGTTTCAACACTGCTTTTATACAGAGAGTGGGTTTGTAACTAATCAACAAAAGTTGGGAGACCTGTGGGAATTGCTTGCATCAACTTTCAAGGCTTTATTTACTTCTATTGCTACAAAACAGCTGCAGTTGCTAACCCATTACTTGTTCTCTGAAAAGGGCCTTTTTTAGCAACTCTGAAATTTACATAATTACTTTCGAAATCTGAAGATTTCGTCGGTATATTGATGACTTCCATCCTCTGTTTGTGTGTTTGTTTGTGTGTGTTTGTGTGTTTGCTTGTAGGCACGATAACTCGAGAACGGAAGAAGGTACCAATGTCAAATTACACCACGTGATTCAGGAGGGTGATGGCGAGTGCTGATTAGATTTTGGTCAAAATCGGTCAAAGGTCAAGGTCACAGTGAGGTCCATCCATCCATCCATTAGGACCATACTCTGTGCAGAGCGTTGGTGCCGCCGAAGCAGTCTCCTTGGCTATTGGGAACAATCCTGGACGGGTCGCCACTCCGACACAGTATACCAGCATGCTGGCACTCATTTTGCCGACCTCGGAAGGATGACAGGCAGAGTCAACCCCACCTGGTGTTAATTCAACAGCTGAGCGGGATTTGAACTCGGGACCCTAGGATCCCAAGCCCACTACCTTAACCATTAAGTCAACACCAGGCATACAGTGAGGTCAAACATTCGATTTTTGATGGTTTGGTACAGAATCATCGTAGAAACTTCTGGTTTGCGTCGCTACCTTCTCTCGAGACAGCTTTTATGAGACAAGGTCAGAGGTCAAGTTGACGATTTCGTAAGTAACAGTTTATGACTGCTTCTTTTTCAGTTTTTGGTGACCTCAAAAAATTTTTTCACCTCTGGCAGTTTACCGCTTAGCTTTGTACCATTTCAGGTTATTCACTGGACTTGAACTGCTTAAATTTCAGTAAAAACTAGAAAAATGGGGGCGTTCTAAAACTCTCAACCAGTCATATATATATATAAAAAAAAAAAAATATATATATATATGTATATATATATATATATATATATATATATATATATATATATATATATATATATATATATATATATATATATATATATATATATGCAGCTCTGGAGAAAAATAAGAGACCACTCCAAAAAAAATTTAAATCAGCATCTCCACATGTATGGCAGCCATTCCATTCGAGTGCCTGTTGAATTCCAACACAGGCACACCTCATTCTACTTGGTGAGGTACTGATTAGGTGATCACCTGAACCAAATCTTATTTAACAAGGAAAAGTATAAAAACCACTGCTGTGGTCGTCACTATCCTCTTGCAATAGGACCAGCTGGATGGCAAAAACAGTGCTCGTGGTACCTCAAAAGTAATTGGAATAAAAAAAAATATTGACCATGCCAAAAGAGTTGAAAAGAAAAGTTTTGAGTGAGGAAAAGAAGGGTTCAATTCTGGCTTTACTGGTAGAGGGATACAGTGAGCATCACGTTGCTTCCATCCTTAAAATTTCAAAGACGGCGGTTCATAAGAACAAGGTCAAGCAGCAGACATTGGGAACAACTAAGCTACAGACTGGCAGAGGGCGAAAACGACTTTCCACTGACCAGGATGACTGCCAACTTATTCGAATGTCACTCAACAACCGTAGGATGACATCAAGTGACCCACAAAAAGAATGGCAAACGGCAGCTGGGGTGAAATGTACGGTGAGGACGGTTCGAAACAGGCTCCTCGGGGCAGGGCTGAAGTCTGCAAAGTGAGAAAAAAGCCCTTCATCAATGAGAAGCATAGAAGAGCCAGGCTGAGGTTTGCAAAAGACCATAAGGATTGGACCGTAGAGGACTGGAGTAAGGTCATCTTCTCTGATGAGTCCAATTTTCAGCTTTGCCCAACACCTGGTCGTCTAATGGTTAGACGGAGACCTGGAGAGGCCTACAAGCCACAGTGTCTCACACCCACTGTGAAATTTGGTGGAGGATCGGTGATGATCTGGGGGTGCTTCAGCAAGGCTGGAATCGGGCAGATTTGTCTTTGTGAAGGACTCATGAATCAAGCCACGTACAAGGTTGCCCTGGAAGAACACTTGCTTCCTTCTGCTGTGACAATGTTCCCCAACTCTGAGGATTGTTTTTCCAGCAGGACAATGGTCCATGCCACACAGCCAGATCAATCAACGTGTGGACGGAGGACCATCAGATCAAGATCCTGTCATGGCCAGCCCAATCTCCAGACCTGAACCCCATTGAAAACCTCTGGAATGTGATCAAGAGGAAGATGGATGGTCACAAGCCATCAAACAAAGCCGAGCTGCTTGAATTTTTGCACCAGGAGTGGCATAAAGTCACCCAACAGCAATGTGAAAGACTGGTGGAGAACATGCCAAGACGCATGAAAGTTGTGATTGAAAATCAGGGTTATTCCACAAAATATTGACTTCTGAACTCTTCCGAAGTTAAAACATTAGAATTGTGTTGTTTAAAAATGAATATGAACTTGTTTTGTTTGTATTCTTTGGGGTCTGAAAACACTGAATCGTCGTTGTTATTTTGACCAGTTGTCATTTTCTGCAAATAAATGCTCTAAATGACAATATTTTTCTTCGGAATTTGGGAGAAATGTCAGTTGTTTATAGAATAAAACAAAAATGTTCATTTTACTCAAACACATACCTATTCATAGTAAAACCAGAAGAACTGATAATTTTGCAGTGGTCTCAATTTTTTCCAGAGCTGAATATATACATATATATACATAAATATACACATATATACATATATACATTTATATATATATATATATATATATATATATATATATATATATATATATATATGTATATATATATATATATATATATATATATATATATATATATATATATATATATATATATACACACATATATACATATATATATATACACACATATACATATATACATATATATATATATATATATATATATATATATATATATATATACACACATATACATATATATGTACATATATATATATATATATATATATATATATATATATATATATATATATATATATATATATATATATATATATATCGATATAGATAACCGGTGTATATATATATATATATATATATATATATATATATATATATATATATATATATATATATATATATATATATATATATATACATACATATATATACATGTTTATATATTTATATATATGTATAATTATATATATATATATATATATATATATATATATATATATATATATATATATATATATATATATATATATATATATATATACACACATATATATACATGTTTATATATTTATATATATGTAGAATTATATATATATATATATATATATATATATATATATATATATATATATATATACATATATGTTTATATATATATATATATATATATATATATATATATATATATATATATATATATATTTATATATATATATATATATATATATATATATATATATATAGTTGCGGATTTGCGCCCGCCGGCGTGCGGACGGCCACGTAACTTGAATCGCGGC
>NC_140962.1:107780434-107815434 GCF_056783735.1 Eptatretus burgeri
AGGATCAATGAACTCTGCAAAAGAAAAGCAGTTAGCAGGGAGCCAGGCTGCTCGCATGCAGTCTCTGGCTCAAAACAATGCAGGTGACAAGGAACGTGGCTGGCTGCTCACACGCAGTCCAAGGCCTTCCCTTTTGAACTGAACGCAGTGAACCACAACGGTGCATGGGCTGCACAAACGTAGTCTCCGTGCCAGCTCAAGTGGCACACGCAATGAACACAACGAATGGATAGATGAATGGTTTGAACTGAACGCAGTGAACCACAACGGTGCATGGGCTGCACAAATGCAGTCTCCGTGCCAGCTCAAGTGGCACACGCAATGAACACAACGAATGGATGGATGAATGGTTTGAACTGAACGCAGTGAACCACAACCGTGCATGGGCTGCACAAATGCAGTCTCCGTGCCAGCTCAAGTGGCACACACAATGAACACTACAAATGGATGGGTGAATGGATGGACGCAAACACGGTGCACGGGCCGCCACTGCAGGCCCGTGTTGTAGCTGCCAACAGGGCAGTTCTCGCAGCTTGCAAACTGTTGCCTTGCGGATCCTGGCGCACATGGAAATGAACAGGAGGGGGGGGGGAAGTAAAATTGAACGGGGCTGGTGAACATGGGCAGTGGGCATGGCAAAGGCAGCAGGCAAACACAGCCCGCAGAAGAAGGCCACTGCAGGCAAACACAGCCGGCAGATGAACTGGCCGGCACAGGCCTTGAAGCACAGCAGCTGCAGCCGATCCAGCCGGCACAGGCCTTGCAGCAAAACAACAGCTGCCGATGAAGTGGGCCGGCACAGGCTTTGAAGAATAACAGCCAGCCGGCAGATGAAGTGGGCCGGCACAGGCCTTGCAGCAACACAGCCAGCAGATGAAGCTGGCCAGCTTTTGCTGTTCAGTGGAGGTTGGTGGAGGGAGTGCGGTGGTGCTGGCCACTTGGAAGGCGGGCTCGGACCTACCCTACGGTCTCCCTCCCAACCTATCGCCTTTGCCTGTCATTGTCTATACCCACTCCCTTAATTTGTCAAACCCAATTTAGCCCCAACTTATTTTTTTGTTGTTTTTATTTCTACTTCCCCACTATAAATCGTCCCCTAACCCCCTGTACTGTCCTTGTTCGGCTAACCTATCCTGTCACCGAGCCTACTCCCAACCCCTACTTTCCCTTCCCGGAGGGGAATAAGGGAGAGCTAACGTCCTGTGTCGAGGCCCAACTCAAGCCTCAGAATGGCCTCCCCAGAGTTCAGCGATCTATAACCAAAGTGGGTCCAGCGGCCCACAACGAGAGCGAGGGGATGGATGGTGCGGAGGGGTACACTTCCTAATCTACCCTATCCATTTAACTGTTAAACTACCCCGGGGCTTTCAACAAGCGCCTCTCGCTTAAACTATTGGTTCTATAAACCCAGATTCCCGTCGCCTGTGTTGGTGTCCTCACAATTTCGGGCCTCGCCCCCCAATTTTCTCTCCGTGCCCTCACACGGTCTCATGGCTGGGACACGTGGCTCCCTTTGGCAGGCACGACCCTCTGCCGAATCTCCCGCTATGGCACCCCCGGGCACTACACTGCCTCCGAGCCTACCAGCTCCCTAAACACCGGGGAGTGCCCCCCAAGGCACCTCCCCTGAAACGCACACGTGGCAGGCTGGCTTCCCAGGCCCCTTTCCGAGGGTCACCCTTGCCCACAACACTGCCCACGCGGCTAATGGCGCCCCGGGCCCCCGCACCAAGCAGGCGCACCCGTGCCCACTACGCTATCCCGGCCCCCCATGGGCCCTTGGCCTACCACGGCCGACTAGCCTGGTGCCCGGGGTACCCACTCAGCGATACTCACTTTTCGCAGCCACGCTCCCAGCCCGTCAACAGGGCTCCTGCACCCCTCCAAACGGGTTTCGAGCCTACTTTCCCACCAACAACAAAACTACCTCCATTTTTGTAAATTTGACTAACCCAGCTAACTCACTCTACACTGACCCCGGGGTCCCTTGGGCGGGAGTCACTCCTCCTCCCAATCACTCATCGCACCATGCATTCCCCATTCGCTCCACTCACACAGACCCGCTGGCCTCACTCACTCACCAAGCACATGCTTCCACTTCACTCACCAACTCTTCAACACACACACACACACCGCTGAACTCTGCCATCCTTCTAACTACCTCCCCTAACTAACTCGTGCTCCCACGTCGTCCCTTAAACTACAGCACGTTCCTTTTAACACTACGTAGCTAAGCTACGTCCCCACTACACATCCACAAGTCTGTCACTGTCTCCAAATAATCCCAAAATAACTTTCCCAACCTAAATCTCGCTACAATCCCTCAACTAATCCATTCCACGGACTCCATGAGGACTTACCCCTGCCCCATGAAGTCGGTCTAACTAAGCTAACCCTTCCCCCTAACTAGTTCCCATTCTGTGCCCAGGCCAAGGGGGTCTTCCACCCCTTGCCCAGGAATCCTGTGCACCTGAAAGTGAGGCTTGCTTTTCCTTTTTTTTTTTTCTTTACATGCGCAGCACCAGCGCGGCAACTCGCGCACTTTGCACCTGCCCGTGACGTCATGCAGCTGCACGTGTTCCTCGTCCCTCCTTGGACGGTACCATCCGGCAGGGATACCCCTCCTGCCGGATTCCAACCCCACGTGCATCCATGGCGTCACCGTGTGCATAAAAAAAAAACACAAGCCCCACGTCGCGAGGGGTTCCCCACGCGAACACATGTGCTTTGCCCGTTGGAGCTTAACACACACGATCGCGTGGAGAACCCGTCCGGTCCAAATCCGTAATCCTGCCTAAACTTTGTCCGTCCGCGGGATCGGCAAATCCACCGCGTGCGTTTCCGGACCGGGACTTCACTCTCGCAAGCGAGCCCGTGGGGGTCTCGTGCGTTGCACAGCACGAACCTCGTGCTCGCGGCTGGGTGAACCCGGCACGGTCCCCGAAACAACTACAGCCGCTACTCGGCTTTCTTTCCTCACATGTCGTCGTCGTCGCCATTCGACCCACGCACACCTGCGTGTTACGACGCTCACACTCCACACCATTACATTCACCCCGGGAGACGCGGCTGCGTGCTCCCGCATGCCCACCGACATCTCCCTTACATACCGCTCTCTCACACACACGGTCTCCCTTGCACTCGGCCGTTCACTCACGCGTGCCTCACTACTCACACAAACCATACTACTCACACACGCGGGGGCACTCATCCGCGGTGCCTCATCCACACACATCCCTCACTCACACACGCGGGGGCACTCACCCGCGGTGCCTCATCCACACTCCGTGCCTCACTCACACACGCGGGGGTACTCACCCGCGGTGCCTCACTCACACACGCGGGGGAACTCACCCGCGGTGCCTCATCCACACACCGTGCCTCACTCACACACGCGGGGGCACTCACCCGCGGTGCCTCATCCATACACCGTGCCTCACTCACACACGCGGGGGAACTCACCCGCGGTGCCTCATCCACACTGGCCGTTTCACTCACACACACGGCCTCTTTCACTTGCGGTGCCCCTTTTACACACGGCGTGCTGGGAAGCACGTACTCCGGCACACTTGCCACCACACCACTCACACACGGGGTCGCTTCCACACACGGGGACGCACTCACACCTTGCACCTCACACACAGGGACAACCACACTGGGGATTCGTGTCCCCACAAGGGTCTCCGGGGCCTCCATACCCCCCAAGCTCTCCGTGCACCCGTTCGCAGCACTCCTCCCCTCGACCTCGCAAAGCACGACCGAACTCACCTGGTCGTGACTCGCCTCAAGGGGGCATACTCCCTCCCCTCGTTCCTGGAGGAGGCTATCCAGCTGCTCGCACCGGGCCTCCACCCAGTCCACCAGCTCACCCCCATTGTCCTCCACTACCTCCGTGTGTGTGTGTGCGTCACTTACCCCGTCTTCATCGTGCAGTCTCTCCTCTATTTTTTCTGTCTCCCGTGTCTCTGCCAACTCGGTCACCTCTTCACCCTTTACCTCCCTTGTCTCAACTATTATTATTTCCTTTGTCACGGCCTTCATGCCCGCCTGCAGGCATCGGCCCATGTTCTGCGTCTCACCCCGCAGCTTTTTCGTTCCTTCCTTCATTTGCTGTGTACTCGCATCGATCTTTTCGTTCATGCTTTTTATTTCCGCATTCATTTGTGCCAGCATGGTGAATAGCTGGGCCATGTCGGATGCACTCAGCTGAGCCGTTTCGGCAAGGGTTGGGGAAGGGTTTTGGTGGAGAGGGGGGGGGGAGGTGTCATACACCGCGGCCGCTACCGCACCCATTTCGGCCTCTGGGTTCAGTTGGGCGAGTTCGTTTTCCTGTACAATTAACATTTCCTGCACGGGTATTTCATCCTGAGCCATGGATCCTACACATTCTACATCCATTTCTAATACCCCCGGCTCCCGCTCGCCTTGAGACGCCATCTTGCTTCTCGTAAAGGGTTAATTTAGCTCGCTCGTAATTTGGAGGGAATCGGGGGTCGCTTCTCTCACCCCTGGACCGATTCCCGTGAATTTAATTGGAGACAGGACAGCCCGTTTTCCCGTTCTCCGTTACCAGTGCTGCGAGGAGGGCGATGAGTTTGTATCGCACGACCTGACACCAGTGTCGCGGATTCACGCCCGCCGGCGTGCGAACGGCCACGTAACTCGAATCGCGGCACGTCGCCCACCGGACGGACAATCCAGTCGTGACCCTCTCGGACTAACGCCGGGAACCAGTCACGGGTGGACCTTTCGGTCTCACCGCGATCGAGCCAATCGGCCCCCGCGTGGGATAGGGTTGCTCGCCAAATTCGACCTACCTAAGTACCCACACGGAGGGTAGACCGGGCGATCGCACCTCGCCGCAGGTCGACTTCGGACACGGGCCACTTAAGCGACCCGTTCCGTACTATCGGGATAACCGAGCGGTGTTATCGTCGGCCTTGACGGTTCGATTAATTATCGGGCGTATTCAGCCCACTACCAACCCTTTACGTGAAGCAAGATGAGGATTCAATGAAAGAAATGACGAAGCGAAGCGGGAAAACAGTTCAATAATAAGCACATTTATTTCGCGGCACACGGGAAGCACACATATACAATTCCACCAAAAGCACATGTAAAAGGAAAAGAAACACAATGCAATTTTACACAAAAAGCAAATGTAAAAGCGAAGACACAATGCAGAGCTATCCGACTACCGAGCACACGGCAACACTTATACAATTCTACTTCACAGACGGCGCCGACAACACATACCCAAAACCAAGAAAAAGAACACCCTCAAGGATGAGGCGGGCCTGGGGCCGAGACCGGGTCGGGCCGACCCGTCTGATGATGAGGCGCGAAGTGGCGATGGTGCCCAAACTCCGCGGGCCTCGCGGACAGTGTCTGGTAGGGGGTGGGAAGGGGGCCCCCTTTTGTCGCACTATCTCAGCGCGGGGGGAAACAGGAGGGGGTTGCTGATGCTCGGGGAAAGGAGGATTTTTATTCTGTCTCGGGTCCCGCGACGAGCGTCTCCACCTCGACCAGGTCGCGCCGTCGGCCTCCCGCCTTCAGCTCCCGGCACCGACGCGAGCACCCCCTCGTCCGTCTTCGCCGCCGCCACCTCTCCACAGCTCCGCCGACAACTCGTTCCAACGCACAACTTGTTCCAACGCGCAACTTCCTTCCAGCTCCACCGACGACTCTCTTGAACTCCGAACTCACTCTTTCCAACGCACACCACCTTTCTGACGAACGCAGCCGCTTATATAAGCCCCGTGGCTTCGCCTTTGACCCCTGCCTTCGACCTTTCACCTCGCTCCCCATTGGCCCGAGAAAAAGTGGGCGTGAATGCTTTTTGATCCATGAATTTGCATATAGCGACCGCCCTCCAACGCCCTGGAGGCGGGGCCAAATCGCCCCTCGCTCACCGATTGGACGGAACAAAAGTGGGCGTGAGTCGTTTTTGATCCGTTTTTCTGCGGAAAGTCCGTGATGTTTTGTACACGCTGTTCGGTGCGCGCCCTGCACGAGTCCAATACCGGTACCCACAAGCGGCGCAAGAACGGTGGCGATGCGACGGTTGCGAGGTGTGACGGTAAAGGTCGTGGCTGTTGTGGTGAAGCGGCGTTGTGGTGGGTGGTTGATGTTGTGATGACTTTTGAGACGTGGTTGGTGGTGGTAATAATGGCGGTTGGTCCAAAATAAAGATAGTAAAAGAAAAACGGCTATCCTGAAGAGTCGCAGCACGCATGAATGACATTTATTCCCTCTTGACAACGGGTTTGGGCCTAACTACACATATACTTGCCGAGATATCTCACCTAAGGGACCTGAATGGTGGTTTGCGAATTTGGTCAACCACAATATATATATATATATATATATATATATATATATATATATATATATATATATATATATATATATATATATATATATATACATACCTCGTGTGTTTATGTGTGTATATATATATATGTCTGTATGTATATGTATATATATATATATATATATATATATATATATATATATATATATATATATATATATATACATACCTCGTGTGTTTATGTGTGTGTATATATATATATATATATATATATATATATATATATATATATATATATATATATATATATATATATATATATATATATATACAATTGACCCCTCCCATACTCCTCTAGCCCAAGAAGACTTACACAAAGTAAGTGCTACGCTGTTTCGAACACTTCTCAGAGTTCCTCAACAACTATAAAGACGTTCACACATAGTACACAAATGAGAATCCCAATGCTCCACACACCCCGCAGCTACCGGACCGGTTTCATCACTTATTGGCGAATCATCAGCGATGGCGTAGACAGCAATGCATACCAATGAGGCTCCCAAGCATGGAGCAATGTGCAAACGTCAAAAGCAGTCAAAATATCAATATAGAAAGACACACCCAGATCTCTTCGCTGTGAATGGAGGGAATAGCCAATCAGCTCTGCCGAAGGTACTGCATTCCATTTGTTTTGATGCAAGTATATATGCCACTTCAGTCATCAACTAAAAAGTTCAAGAGCTGGATATAGAAAACATTCACTATGTGCAGCGTGGTCATTAATTGCCATTCTAACCCCAATTTGGTGGTGTGACATCAATTAGAAATATGAACTTACGTTGTAATATTTCTGAGATTAAGAGGGTCATATGATCATTGTGTTTACAAATTCCAGATGGTGCAGACTTGTGATGTAGGTTTGGGTGTTATGTCAAACAATTGTCCATACGATAACTGAGTCATTGCCCAAAACAGGACACTTTCCACAAACTGTAGTCACTTCAACAGGATATGTGCAGAACATGATGCTGTTGGGCCTCATGCATGCAATGGAAGGGGCCAAACAATCTGTGCTAGGTGGCAATGAGTTTTGATAGTTTTTCGATGATAAATGATGTTCAATATATCTATAATCTTGTTTCACATACAACTATAACCTAATGGTCATGATGGTTTAGAAAGATCGCAATAGGTGACATTAAAAGTTAATGCCATATTCTCCTGTTCCTTACCATCCTTAATGTGGCTTTCCATTATTTAATTATAAAAGTCAGCATTTCCATGAACCTCATACCTAATGATAGCTATTAAAAACAAATAAATCATGGTATTGTGCTGTCATTATGGGAGGCAGGGACTCTTGAACGACCTTTTCTAACTTTTCTTCATCATGATAGCACAATGACATACTCTAATACAACAAATGAGGGAATGTGGGGATTTATGTTTGTAAGCTCTCCCAAAGAAGAATAAACTCAACAAAACCACAACTTGTTCGTTGTTTCATCCTGTTTGCCAAGATAAATCAGTTCGGTGTAAACAGAAAACCCATTAGCAATTGTAAATTGTTATTCACCAATCTCCTTTTAATTCTTCTGCCAAGACTAATAACCAAATTCAAAATGCAAAATGATTTTTCCCATTTTTCTGGAGGAAACCATAAAGCATTTGTCAATTCAATAAGAGTTTTTTTCTTAAAGGGTAAGTTATATTAACAAAAGTTAAAGCAATTTGTCATCGAACCATCGTTCATGCTGACTTGTATTTATACCACTGTTTATGAGAACTCCAAACAAGGGAAGAAATATTGCACAATATTATCGTGAAAGTTCATGGTTTCATTGCAGCTGAATTATGAGTCTTCTTCTTCTGCGGGGTAGCACCATTGGCTGTGAATATGGCTGTGTCGCTGATGCAATGTCCTCTGCTGGTTAGGGCAGTAATTTGGAATTTGTTTCGGGTGCCGGCTCACCTACTCTTCGCGAAGGACACTGTGGAATCTTTAATTTCCACCAACTAATGACGGAAGATTGGATGCACAGTTTAACGTCCATCTGAGGGACGGCACATACATTGACGAATCACCTTGCCTGTGAAATACCGCGATGACATTTTATAGCTGGGTCAAGATTCAAAAGCAGGCGAGATGGCTTAGAGGAAAATATGCATACCTCTCGACCATCCTGCCAGCCCAGGTAGGACAGTAAGTCAGGTGTTAAAGAAAACAGAAATGACTGTAATAAATCAGTGTTTAGGAATCGAAAAATAAAATAAACAGACAATTAGTAAGAGGATGACATAGAGAAAAATAATAGCTCAGTTAAATTGTTATGTTTGAATCATGTCACATTGCTTTGAGATCTTTATTTATTTATTTATTCCACATGCCAATTTTTCTTGAATGAGAGAACATGTTACATTTCAATTGAAAATTCTCAAATAGGCACTTGAACTGCAAAACGACTCAACCATTAAGTCCCTTACCACAAGGAGAGCAAAGAGGATGACTCCACAGCTCCAGACATCTGCTCTCCTTCCATCATACTTTTCTCCCTGAGATAAAAAACAAACAGAGGGTGAAGCAGTGTTGAGAGAGAGAGAGGGAGAGAGGGAGAGAGGGAGAGAGGGAGAGAGGGGGAGGGGGGAGAGGGGGAGAGGGGGAGAGGGGGAGAGGGGAGAGGGGGAGAGGGGGAGAGGGGAGAGGGGGAGGGGGGAGAGGGGGAGAGGGGGAGATGGGGAGATGGGGAGAGGGGGAGAGGGGAGAGGGGGAGAGGGGAGAGGGGGAGAGGGGAGAGGGGAGGGGGGAGAGGGGGAGAGGGGGAGAGGGGGAGAGGGGAGGGGGAAGAGGGGGAGAGGGGAGGGGGAGAGGGGAGAGGGAGAGGGGGAGAGGGGAGAGGGGGAGAGGGGGAGAGGGGGAGAGGGGAGAGGGGGAGAGGGGGAGAGAGAGAGAGAGGTAGAGAGAGAGAGAGAGGTAGAGAGAGAGAGGGAGAGAGAGAGAGAGGGAGGGAGAGAGAGAGAGAGAGAGAGAGAGAGAGAGAGAGAGCTGTGAGTGAGAGAGAGAAAGAGAAAGAGAAAGAGAAAGAGAAAGAGAAAGAGAAAGAGAAAGAGAAAGAGAAAGAGAAAGAGAAAGAGAAAGAGAGAGAGAGAGAGAGAGAGAGAGAGAGAGAGAGAGAGAGAGAGAGAGAGAGAGAGAGAGAGAGAGAGAGAGAGAGAGAGAGAGAGAGAGAGAGAGAGACAGACAGACAGACAGACATGTTCAACGTGAATGGACAAGAGTAATGAAGGGAGGGGGTGAATTTATGGACAGAGAATGGCATGGAGAGATTGGTATCATGTGCAGCCTGTGGCTGCTGGTTGCATTATTTTCTGGGGGCGCAGCTGTGCGATTGATGCAGTGCCCTCTATTACCAGAACATTGGTATTCGTTTTGCAATTTCAGAAGGATGACAGGCTGAGTAAACCCCACCTGATGTTAATTCAACGGAAGGGGCTCAAACTCAAGATCCTACGATCTTAAGCCAGCCACCTTCACCATTAAGCCAACGACAGGCTTAAGGAGAGATTAATTATTAGTATTATCACAAGCAGAGTACTTGTCATATGTATGATCTTGTTCCAAATGTGCAACATCTTCTGACACATACATTTATCTGGGTGGTGTACAGGCAACATACCGCTGCCTCGATTACTCCCAAAAATAAAAATAACCCAGGTTAGGTACATGAAGCAAAAACTTCCCTCCTGCTTATGCGCATATACAAGGTCTGAAAATAAAGTTCCAAGATTAAAGCAACAGACAATTTTTTTGTAAATGTACCAATTATGTTTAGTGGTCGCATTCAAAGTAATCTCCCTGGTGTAATCATTCAAAGTAATCTAAAGAGCCTGGTGTTGGCGCAGTGGTTCGGGCAGCGGCTTGGGATCCAAAAGGTCCTGAGTTCAAGCCCCGTTGGGTCACTGAATTAATACACCAGGGGGTTGACTCAGCCTGTCATCCTTCCGAGGTCGGCGAAATGAGTACCAGTATACTGGGCCGGTGTATACCCTGGTTAAAATAGGTGTACCATATCCCTGTGTTGTAAGAGGCGACCAGGGTTGCGTCAGGAAGGGCATCCGGCGTAAAAATGTGCCAAATCACTATGCGGATCATTCGGATGATCCGCTGTGGCGACACCTAACGGGAGCAGCCGAAAGAAGAAGAAGAAGAAGAAGAAGAAGAAGAAGAAGAAGAAGAAGAAGAAGAAGAAGAAGATTCAAAGTCATCTCCCTGGAAGTCTAAACACGCTTGCGAACATCGCTGCCATGTTTCAAAGCACCCTTGGAAGTTGTTGTCTGAAAGGCCATTTAGCTTATTGGTCACAGCTCTCTGGAATTCTTCTATTGATTCTCTCTTCCATAAATTTGTCGTTCATCTTCAGAACATGATTACAACACTTAAAATAAAAATAAATCTCCAGTATGGCTACAAAACAAAACCAAACAATACAACGGCTAACACCGTACTGACAGGAAGATTATGATGCACGTCAAATTATGAAATCCAAGCCAGTGCTGCCACCTGTCGAGAAAAACATCAGTCCTGGAACTTTATTGTCAGACCTCGTATAATAAATTGTGGTCAAATAGTTCGGATAATTCCAATTGTATTGTACATCAGCTGACACTGGAGGTCTGAGGCCAATATGCACTGTCACCTTCACTGTCACATTCAAGATGCATATTGGCTCCAACCTTTCGATATTTGATGATCCTTTTAACAGTCACTTATATTGTCTTACGCTGATGGAAAACTTATATGAAGGGCATGGCGATTGTGAAGATGACACTTCAGAAGATGTCTTCAGCTTACCTAACACCAAGACGGTGGATGTATAATAGTTTTCACATCACAATTGTGTCAGGCCAGCTGTCCAACCAATGGGTAGATTGTAAATATACAAACACCTAATATTAAAAAAAAGAATATATATATATATATATATATATATATATATATATATATATATATATATATATATATATATATATATATATATTTTGACATACACACACCCAGACTCTGACATTCACGGTTCCAACATTCGTGTGGGTTCCGCATATTTGTGGTTGATAATTTGCAACACGCTCCTACATTCGCAGGTAACTGCCCTGCATATTCATGGTTTTTGTGGAGATTTTTTTTTTTCATGAGCTGTGAGCATCACACAGTTTTAAAACATCTTCCACGAGCCACATACAAAGCAGCTGGATGTAAGTACAGTACAATCCTGGACGTACGCAAAAAAACATATCTTCCACGAGCCGCTAACATGAACTCTTTCTGTATGTGTATTGTCGCTTCACTGGATAAACATAGTTTTGTGGGACATCAAACCATGTGCACTTCAAACATAAGGTACTGCATTGTAGCTTTGCAGCATTAACATAGTTTCGGGGGATGTCTCACCAGTGTAACACATTGTGTAACTCTAAGTTGCCCCCCCTCTCATCCACCAACTTTCCTCCCTCCACTGCCCTCTCACCTCCATCTCTTCACTCCACCTCCTCAAATCCTCAACTTCCTTCTTCCTTGTCTCTTGTCCCCCCTCTCCCCCAGCACCACAGAGCCTTTTCTCCTCCTCATTCGGCCCCTCCCCTCGCTATTCTGCAATACCCCACACTCTTTCAGTAACCCTCCTTACCTCCCCCCCTCGTCCCTTGTCCTACCCTCCCCCTCCCCCTCCACCTCCTGCACCCAAAGCCTCCTCCCCTACCTCTTCATTAAAAGTGTGGACCTCAAATATCCGGGACCTTCGCTCAAACCTTTCAGATCTTTCCATACAGGTTGCCACTGACAAACCAGACATTATCTGCCTAACAGAAACTTTCCTCTCCCAAGACGTGTCTGACTCCCAAGTATCTCTCCCTGGTTACTCCCTCTTACGGTATGACAGACCTCAGCCTCGTCCTGGTGGAGGTGTTGCTCTCTTCATCAAAGACTCTATTCCTCACTCTCCATGCACTGCTCTCACTCCCCCACACCCCCAGGAATACCTCTGGCTTCAGCTTCCCCTCCACTCCCACCTCATGTTTATATGTGTACTGTACCGTCCACCGAACAGTGATGACTCCATCTACACCTCACTATCCAAAAACATGGACCATCTTCTATCTTCTCATCCAAACTCTCTCTTCCTCTTATGTGGTGACTTCAATTGTCATCACGCCAGTTGGCTAGGTGTGGGTACCTCTCTCACCTGCCATGGTACCTCTCTCACCTGCCATGGCACCTCTCTCACCTGCCATGGCACCTCAGCAAAAGCTTTCTGCGACTCATTGGGACTGACTCAATCGGTCAACTTCCCGACCCGGATGTCAACCAATGGTACTCCATCTCTTCTGGATCTGATTTTGACAAATTTCCCTGACAATATCTGCTGCTCTTCCTTCGCTCCAATTGGTTCTTCTGACCACGTCCTTGTTAAAGTGGACATCTCTCTGGCTGTTATCAGAGAACCACCTCACCGCCGCCGAGTCTGGCATTTCACTCAAGCCGACTGGCAGGGTCTCCGAGCAGCCATCAAACTTACAGACTGGTCTCCTATCACTACTTTCTCAAACATCAACTCATCCTGGGAATTCTTTCAAAGAAACTTGCTCTCCCTCATGCACAGATTTATCCCCTCTCGTGTTCAGTTGTCTTACCCTTCCTCCCGCCCTTGGTTTACTGAAGCTTGTGGTGAGGCAGTTGTCCTGAAACAACTTGCCTTTGCCTCATGGAAAGCAAACCCAACTGAGGGCAATCTCAGTTCTTTCCACAAAGCTTGGAACAAGTGTGTATCTACCCTCAGGAGAGCCAGAAAACAACATCTTTCTCATCTCAAGTCTGAACTCTCAAACCTCTCTCCCTCCTCAAAATCCTGGTGGCGTTTAACCAAATCTGTTTCTGGTGTATGTTCCCCCTCCATCCCCTCCCTTACCTCAAATGGCCGCACTGCTGATTCCACACGTGATAAAGCTGAATGTCTAAACTCGGTGTTTGCAGCTAAATCTTGTGTCCAAAACCCATCACTATCTCTACCCACTTTACCCAGTCGGACCCAACTGTCCCTGGACTCTGTATCCTTTTCTCCTGACAAGGTGGAGAGCTTGCTTTCAAACCTCGAGTCAGATTCTGCAACCGGTCCAGACGGCATCAGCCCACGTGTCCTCAAAGCCTGCTCTTCTGCTCTTGCTCACCCCCTCTCTGTTCTATTCACCCTCTCATTTGCCCAAGGTCATCTGCCATCTGCTTGGAAATCTGCTAACATCACTGCCCTGCATAAAAAAGGTGCAAAAACAGATCCCTGTAACTACAGACCAATCAGCCTTCTCCCAATCATCAGCAAGGTTATGGAATCCATCATCGCTTCAGACATTAAATCCTTCCTCTTCTCCAATGGCTTGATATCCAATCATCAATTTGGTTTCAGACCAGGTCACTCTACCCTGGATATGCTGCTTCTGCTCTCCCATCAATGGATGGAGGTCCTCAATGCCAGACAGGAAATCCGAGCCGTATCCCTGCACATATCACGTGCTTTTGACACAGTCTGGCACCCTGCACTACTCACCACACTCTCTTCCCATGGTATTCAAGGCCATCTCCACTCATGGCTCGCAGACTTCCTCTCCTGTCGCAGTCAACGTGTGGCCCTAAATGGAGTTCTTTCATCCCCTCTTCCTGTGCAGGCTGGAGTTCCTCAAGGTAGCGTTCTGGGCCCTGTTCTTTTTCTGGTTTTCATCAATGATCTCTCAGACTCTCTGGAAAATCCGCTATTTCTCTTTGCCGACGACTCCACCCTCTGCCGTACCATCTGTCATCCCTCAGACCGGCAAGCAGCAGCTTCTTCGCTCACTGCAGATCTGGATAAAATCACAAACTGGTCCAACACGTGGAACATGTCTTTCAATCCGGACAAATCTCAGACTCTCACTATGTCTCTTCGAAAGGACCGTTTAGAAACCCCCCCCATCCACTTTCTCAACAATCCTCTGGAAGAAGTCTTTTCTTTCAAGCTTCTGGGTCTCACTATCTGCCATGACCTTTCCTGGGAAAGTCACATTTCCAACCTCGCCTCAAAAGCCAGTCGCCGACTGGGAATCCTCCGTCGTGCAAAGTCCTTCCTCGGCCCTCTTGAGCTCCTGACCACTTACAAAGCTTTTGTCCGTAGCCTGATGGAGTACTGCTCTCACCTCTGGGCTGGTGCTCTTGCCTCCCACCTTTCTCGGCTTCACGCTGTCGAAACCAGGGCATTTAAGATCATCGGCATCTACCGCAATGAAGCTGAGTCTTTGGGCCTCTTACTCAATCACCGCAGATTGGTCGGTGGTCTTTCTGTCTTCTACCGACTCCTCTCCAGCCTTGCCCCCCCTGCTCTCTCTGCGATTTGTCCCCACCACATTTCCACAGGGCGCTCAAGGTCCGCCAACAACCCCCTTCTAGTAAAACTACCAAAATCACGAATCACTGCTCATCTTCAGTCTTTCATTCCTCTTTTTTCCCGCCTTTGGAATAAACTTCCTCACTCTATTCTTTCCCATTCTTCCCTCCAGGCTTTCAAAACAGCTGTTCACCACCACCTCTTATCTTCCCCCATCCAAATCCTTGATCTTTTCTACCCCCGATAATCCACCCAAGCCCACTTCCTTCAATTCCCCTGCTTTCCTTCCTGAAAGTCCTTGTAATGTCCATCTTCTCTTCGCCATGTTCTCCGTCCCATCCCCATCCCTCTCCCTTCCACTGTTCACCTAATGTGTCTGTTCCCCACTGTTTTGTCCCTTCCACTCCCGCCCCTCTTGTCTTATGCCTCCTTGCTGGGAGTTGTGTGTTTGCTCTCATACGAGCCTCGACCAAGGTATACAAAAAAAAAAAAACATCATTCCCCGCAATGCCATCCCCTGTGAGTTACTTACAGAATGAAAACACTAACAGCATCTATTGATGTATCCAGTAATTACCAGGTCACCACATATGGACTTTACACAATGGAAACATTCAGCGTATCCTCGTGTAAATCACCATCTTGCTACAAACAGCATCATCTGAGCTGTTTCATTTTAAAATGTAACATGAGTAGAATGGAAACGGGGGTTCTGGTGCAGTCCAAAATTTACATTGAAGTGAATGGGGAAAAAGGGAAAAATGTTTTGGCTGACACCCAAATTCCTCCAAATTTCCTCCGATTTCTCCCTTCCCCAATTATCCATTAACAAATATTAAATCATCAATAGACTGACTACTTGGGGAAAAGAGAGGGGAAAGGGAGTGAGAAGGGGAGGGGGAAGGGAGGGGGAGGGGGAAGGGACGGGGAAGGGGAGGGGGAAAGGGAAGATGAGAGGGAGGGGGGAGGGAGGGGGAAGGGGAGAGGGGAAGGCAGGGGGAGAGGGACGGAGAGGGGATGGTTTTTCACATTATTCACATATATACTCAAGCAGCGAACCAACGAATATTTAACCTCCGCCATCGAAGATGGACGGAGGCGACTGTTTTCACCCCTGTCTGTTTGTTTGTTTGTTTGGGAACAGTATTACTGAAAAATTCCTCGACAGATTTCGACGAAACTTGGTGGGGGCATTAGGTATGGTCCAAGGATCATGCCATTAGATTTTAGATTTGGTCCAAAGTCCAATATGGCCGCTATGGCGGCCATTTTGAAAAAATATTTGAATTTTTGTTTTTGCATTTCTCCATGTGTTAAGTGATTTCCAACCCCCCCTCCCCCCCAAAAAAAATTGTTAGAGAAAAAAAACCAGAAAATTTGGCAACTTTTTTTTCAAAAAAATTTCGATTTTATTTTTTTTGGCATTTCTACATGCGCGTCGATCTAGTTTCGGCTGATTTTGGAACTTCAGGTGGATATACCCACGTAAAATCAATTTCTGTCTCAAGGAATCTAGTTATGACGAATGAATTGAGTATGTAAAAGTTAAAAGTAAAAGGGAAAGTTGCAAACTATAACTCTGTGAGCACTGTTGACGTCAAATTGAATGAACAGGATATCAGGTTCACTTGAGTGACCCAGCAGTATTGGTGCGGAGGTTTTGCACTCTTCCAAGTGCTCCCCTTCTAGTTGTTTATGTAATTCATCACCATCGAGCATACCATTTCTTGGTTTAAATATTTTTGTTGAGCAGAGATGAAATGACAAACCTCTCTTCATGCTCTTGTCTGAGCATATCATTTTGAGATTGTAGTAGATTAAATTATCAAAGTTGTCTTGACATCTTCTAACGTATTTGTATTATCAACTTTTGTTTAAGTTATTTCTTCAACATGGCATATTTGATATTCCTCACGTTGATTATGTTTTCCATTCAAATGTGAAGTCTGCGATTTTTCTCTTTTATACTACTAAAAGGTGGTGGCAGCCCATTAAAACCCCCCGACTTAAATGTCTTTACACTTATATTTATCAAAACTCTGAAATATCTTTACACGTGTGTGTATACATATATATGTATGTATATATGTATAGATATTTATTGATATTTATATATTGTTACAGGCCGGGGGTCAGCCGCCAACCGGCCGCCAACCGGCCGCCAACCGACCGCCCTGAACGGAGCCGCAAGTCGAGTCGGCCCCGACCGATCGCCCGGAATATAGATCGCCGCCCGGATAACTCCGAGCGACGGATCCTTGTACAAGAACCGAAATACGCCAATCGGCAGATCACGTGGGGTAGGGTCGATTGCCAATCTTCAATGTACCTAAATACCCACGTGATCCAACTACCGGGGTATTCCACCTCGACGTAACTCGTACGGAACAAACCGCCGAGGCGAGCTTGTCCGTGCGCGATTCCGAGCGGCGTAATCGCCGAGAACCGTCGGTACAAATGTCCCCCTATTACGGCAAACCAACGGCTTTCTAACTCCCAACACACGAAATGTTCAGTCAATGAGGGAATGGACGAAACGAGCAAGTTTACATTCACACAAGGACATTTATTATAATGAAACATGTATGCAATTAAATAAGGCAAAACACATATGCAATTATACAAGCAACAAAAGCACGACAAAAGAACTACAACCGTCTACTTATTATGTACAGTCATTTGCACTTAACAGCAGTTCCTACTTATTAGACGGGCCCACGGACACACGTACACGCGCGCGCGCGCGCACACACACACACACATACACACACACACACACACACACACACACACACACACGAAATGGTGGCTGAGGCCTTTAATCATGAGCTCCAGCTCGGAGGACAGGTGAGCTGGAACTCAGAGCTTGATTCGAACCTTTCCACCTCGTGTGGTCTTCAACTTGTCCGGACCCGGGCTCCAGCGAGAGCGAGCTGGATCCAATCGCCGCGATCCTTCCCGAGCTCCCGCGAATCCTCCCGCGCTTCTCAACACGTGCCGGTGATATGAGGCGCTGATCCTTCCTGTCGATCGTCGCTTACCCGAGGAACCAACGCCAAGAAGAGGACGACGTGTCGCACCAAGCCAGGAAACAAAATGGAGAACGAAAACCTCCACGAACCAAGAGGAAGAGGAAGAAGAGGAAGAAGCCTCCACTCGCAGCTCGAGCCGAACAACCGGCTCAAGTTCCTTCCAAAACAAAGCAGCAGCCAAAGCTCACTGAGCCAGCCAAAGCAAAAAGCTTCCGAAGGCCTCAAGCCAAGCAATCAAAGCAGGACCCGATGGTTGAACGACTGCTTTCTCCGAAGCAAAAAAGCTTACTCCTCCCACGGGACTCAGCACACAAACTCTGCACACGGGACTCAGAACAGGACTGCCACGAACTCAGCCAACAAACTCAGCCCTACCACGGGACTCCCACGAACTCTACCACGGGACTTTCACGAACTCAGCCCACGAGACTGCCACGGGACTCTTTTTGAACAAAGAAAAGATGTCCTCTTTATCCTGTGCACCCCTCCCCCCGCACCCGGTGTGACTCATGCCCTCGTGATCCACCCCCCGCTCAACCATGGGTGGGAGGGAGTTGTTCACTAACCGCAGGGTTCTTCTTCCTCTTCGCAGACGAGGGGGAGGGACGTCTCCATTGTTTGCTCCCTAACTATTGAATCAATCCGCAGAGCATCCAATCGATTTCAAAACATTTAAACAATGGAAGATGAGCTATCTAGGGAACATTCACTTATCGACAAAGCTGACTAAGGGAACCTGTATGTTGTGTGCAATTGAATTCCAAATTCGTAACACTACCCCCTCCTCTTTTTACAGACTCGTTCCGAGTCGTCAAATTTGTGTGACCAGCATGTGTAAGTTTTCCCCGAGTACGTTCTACCTTCGGATCCCTGAGTGCGACATTTCTTTATACGTGTCCCAAAAATAAATACCCCAATGTGCTGTGTCACTAACTAAACAAACTCTCAGACTCATTTGGACAACTTAACTAAAATTGCGGGCGCTAAAACAAACATGCAGGTGGGGTTCCACGTATTTACAATCTTAACTTATCTATTACATTACACTAACCATGGCCCAGGACTTGTGATCTATGAAAGGGGAAAGGCAAAAGTCATAGCAAAGTCTTTGGTGCAGGGGAATGGATGGAGATGGTTGCAAAACACAAAAAATGGACTGGATGCACAGGCTGCCTGCAGGGCAGTCCTCACAAAACTGGATGGTCCTGGCACCCATGGTGATGGATGGACACAGGGGCAAACGCAAACAAGGGCTCGCAGGCATGGGGTCATGGCAGAGGCAGGCAACTAGGCATGGCAAGGTAAGCCCATGCAGAACAGGCAGCTGCAGCACAACAGGCCGGCAGGTGAAGCTGGCCGCCCTCTGGTGTGGTTCCATCAGGTCTGGAGGGAGTGCGGTGGTGCCGGCCTCTCTGAAGGCGGGCTCGGACCTAGCATACTGTCTCCCCCCACTCTATCGCCTTTGCATGTCTCTGTCCATTCCCGCTCCCTTAATTTGCCACAAAACAACAAAATTTAGCCCCTCTTTATTTATATTTCCCTTTTATAATTGTCTCCCTAACCCCCTTTATTATCTTTGTCCGGCTAGCCTATCATGTCCACCTCGCCTACTCCCAACCCCTACGTTCCTTCTCTGGAGGGGAATAGGGAGAGACTAGCGTCCTGTCTCGAGGCCCAACGAAGCCTCAGAATGGCCTCCTCAGAGTTCAGCGATCTACCAAGGTGAGTCCAGCGGCCTACAACGAGCGAAGGGATGGATGGTGCGAAGGGGTACATCTCCTATCTCCCCTAACATTCATTAACCTGAAACTACCCTGGGGCTTTCCAAAAACGCCTCACACTTTAAAACTATCGGTTCTAAAAACCATGATTCCCGTCGCCTGTGTTGGTGTCCATTATAAGTTTGGGCCTTGCCCTCAAATTTTCATATGTGCCCTCGCACAATTTCCTGGCTGGGCAGTGTGGCTCAACTGGCAGGAACTCCCCCTCTGCCGAACTCTAACCATGGCACCCCAGGCCCGCGGCTGCCTCTGAGACTAGCTGCTCCCTATAAATGTGGGGGGTTGCCCTCTCTGGCATTGCCCCCCTTCCGATGCTCACGTGGCGTGTTGATGCCCCGGGTCCCTTTCCGAGGGTCGCCCGTGCACAGAACACTGCCCCCGTGGCATTCTGGTGCTACAGGCCCCGTTTCCGACGAGTCGCCCGTGCCCACAACACTATCCCGGCCCCTCTTGGGCCTTTGGCCTACTCTGGCCAACTAGTCCAGTATCCGTTGTGCCCACTGAACAAAACTCAACTTCCCACAGCCACACTCCCAGCCGGTCAATGAACTCTTGCACCCCTCCAAACGGGTTTCGTGCCTTCTCTCGACACCAACAACAAAACGACCTCCTGTTAGTAAATTTGAATAACCCACTAGCTAACATTAAACTGACCCCGGGGTCACTTGGGTGGGAATCACTCCTCCCCCCAACCAGTCATTTGCACCATGCATACCACATTCGCTCCACTCGCACACTTGGGCCCACTGTCCTACTCTCATTCCTCACACACTTTCCATTTCGCAACTCACACCAACACTCCACACACTGCCATCCTTCTAACTAAATCCCCTGTCAAACTCATGCTCCCTCGTCATCCCTTAAAACTCATGCACGTTCCATTTACTCTACGTAGCTAAGCTGCGTCTCCACTACACATTTCCAGTCTCTCCGTGTCTCCAAAAATCCCAAAATTTCATTTCCTAAATCTAAACTAAAATCCCTCTAACTAATCCATTCCACGGGCTCCATGAGGTACAACCCATGTCCCCATGAAGCCGGTCTCACTAACTCTAACCCATCCTCCTAACTAGTACTTCCTGTGCCCCCAAGCAAGGGGGTCTTCCACCACTTGCCTGGGAATCCTGTTCACCCGAAGCGAGGCTTGCTTTTCTCAACTCTTTTTTTTTTTTCATAATGCGCACCACCAGCGCTGCAGTTCACAGCCGCGCTCTTTTTCCGTGACGTCATGGCAGCTGCTTGTGCCTCGCGCACCTCGTCCCTTTTGGACGGTACCATCCGACAGGAATTCCCTTCTGCCGGATTCCAAACACACGTGCAGCCATGACGTCACTCTGCGCATCTCAAAGCAAGCCCCGCGTTTCGAGGGGTTCCCCACGCGAACACATGTGCTCTGCTCGTCGGAGCTTTACAAACACGCTCGCGTGGAGAACCCATCCGGTCCAAATTCCGAATCCAGCCTAGCTTTTGTCCATCCGCGGTATCGGCTAACATCCACCGCTGGCGTTTCCAGACCGGGTTTCACCTGCGCAGCCGCGTACGTGGCGGCCTTGTGCGTCACACAGCACGGACCCCGCGCTCGCTGCTGTGCAAACCCGGCACGGTGCTCAAAATAGCTGCGGCCGCTACTCGGCCCTTGTCCTTCATCTGGTCCCGTCGTCGTCGCCGTTCAACGCACACACTCCTGCGTGCCACGACGCTCACACACTCCACCATGGCACTCGGACACGGGGATGCAGTTGCGTTCTCCCGCATACCGACTGTCATCTCCCTCATGTACAGCGATCTCACACACGCTGTCTCTCTCACACATCGCCTTTCACTCACACACACCATACTACTCACACACGCGGTTCCTGTCACAAGCAGTGCTTCATCCACACGCAGTGCTTCATCCACACGCGGTGCTTCAACCAGACGCAGTGCTTCATCCACACGCGGTGCTTCATCCACACCTGGTGTTTCATCCACACGCTGCTTCATCCACAGGCGGTGCTTCATCCACACACGGTGCTTCATCCACACACGGTGCTTCATCCACACACGGTGCTTCATCCACACCATGCATGCTGGAAAGCACGCATTTTGGCACACTCGCAAACACACATTTCGACATCACACACACCGGAACAAACACGCTGGGAATTAGCACCACCTCAAGGGGTCCCGGGGTTTCCATAACCCCCAAGCTCCGCATGCACCCATTCACAGCACTCGCCCCCTTCACCTCGCAAGGCTCGACCGAACTCACCTGGTCGTGATTTGCTTCAAGGGAGAATAGCGTCTCCCTCCGTTCCCGAAGGAGGTTATCCAGCTGCTCGCACCGGGTCACGAGACAGTCCGCCAGCTCGCCCCCATTAAGCCTCGTTACCTTGTGTGTGTGTGTCCGTCTTTAACCCCGTCCAATTCACCCTCTATCTCCCGTGTCTCTGTACATTTTATTTCTGTTGTCTCTTCATGTCTATTAGTTTCTGTTTCTTTCTGGCTCCATTTTCCTTCCCATCTGAGTCGTTCTTCCTCTCTGAGCCCCATTAACTGTTCGTTATCTTTCCGGAGTTTTTCCATCTCTGTGGACTCCAATTTTGCTCTCTCCTCGAGTTGATTAATTTCAAACTCATATTGTTTTTGTTTCCTTTCCCACTGTTCCTCTCGTTCTTCCTTCTCCAATCTCATCATTTCTTTCAATTGGCTTAGTTCTTTTTCCCGTTTCGTTTGTTGTTCATTCTCTATCTCCTCGCACTCCAGCCTCGCCTTTTCTTTCAATTGGTCCACCTCAAATTCATGTTCTTTTTGTTTTCTATTCCACTGTTCCTCTCGTTCTTCCTTCTCCAATCTCATAGTTTCTTTCAATTGGCTTAGTTCTTTTTCCCGTTTCGTTCGTTGTTCGTTCTGTATCTCCTCGCACTCCAGCCTCGCCTTTTCTTTCAATTGGTCCACCTCAAATTCATGTTCTTTTTGTTTACTATACCACTGTTCCTCTCGTTCTTCCTTCTCCAATCTCGTTTCCTTCAATCGACTGATTTCTCCTTCCTGCTTCATTCCTTGCTCCTTCACTTTCTCCTCGTTCTCCAACCTATTTTTTTTTTCTTCTGCCGTTCAATTTCAAATTCATACTCTTTTTGTTTTCTATTCCACCGTCTCTTGTTCCTCATTCTGCAATCTCGTTATTTCCTTCAAATGACCGATTTCTTTCTCCTGTCTCATTTGTTCTTCTTCCATTACTCTTTCCTGGATCTCATTCTGCAATCTGGCCTTCACTTCCAGCTGTTCGATCTGTACAGTGTGGTTCCTTGACGTTTCATTCTCTGCTGTCGTTCTTTCTTCTCTCACCATCCTCAACTCATTTTGTAATTCCCTCTCTTTGTTTTGGTGTTTCTGTAACTCAGAAGCTTTCTTTTCTAATTCCGTCCTCATCTCCACACACTCCAACCTTGCTTTGGCTTCTAACTGTTCGATCTGCACAGTGTGGTTCCTTAACGTTTCATTCTCTGCTGTCGTTCTTTCTTTCAACGTCCTCAGTTCATTTTGTAATCCTATCTCTTTGTTTTGGTGTTTCAGTATCTCAGAAGCTTTCCTTTCTAATTCGTTTTTCATCGCTGCACCTCTTTCACATTCTTTCTTCCTCATTTCATCCATTTCCCTCCTGTATTTATTCAGGTATTCCAGGCGATCCTCTTTCAGCTCCTGAACTTGTTCCTGTGCATCGGCCAATCTTTGTGCTTCCGTGTGCACATAATCCTTATGAACCCAGTCTGTGTTGGCTAAGTCCTTTTCCAACCCCCAAATTCGTTCCTGTGCCTAGGCCAATTCAGTTTGCAATGTACTGCCATCGCCCTGCCTCGCCAGCCATGCCCCCATGGTTTGAACCGGTGGGCGCGAGCGCTTCCCCCGCCGTGCGGTTCGTTGCGCTCGTAATAGCGGCCCGCTCACGCCTCGTTCCGCGCTGAGGTACGGCCGCGCCGCCATCTTGCGACTCCGAGTTTGTTTGCCGGAAAAGTTCCAGCACAGGCCGCTCCCACTGACTACTATTCGTGGTGCAGTTATAATAATAAAACGGAGAACCAGGTACATTGTTGCATCGCCGTATTTCCCAACCTTCTGGTACGGGTCCAACCCGTATGGCGATGGCATCCTGGACCATGAATTCTAACATTTCCAAATCCATTCCTAATCCCTCCTGCCCCTGCTCGCCTTGGCTCAATATTTTACGTGCTGGGAATAAAATTTATAACGCTCGTAATTTGGGGACACGGGGGGTTTGCTCCGTATACCCCTGATCCGACTCCGTGAATTTTGCTACGGAGCCGGAGGGGGCCGAATCCCACTCCTGACACCAGTTGTTACAGGCCGGGGGTCAGCCGCCAACCGACCGCTCTGAACGGAGCCGCAAGTCGAGTCAGCCTGACTTGAGGTTCACCTTGACTTGAGGTTCATTGAGCAGGTTCACCTTCACACAAGGACATTTATTATAATGAAACATGTATGCAATTAAATAAAGCAAAACACGTCTGCAATTATACAAGCAACAAAAGCATGACAAAAGAACGACAACCGTCCACTTATTATGTACAGTCATTTACACTTAACAGCAGTTCCTACTTATTAGACGGGCCCACGGACACACGTACGCACGCACACGTACACACGCACACGCGCGCACACACACACACACACACACACACACACACACACACACACACACACACACACACACACACACACACACACACACACACATCGGTGGCTGAGGCCTTTAATCACAAGCTCCAGCTCAGAGGGCAGGTGAGCTGGAACTCAGAGTTGATTCGAACCTTTCCACCTCGTGTGGTGTTCAACTTGTCTGGACACGGGCTCTAGCGAGAGCGAGCTGGATCCAATCGCCGCGATCCTTCCCGAGCTCCCGCGAATCCTCCCGCGCTTCTCAACACGTGCCGGTGAGATGAGGCGCCGATCCTTCCTGTGGATCGTCGCTTCCCCGAGGAACCAACTCCAAGAAGAGGCCGACGCGTCACACCAAGCCGGGAAACAAAATGGAGAACGAAAACCTCCACGAAACAAGAGGAAGAGGAAGAAGAGGAAGAAGCCTCCATTCGCAGCTTGAGCCGAACAACCGGCTCAAGTTCCTTCCAAAACAAAGCAGCAGCCGAAGCTCACTGAGCCAGGCGAAGCAAAAAGCTTCCGAAGGCCTCAAGCCAAGCAAGCCAAGCAGGACCCGATGTCTGAACGACTGCTCTCTCCGAAGCAAAAAAGCTTACTCCACCCACGGGACTCAGCACACGAAGTCTGCATACGGGACTGCCACGAACTCAGCCCAACCACGGGACTCCCACGAACTCTACCACGGGACTTTCACGAACTCAGACTACGAGACTCCCACGGGACTCTTTTTGAACAAAGAAAAGATGTCCTCTTTATACTTTGCACCCCCTCCCCCCGCACCCGGCGTGACTCATGCCCTCGTGATCCACCCCCCGCACAACCACGGGTGGGAGCGAGTTGTTGACTAACCGCAGGGTTCTTCTTCCTCTTCGCAGAAGAGGGGGAGGGACGTCTCCATTGTTTGCTCCCGAACTATTAAATAGATTTCAAAACATTAAAACAATGGAAGGTGAGCTATCTTGGGAACATGCACTTATCGACATGGAACCTGTATGTTGTGTGCAATTGAATTTCAAATTCATAACAATATCTGTATTGATATGTATATGTATATGTATATATATATATATATATATATATATATATATATATATATATATATATATATATATATATATATATATATATATATATATATACATACACACAAACACACACACACACACACACACACACACACACACACACACACACACACACACACACACACACACACACACACACACACACACACACACACACACACACACGAGGCTGTCAATTCCATTTTCCAAAATAAACCTCATCATCAAAACCCCAATGCCTTCTTATTTACTTCTACCTTTACCGCACGCGATATGTCTCTATCTTATTTACCTTTACTGCACGCGATATGTCTCGGGATATGGCTCTGATTTCATGGTTATTGAACAATTAATGTTTATAACTTCTTATTGTATTCATTTTTTCTGAACTCTTCTTTCTTTAAAGCTAACCAATTGTAATAATGTATAAAGTTTATTGTTTCTTTGATTACATTTTTCTTTACCCCCTTTAACATTTTATCACTTTTTTCAATTTTAATATCAATATATTATAAGCATAACCCTTTGCTCTCAAACCCACAAATTCACTCATTATCTTTCCACCAAATTCATCTTTAAACTTCCCAATAACCTTTTTATTCTTTGTAGAGAATAGTTTGTAACTTGATTTATAATTTCTTGTGTCACAAATATCAACATCTTGAGACATATCCTTGTCAATACCTTCTGCATTTATTTTCAAAATAAAACTTTATGTATCCAAATAAAACAGATTAATCTTATTTATATATTTCTTATTTAAATTATTGTAAATGTAGTCATACATTAACAACTTTGACAACTCAAGAAATGTTGTTCCTACATAAATAGGTTTATCCATTTCAACACTCTCTTTCATCATATGAATAGCAAAAAAGTTCTCTGAAAACACCTCCACTCTTTGAAAACTTGGTTTATAAATTAATTTGGATGCTTGTTTCCAAGATGTAGCAAGTCTTATGGTTTGTGTATTTCTCATGTTTTCCAGTCTTTCCAAATACAGCTATATTCATTAATTTATCAAAGTTCTTCTCAAAATCATTTGTAGCAAGTGTTCTCTTTTCTGTGTAAAAATCACTATACATTTTTAACCGATGACTGTTTAAATTCTAAAATTCTATGAATTTTCTTTACTTATAACCCAGCAGATAAATATTGTCTTCAATTCCTCTGATGTAAAACACAATTTCCTTTTGTAATATAATGTTGTAAGTTAGTAAGTAATTTTTCTGTTGGTTTGCCTTTTGTAAGAAATGATTGTTGATAACCACAAAGCGATTCCTTCTTCGGACTTTCTTTCTCAGGAATGGTTGGCCTTTATGTTTTGTTATGGAGTTCTTTTGGATATTTCTAATCAACGTCAAAATAATATCCAACTTTTGCTTTATCTAAATCTTTTTGAGAAGATATAGTGATGTTTTGTAAAACTTTTTCATCATTATTTTCTTTTACCCAGTAAAGTTTCCCATAAGGTAAAGCTTGAGACATAACCCATCCATATAAATTCCTAGCATCATAATACATCAAGTAAGAACTATCTTTTTTAACATCATAGTTAGGAAGATATTTGTTGTTTCAATAAGCATATCTCTTTGAACAGACGTGTGATATTCCACCTCTTTTAGCCTTCTCTATCATAAAAACAACATCTACATCATCGATGAATTCCAATGGTTGTTTTTGGTTCACGAGCACCAGCCAGAGTGACCACTATATTCGTTATGTCCGTGTGTCTGTCTGTCTGTGTGTCTGTCTGTCTGTCTGTCTGTCCAGAGCATAACTCCGTGGATTTTGATCTGATCTTGATGAAACTTGGTTATGTGTTCGATATCAATGTCTAGTTGTGTTTTCCTGGATGAGGGCATGCTACGCTTATTGTGGGCGGAGCCACGCCCAAAAAAATAGCCATTTTTAGGGGGTAGGCGGATTAAAAATCTATCTTCTCCTTGGGAATTGACTGAATGGAATGGGTTCTTTAGTATTTGAATAGCTATTTGAATCTAAAACTTATCGTCTGATTTTTCATTTTCGTCCCAATGTCAAGGTCACAAGTTCAAAAACTTAGAAAATTGCGAATTTTGACATAAAAATCATACGACCGCCCAAACTTTGAGAGCGAGGATGACAATATTTTTATGCATAATCTTGAGGTCATTCCCCACCTAAAGTCTTCAAACCATTTTGCTCTATCTTGAACACCTTGCCCGTGGCGCCCCCTTCAAGTTTGTTTTTATGCTGATTTCATCAAAGTATGAATAATCCGAGGAGTGCAAAATGCCATATAGCCTATATGACATTATATTGTTCCTGGAATGTTCCAGAGGAAGTTTTGCACCAAAGGTCATAATCTTTGACCTTTGTCCTTTAAATGCCACAAAGGTCAAATTTTCAAAGTTGTGGGAATCGAACCGGATTTTCGACCTTCTTCGACGAACTAACTCCAATAAGCTATAACACGTATCCTGTTTCCTTATTTTAATGTCCACAACATTGTTTTGTGACCTTTAAAGGTTATGCAAAGGTCAAATTTTGAAAGTTGTTCAACGAAACCGAGTTTTCGACATTTTGCAGCTAACAACCTGTCACCCGTACCGCATCATGTTGATTATTTTTATAACTTGGCCAAAAATTATCACATTGTCTCATCCTTGATTTCTGAAACAATCTACATCGTCAATACCGCTCGTGAACCATTGTCGTCTTCAGACTTGTGTCATTTTTAACATCGCACTCCAAGCTAATCCCGGGGCTGTATAATAGTGAGCCGGGTCTAATCCACAGGAATTTTTATTATGACATACTGTTCTAAGATGCGCAAATACATCAACCAATCAAAGAACATCAGTCTTACGCCACAAGTTGTGATATTCTCCAAGGTTCTTCATATTAAACTTCTTCCAAACATTTTGTGCTTGAGAATAATCTTTATCAATTATATGATTTTTATTTAATTAATTATAAAAACTTTCTTTTGATGGATGTGTTTCTTTAAACCTCTCAAATGTGTTCATATAATCCTAATGGTATATTCCCTTTTGTGATAGGAGTTCAATCTCTTTCTCATTTGAGAAATGTGATTTAAGATTTGGAAAGTTTGTAATATTTGAGACCAAGTTAGATAATGGACTTGACATAAACTTGAATGTCAAGAAATCCGATATGAGTTATGGGAGATGTAGGG
Organism: Eptatretus burgeri; assembly: GCF_056783735.1. Lineage (NCBI taxonomy): Eukaryota > Metazoa > Chordata > Myxini > Myxiniformes > Myxinidae > Eptatretus > Eptatretus burgeri. The sequence goes on from NC_140962.1 coordinate 107,808,867, forward strand.
ATTGTTTTTTGTGAATTAGATGTAATTCTTGTTAGTGTTTGGAATAGCTGATATGTCTCCACTGGTTTTTCTCAATTCATTCATAAAAGATATGTGTCATAGTGAGCATTGTTGTGAAGAAATATTGCAATGAAAGAGGGAAGTTTAAAAATGAGATTACAACTCTGATGGGCTCGACCTCTATATTTACCATTGATTACAACAATTAAGATTACAACAATGTTAATACTTTTATTTTATTCAAGTTAAATTCAATAGATATAAACAATTTTTGGAGAGACAATTGTTCCACATTATGTAGTCAAAAGGAATTTGGGGATTATATGACGCACACGACTGAAAAATATAAATATATTGTTGTGAAACAAGATGAGACATTAAGGGATATATTCTTTATTTCATAAACAATAACATATATAAACGACAACTATTATTATAAATATTGTGGGTAAATCTGCTTCTGGAAAAAACTTTCATAAATCAATGTTCTTGTACAGTACAAATGAGAATATTGTGAATTTGCTTAAAAAGCACCATGTAGTTCGTAATGTATCAACAACGAGAGCAACAAGACCTGGAGAAGTAGAAGGTGAAGATTATTACTATATTTCAGTTGAGGAACATCTGTGATTGAGGAATGAAGGTCTAATATTTGAGGAGGTTTCGCTTGGTACAACAAAATATTCACATTGCAAGAGTGAGTTAAAGAAACTAAAATCTGGTGCTATTGGGATATTAGAAACAAATCCAGAAGGAATGAGACAAATTATTAAACATCTGAGTGGTAATGAGGTTAAGATTTTATCATTCGGTTTTGATGTTGATGAAGAAACTCAACGCAAACGTATGAAAAGCAGAGATACAAGTATTAGTGAAGAAGAAATTACAACTTGTATTAATGTTAAAATATTTAAAGAAAAGGATTTATTTGAACACATCGACTTTAATGATAAAGAAAAGGAAAATTTCCCTGTTGATCTTTAGAATTCATGAAATGATATTTAACAATAAATAAATGGATGCAAAAGAAAGAGCAAGAAGATTTAAGGAAGATCAAGAGTTGGTTTCAAAGTTGGAAAACAACAGGAAGACATAAAGTGGAAACGCAGGCAGAAACTAACAGGTGAAGAAGCATTTGAAAGAAAACAAGAGAAATTTTTTAAACCACTTTTAAAAACTTCCCAAGAAAAAATTATAGATGCTTCCACAGTTCCCACAATAGAATATACTCCTAAAAAACTTCAAATGTTAAAAGATTTCAGTCAAATGACAGAGGAAGAATTTGAGTATATAGGAGAATTAGAATATGATGAAGGATTATTTCAACAACTGGAAGAGATTAATCAACCCCCTGATTATATTGTGAAGGCTCTTCAAAACAATGAATATTCAGCGGATTCAAAAACCAAAGCAGGACTCATTCCAACAGAACAACCAGCAATATTTCATGTTGTTCAAGAAAAGGGATTGATATTTAATGATGAATTAAGGTTCTTGAGTTCTGCTCAACCCCCTGTTAAACTAACTCCGAGATTAATGTTTCTTCCAACAAAAGATGGAAAACAAGGTTCAACTGTGAAGGATGAATCAAAGTATTTTGATAAACCATTGGATATGATAAATAAGGAAGATATAGTATATATTGATCTGCTGGACTCTCTTAATTATAGGGTTAGTCTATCTGGTAAAAGTAGGAAGAATGAGAAGGAGAAACACATTATTCAGGCTTTACGTAGGCTTGGTTCAGGTGTTAGTTTTCTTCCAAATGACCCATCACAATTAGTTAATAGACTTATTGCCGTTAGGTCATAAGAAGGCTGGAAATAACAATTGTTTTAAAGAAGCATCAGCCATTTTAGACCAGTTGATGAACATGAAAATAATGAATAAATGTCAATACAAAGACATTTTATCTCATATTAAATAAGATGAGAAACACAATCCTTAGTTTTAATTTCACAACAAGCAACCACACATCTTCATTCCCATACCCACTACAACTTGACGCAACATAAGAATATGAGGCGTCTTTATTGTCCATGGAAACTTATAATACCTTATTTAATATCACCGAGAAAAATGACAAGTTTAGTTATAATCCGGGAAGTGGATACAAAATGATAACAGTTTCACCCAGAGCATATGAGATTTCTCAAATATCTTCCAAAATTGCTCGCCTTATGAAAGAACTGGGCGATGAACCAAAAAATATTGTTATGGACATTCAAAAACATACTTCAAAATCAACGATTCAACTTAAAAATAACTACAAGGTTGATTTCACAATTGATAATTCATTTAGGGAATTATTGGGTTTCTCCTCAAAAAAGATTGAAACTAATGGGACCTTTTACAGTGATAATGTCATTCAAATATCCTCAGGCATAAATTCGGTATTAATTCACTGTGATTTGATTGATGGCGCTTATAATGATGGATTAAGAACAAATACAATATTTTCACTCAGCGCATACTCAACCCCAAATGGTTATACATTCAATATGGAACCCAAAAATCTGGTTTATCTACCCGTGTCTGGAAAAACCATATATAGAGTAAATTTTAGGATTACCGACCAAGATAATCCCATGATTTATTTTAATTGAGAAATTATATCCATCAGAATTCACCGAAGTGAAGTTTTCCAATAAATAAATACGATGGTTATTGTGAGGAAACATGAGTTGGGAAAGTATAAAATAATTACAGGAGATGGGATGTTCCTTTCCCCATATTGTAAGGGTGAAGGTATTAATATTGGTAGAGGATACTATAAACCTCAGAGACAATGGGGTGTCAGACATCAATTTAGAAAAAAAGGAGATGGGATAATTGATACTCTAATGGGCATAGGTTCAACTATTCTTAAACATAAAGACCTAATTGGTTCATCTGCTTCTGCTGTGGGAAATGTAGTGGGTGCTATAAAGAGTATAAAAGATGCCCAAAAGGAATCTCATAAATTGCAAGCAATAAAAGAAATTAAGAAAGGCAAAACTCAGTTGTCTCCCCAAGAATGACAGAAAATAATTAAAATACTTGGGTCAGGGTTTCAAAAGTTTTAACATCTTTTTTCCTAAATAAATACAAGTATGGAAGCAATTGATAGTATCTATGATTTGGATGATACCATTGTCATCTCAAACTCTACTTAAAAAGAAGACTACTTCAAGGTAAATGCAATAACTGGAACAGACTAGAATGCAAATGGAACAAAAAGTTTTGAAATAAATAATCAACAAACTTATTTGAATCTATCCGAAAGTTTCTTGTTGTGTAAATTTACATTCACTAAGGTTGCGACTAACACAAACGCTACACTCTTAAATGATTTCTTCTGGAAAATGTTTGATAGAGTTCATTTGTACATTGGAACACAAGAAGTTGAAGCAGTTGATTATGTCTCTGCTACATCTGAAATGATGAAATTTACACTATATTCATTTGGTGATAGAATGGGAAAAGGGTCTGTCGAAGGTTTTATTCCTGATATGTCAACGGGAACAAACACAGACCCTGGATATAGTCAAAGGAAAGGAATGTATAATGATGATACAAAAGCAGGCAAGATTACAACTTAAGAATTAAGACATCTATATTTACTTAGACCTCTATGTAATCTAGACCTCTATACTTACTGGGGAAGGTGGGTACAGAAAGTGATGGGTTTCGTATGCAAGATTTTGATGCAAACACCGAGTTTAGGCATTAAGCCTTTTCACGTGCAGTTTCAGCAGTGCGGCCATTTGAGGTAAAGGCCCTGTCACACCTTGACGTTTTAGCCATCGTATGCCGACGTATGAAAAATTTGGCGAATACGCTGGTACACGTCGAATATGTTATGGGTAAGTTTTGTATACGTTAAGAGCACGCTGAAGCACGCAGAAGCACACTGGCATACGTCGTAGTACGCCGAGCTCGTCGACAAATTTTAAGCATGCTCAAAATTTTTTGACGTATGCCAGCGTATGACTCACACGTTCCGCATACGCTGGCCATAAGTTGTAGGAACGTTATGCGATCGTTGACACACGTCGACACATGTTACTTGTAAGTTACTCATAAGTCGAAACACGTCGAGGTAATGTTTAGCGTACCCGAAACATATTTCTAACCTATGAGTAACGTGCTTTGAACCTATGTGTAACGTATCTCCAATGCATAATGACGTATGTTGACGTATTTGACGTCTTCCGGACCACCACGGAACTTACTGAACGTGTTACTAAATTACAGCTACCGTATAATGGTGTATTGGCAACGTTTAGGGGAATTGGTATATAAAAATGGGGTTCACACAGGAGGAACCCATCAGTGTTCCAGACTCCATGGTTTTTTTAATTTTTTTTCTTCGGCATGACGGTAATGTTGACACTTCGATGTCTAGTGTGGTTATGAATTAAATCGTTGAGCAGCAGCCTATTAATAGGCTACGCCACGTGATCGTCGGCAATACGCTGCCGCGCTATGCATGAGTTAGACTATCGTTGGGCATAGGTTCTGAACGCTGACAACACGCTAAGAATTCATTGGTATAAGTTATCTATAAGTTATTGAAACGTTCTGTGTACGTTACTAATACGTTATGCATACGTCCAACTCATTATGAATACGCCCAAAACTGAAAAAAAACATCAATAGTTCAGTGTACGCCAGCATTTTACATACATTTTGATACGTTGCCATATGCTGGCTAAAACGTCAAGGTGTGACAGGGCCCTAAGGGAGGGGATGGAGGGGGAACATACACCAGAAATAGAATTGATTAGATGCCACCAGGATTTTGAGGAGGGAGAGAGGTTTGAGAGTTCAGACTTTAGTTTAGAAAGATGTTGTTTTCTGGCTCTCCTGAGCATTGACACACACTTGATCCAAGCTTGATGGAAGGAACTGAGATTACCCTCAGTTGGGTTTACTTTCCATGAGGCAAAGGCAAGTTGTTTCAGGACAACTGCCTCGCCACAAGCTTCAGTGAAGCATGGGCGGGAGGAAGGGTAGGACAACTGAAGACGAGAGGGGATAAATCTGTGCATGAGGGAGAGCAAGTTTCTTTGAAAGATTTCCAAGGATGAGTTGATGTTGGAGAAGGTAGCGATGGGAGACCAGTCTCGAAGTTTGATGGCTGCTTGGAGACCCTGCCAGTCGGCTTGAGTGAAAAACCAGACTTGACGGTGCTGAGGTGGATCTCTGATATCAGCCAGAGGGATGTCTACTTTGACAAGGACATGGTCAGAAGAACCGGGCGGAGGAAGAACAGCAGATATTTTCAGGGAAATTTGTCAAAATCAGATCCAGAAGAGATAGAGTACCATTGGTTGAGATCCGGGTCGGGAAGTTGACCGATTGAGTCAGTCCCAATGAGTCGCAGAAGTCTTTTGCTGAAGTGCCATGACAGGTGAGAGAATTAATGAATGTGGCAACCCGTTCTGTCGAGTTCAGTTTCAATGATTCAGTGGATACTCAGATCGATGGTGTCGTGATGGGATTGTGGAAACTGGATCGTTAATTGAATTTATCATGAGGTAAAATGCCAAAGTTAGTGCTTTGAGAAATAATTAAATTAATATATGCTGGGAAAGCTCGTAGGAGGCAGACACATTACTCTGTCGTCCTAAAAACCTTGTAAAACCTTATCTGCCTGCTGACGATCTGGGCCAGCAGCAATAAATCAAATACTCTCACCGGGGCAACAAGCAAGCTTGGATAACAGACCGTTTTTCATCCTATGTTTGTGATTTTAACCCTACAAAGATCGTCTGTTGTTTCTCCAAGAGGCCTCTCTTTGTTCAGTTAATTTCTTTGATGTATTAACTATGCCCTGGAGGAATCAAACATATATATATATATATATATATATATATATATATATATATATATATATATATATATATATATATATATATATATATATATATACATATATACATATATATATATATACTCCCTCTTACGGTATGACAGACCTGAGCCTCGTCCTGGTGGAGGTGTTGCTCTCTTCATCAAAGACTCTATTCCTCACTCTCCCTGCACTGCTCTCACTCCCCCACACCCCCAGGAATACCTCTGGCTTCGGCTTCCCCTCCACTCCCACCTCATGTTTATATGTGTACTGTACCGTCCACCGAACAGTGATGACTCCATCTACACCTCACTCTCCGAAAACATGGACCATCTTCTATCTTCTCATCCAAACTCTCTCTTCCTCTTATGTGGCGACTTCAATTGTCATCACGCCAGTTGGCTAGGTGTGGGTACCTCTCTCACCTGCCATGGGACATCAGCAAAAGCTTTCTGTGACTCATTGGGACTGACTCAATCGGTCAACTTCCCGACCCGGATCTCAACCAATGGTACTCCATCTCTTCTGGATCTGATTTTGACAAATTTCCCTGACAATATCTGCTGCTCTTCCTTCGCTCCAATTGGTTCTTCTGACCACGTCCTTGTTAAAGTGGACATCTCTCTGGCTGTTATCAGAGAACCACCTCACCGCCGTCGAGTCTGGCATTTCACTCAAGCCGACTGGCAGGGTCTCCGAGCAGCCATCAAACTTACAGACTGGTCTCCT